>NC_084497.1:8587487-8888737 GCF_030035675.1 Rhineura floridana | reverse complement strand
CCCCACGTAGAGCGCGTTACAGTAATCTAAACAGGATGTAACTGAGGCATGCATCACTGTAGTCAAATCAGGCGTCTCCAGGAACGGGCGCAGCTGGCGCACCAGTCTAAGCTGGGCAAAAGCACTCCTGGCCACTGCAGAGACCTGGGCCTCCATGTTCAAAGCTGAGTCCAGGAGCACACCCAAACCGCGAACCTGTGTCTTCAGGGGGAGTATAACCCCATTCAGCACAGGCTGAATCCCTGTTCCCTGATTTGCCTTTCGACTGACCAGGAGCACCTCTGTCTTGTCTGGATTTAGTTTCAATTTGTTTGCCCTCATCCAGTCCATCACTGATGCCAGGCACCGGTTCAGGACCAGGACAGCTTCCTTGGCTTTAGGTGGAAAGGAGAAATAGAGTTGGGTGTCATCCGCATACTGATGACACCGAACCCCAAACCCCTGGACGTCACCCAGCGGTTTCATGTAGATGTTATATAACATGAGGGACAAAACTGAGCCCTGAGGGACCCCATATGTCAACGGCCAAGGACTCAAACAGGAATCCCCCAGCACCACTTTCTGGGTTCGTCCCTCCAGGAAGAAAGTGGTGCTGGGGGATTCATTTCTTACAAGTGCAGGACGAGTATTACGCAGCACCTGTAACTGTGCCTGTTTTGCAGAGCAAAACGGTCTGGTCACAAGTGGGCAGCCGACAGGGATCTCAGAGCAGGGGCATTAGACTGAGTCAGCAACTGCTAACTGCACTAACTGCAGTCTCTGGATGTAACTCTGTGTGGGGAATACGGGTCGCCTGACAACCATCAGGACCCTTAACAAACGACAGTTCCCAGATTCTTTGGGGGAAGCCACGGCTGCTTCAAGTGGTATGCTACCACTTTAAATGTCCTGTGCTTACTGCAGTCTCCAGATCAAGTGCAAGTCACCGAGACTTTCGGTGGTTGAAAAAAAGAAGATACAAAACTCGAAAATGCTAGCAAGGCCAGAGCAGTGCCACACCTGCACTACACCTGAAAGATTGTCTGACCCTTTATATCCCCAGGCGATCACTACACTCTTGGTTTTAATATTGGATGTAGTTTAATTTCATTTTAATGTAGATTCAGTATGTTTTAATTATATGTGCTTTTATCTGGAAGCCGCCGCGAGTTCCAGTATTGGAAGGATGGCGGGATATAAATAAAGAATAACTAACTACACTCTGCAGGTGAGGGCCTCCTGCAGATACCATCTGATCAGGAGGTCCATTCCGCACAACATAGGAAGCAGACCTTTACTGTGGTGGCCCCGACCCTTTGGAAGTCAGGCACCATCTCTGCTATCTTTTCAGCTCCTACTGAAGACTTTCCTCTTTCAACAAGCCTTTTAAGTAGAGACCTCATCCCAAGTCTGCATCTGTGCTGGAATTGCTTTTTATGGTGTTTTTAACGTTTTTTTAAAAAGATGTTTTTTTAAAAATGTTTTTTAAGACATTTTGTTTTTGAGATCTTTAAAGACGTTCTTAGTGTTTTGTTCTCTGTTCGCCGCCCTGGACTCCTTCTGGGAGGAAGACTGAGAAGTTTAATAAATAAAAAATAAATCAATACTTTTAAAGATCTCTTATAGTGCTTTAAACAGGCATGGCTTCCCACAAAGAATCCTGGAAACTATAGTTTGTTAAGGGTGCTGATGGTTGTTAGGAGACCCCCTGTTCCCCTCCACAGCTACAATTCCCAGAGTGGTTTAACAATTGATCCTTCTTTCCAGGAAACTCTGTGTGGGGAAGAGGGGTCTCCTAACAACCATCGGCACCCTTAGAAACTACAGTCCCCAGGATTCTTTGGAGGAATCCATGACTGTTCAGAGTGGTATGATACGCTTTAAATGTACAGTGCAGATCGGCCTCAACTGTGCCGAGTGAGCATGTGCGAGAAGGACAGATGATGACTGCAAGAGGCTTTCTCCTGCATACAATTTTGGCACAGAGTTTGAAATGCATGGATGTCATAATTTTAAATATTCCCTCCAGCAATATTCTTTGGGGAATCAAATTATTATTATTATTATTATTATTATTATTATTATTATTCTGCCTTTTCTCCCAGCAGGAGCCCAGGGCGACATGGGGTAACAACGTTGGTCCCCTTTGGCAGACACTCCGTACAGCAAGGGTGGGGAAACTTTTCTTCAGCCCGAGGGCCGCATTCCCTTCTGGGCAACTTCCAGGGGCCACATGCCGGGGTGGGCAGGGGCCAGAGGCAGAAGTGGTCAGAGCAACAAATGTGAATTTTATCTTTGTAGAGTAGGCTAGTTCCTACACACATTTGCACATGCCCCTCCCTCCAGCAAGCAAGAGTTCAAGAATGCATCCCAGCGAGGCTAAAACAAGCCCCATGAAAATTCAGCCCAGCGTGCATCCCCACTGCCCTCTGACTCCTCTTCAGGCCCAGCAGGGTAGATACAGCCTCCCTCACACTGGGCACCATGGGGCAGGCAACATGTTCCACAATGGGTACATACCCTGCCATGCCCTGGTCCGGAACATTGAGGAACTCCATGTTGTGGTCCGAGGGCATCCTTGCCTTCGACCGCCGCATCATGCCTTGTTTGGGGATGGCGGCGGCTGGGGGCACTTGTCCAGGTCTCCTGGGGGTGCTGTAGGTCTGGTCCTGTGGCCTGCTGTTGCGTGGAAACTGCGGCGCTCCATTCCTGCAGCTCCCTGGAGGAACCCCCCCTAAATAGGAGGCATCACAACAGCCTTACAAATAACTCCACAACGTTTCGTGTTAGTTTGTCATTAGCGGCCTAGTCGCCTGGAAGAAATTATGAAGTCGCCGTAGGTGAGTTAGGCAGAAAGATCGGTTAGCTTGACATGCTGTGACTGGCCAAAGGTCTCCAAGTGAACAAGTGGATTTCTGCCCTACGCTCAGCTCTGAGATGGGGAATCTGTAGCTTTCAAGTTGTTGCTGGACTTCAGTTCCCATCATCCCTGGCCATTGGCCATGCTAGCTGCTGGGAGGTTGAGACCCAACAACACCCCAAGGGTAACTGATCCCCCATTCCTGCTGTAAGATGCATTCCCTTCTTCTCAGGAGGGAATGCCTCTTCTCAACAGAGGCATTCCTCCATCTCTCACCTGTGGTAGGGAATAGCTCCAATCTTCAACACACTTACTGCCTCTATTTAGAAGAGGCATTTCCCCCTGAGTGTGGGGAATGCCTCTTCATAGATCAGGGATGGGGTAACCTGTGGCCCTCCAGCTGTTATTGGACTCCACTTCCCAGCAGCCAGCATGGCAAATGGTCAGAGATGATGGAGTCCAAACAATGCATGTAAGGCCACAGGAGTTCCCTATCCCGGATTGAAGAGTTCCCTGCTGTTAGGAGGGGAATGCCTCTTCTAAACAGATACATTCTTGCATGCAGCATGGAATGTTGCTTCATGGGACAGGGAAGGGTCTGTGGCCCTCCCGGTGTTGCCGGACCCCAATGCCTACCACCCCTAGCCACTGGCCATGCTGGCTGCTGAGAGTTTGTAGCAGCATCTGGAAGGGGGCCGTGTTGGCCATCCATCTCTCCCAATAGGCTTAGAAATGGCACTGGGCCGGCCTTACCTCTCGGGGCTGACGGGGCGGCTCGTGACGGCGCTGGCTGCTTGGGGTAACCTTTGCTGTGATGGATCCCTTTTCTAGTCGGCTCTGCAGGAGGAGAGGAAATCAGACACATATCTTGACCTTTCTAGCCATATTAGAATAAAATTCTGGGGAAGAGTAAAAAATGGTAGGAAGAAAATTGGAAAAGGGCCCGTAGCTCAGTGGTAGAACCCCTGTTTTGCAGGTCCCAGGTTCAGTGCCCAACACCATCTCCAGCAAGGGCTGGGAAGTTACCCTGCCTGAAACCCTGGACAGCCACTGCTAGTCAGTGCAGACAGTACTGTGCTTAAAAGGACAAATGGTCTGAAGCAGCTTCCTAAGTCTAAATCAGCTCTGTATTTGGGACCATGAGGACTACAATCTTACTTTAGATTTAGAGGAAGGGCCATAGCTTGGTGGTAGAGGACCTGCCTTGCATGCAGAAGGTCCCAGGTCCTGGCCAGCATCGACAATACCCTGCTAGATGGACTCAGTAGGAAGCAGATGCCTATGTTCCTCTTAAATCAGTCCTTTATTCAGAACCATGAGGACCAGCAGCTTGCTTTATATTTTGAGGAATGACCATAGCTCAGGAGCAGAGCACCTGCTTTGCAGGCTGAAGGTCCCAGGTTCAGTCCCCGGCATCTCCAGGTAGAGCTGGAAGAGACCTCTCCCTGAAACTCTAAAAAGCTGCTGCCAGTCAGTGTAAACAATACTGAGTTCAATGGAGTGTTGGTATAAGGCAGCTTCCTATGTAAGGAAGAAAAAAAACCCCAATCTTGCTCCAATTGAATCTCTTACACAAATCGAGCAACAGATTGTGCCCTTTGCTAGTAACATCTCATTCGGCAGGCTCCGTGCTGTGTCCTTGACCAACGATCAGAGGCCGCTGCTGGCCAGCAGGGCAATTGAAATTTTCCACGATGCTACTGAGCCCGGCTCTATTGGGGACAATAAAAAGACCCGCAGCTCTGGGCTCGGTGATGGTGCCATTCACTGTGGACTCTGCCGCATTGTCAATCAACCAAGCAAGGCATTTTTCAAGTAATAGTTGTGTGTCCAAGTGGACACCTAGTCCTAGCTTAGACACAAAATGGACACATCAAATTTCAGTTAATCAATGAACTGAGAACAAAAATTCAGATCGGAAGCCACGGAAACACTGACAAGGGGGATGAGATGATGTACAGTGTGTGTGTCTAGCTTCAGTAGCAAAGCTCTTCTAAACAGATGTGGGGGGGGGAGAGAGAATGCCTCCTTTGCAGAAAGGTAAAGCATTGCTCTTTTACTACAAAATATTAAAAAACCAAAATAACAGATATTTTCTTTTCAGTCTTGCCTAATCCCGGAACGATCCTTCTCTGATCTTAAAGTTCTGGCATTAGAGCATTCCGTGGTTTTAGTTTTTATTGTGTGCTATGCAGTTTTTAAAAAGGCCTTCTTTATGTTACTGCAAAACAAAAATAAAAATATTCCCCAAATATATTTTCGTAATGCCAGAACAGTTGTGTTTTTAACCAATTTTTCTAAGTTCCGAAATTTAGAATTGTAGAGATGGTGATGCTTTTGCTTTTTAATTCATGTTTTTACTGGTGGGCGGCCTAGTGAGAATTTTGCTAGGCTAGTAACTTTAACCTGTGTAAAATACATTTGCAAGGCTGTATTCGCCCCCTGTTTGTTTTTAGTTCTCTTTCGCCTCACTCCAAATGCCCGGGCTTCTACCTGATAGAAAGAAAACGTGCAAGCCATTTGAATGAAGAAAATATACGCCCAGTAACAATTCCTTAAAAAATGCCCTGCACAGGACTCAGACACCTTGGAAGGGACAAGTGGGGACAGAATTGTAGAATTGTCGAGTTGGAAGGGGCCTATAAGGTCATCAAGTCCAACACCCTGCTCGATGCAGGAATCCAAGTTAAAGTATCCCCAACAGGTGGCTGTCCAGCTGCCCCTTGGATGCCTCCAGGGTTGGAGAGCCCACCACCTCTTGAGGTCATTGGTTCCATTGTCGGACCGCTCCGACAGTTAGGAAGTTTTTCCTGATGTTCAGGTGAAATCTGGCTTCATGTTACTTGAACTGATTATTCCACATCCTGCACTCTGGGATGATCGAGAAGAGATCCTGGCCCCCCTCTGGGTGGCATAAAGGGGCACTTTCCTAAGGTGCCACCCCACTGGCTGTACCTCTCAGCCTCCTAACCAAGAGCCAAAAAAGCCAGATTGCTTACTCGAGTTCTTCGGAAGTCCGCTGCCGATGGCGATGGTCAGAGCCTTCCCTGCCGCTTTGAGGATTGCCACGTTGCCCTGTCCGCTCACAAATGTCACCATCCGCGTGCCGCCCCCTCCCCAGCCTTCTTTTTTTACACGGAATTGTAGTCTGAGAGGGTGGAGGAAAGGGGTGAAGCCACCAGGTTAGTAACTGTCAGGTTTTGCAAAGGGTTAAAAAAGTGTGTGTGTGTAAGAGGAGGAAATGTTGGATCGTGGAACCCCTCCAATTCCTCGTAATACTGGGTTCAGAGTGTCTGTGAAACACCTCCCTTAGGAGGCGGTCCTGCTTGCAGGCTTCCCTTTCAGGTTGGCCACTGTGAGGCCACAGGGTGAGGGTGCTGGACTAAATGAGTCCCCTTTGGCCTCATTCAGCTGCTTCAGGATTCTTCTTAGGTTCTTATGAATAACAGCCCTGGGCTCCTACTGGGAGAAAGCGTGGGATATAAATCAAATCAAATTAAATTAAAATAAATAAAATAAAATAAAAGTGAAAAAGAGGGGCTCTTTCCTGTGGGCTTTCTGGAGGAATCTAATTGGCTGCTGTGACAAAGAGGATGCTGGGCCTTTAGCCTGACCCAGCTTCAGGGCCCTATGGCCCTTATAAACGGGTAACGCTTTCGGGGCGTTTGAGTTTCAGGAGGGGAAATATGTAAAATGATGCGCGCTATGGGGAGGATGGATAGGTCTGTGGCTCAGTGCTAGGACGCCTGCTTTGCATGCAGGAGGTCTCACGTTTGATCCCTGACGTCTCCAGGTAGGGCGGGGAGGGTCCTCCGCCTGAAACCCTAGACAGCAGCTGCTAGTTGGTGCAGGCCACTGTCCTTCAACCTCAGATTCCCAGACGTTCTTGGACTAATGCTCCCATCAGCTTAGCCACTGCCTGATGGGAGTTGTAGTCCAGTAGCATCCGGGGACCCAAAGCTGAAGAATGTAGTGTAGACAGTGCCAAGCTAGATGGGCCCGATTATCTGATTTAGTATAAGGCACTGTTCTCAGCTCTTATTTAAAATCAGCTGTTTATTCAAGACCATGAGGGCTAGAATCTTTCTTTAACTTTAGGTTAAAGGCTGTAGCTCAGTGGTAGAGCGTCTGCTTTGCATGCAGAGAGTCCCAGATTCTGTTCCTAGCATCCCCTCTTAGGGCTAAGAATGTCCCCTGTCTGAAACCTAGGGTGCTAACTGGAATGTGGCTTTTTAACCTTTAGTCACAGAACACTAGGATTCTCTATATGTGTTTTTTTTTTTTTAAACAAGTTTCTAGACCTTAAGATCACTGTGGAAAAAAATGGCAGCAATTCAGAGCTGGAATCCGAGGACAGGAATGAGTGGGTTTGTTGTTTGAGCTGTGTTGCACCCAGCCACATCTTTGGGAACCAGGATGGGCGGGGCTGGGTTGCAAATTGGGTTGCTGGCCAGCCCTCTCCTCCCACTTACGTGTCGTTGAAATTTAGGTGGAGTTTGTTCCGGGTTGCCTCTTCATAGCGTTTGCAGAGTAGGCTGATCAGCTCGGTCTTGAAGACGGATTCCAAGAACGTGTCAGCCTCGGCTTCATGCAGGATGAAGAAATCGTCCTGTCTTGTGCTGGGGTTTGCACCCCGAAAAAAACAGCCAAAGAAAGGAGGAGAAATCAGTCCTCTTGAGAGCAGAGGGAAGAGAAGGGTTGGGCAGGCAGAATGGCATGGATTCCACAGACCCCTGGGAAGGCACAGCGTGGAATGCCATGCCTGGTGCACCTTTGCATTTAAATGTGCACATTCAAAACCAAAATGCAAATGTCTGGGCTGTGGGGGTGTGACCTGCCATAATTGCCAGTATTGCAACAGGCGGGTCTTTAACCATTGCTGATGTGTTGCCCGGCCCAGTTGTGGCTTAGCTACAACAAAGCATGTTTACTGGGGGGCTGTTTGGGACTGGCAGGGCGGAAGGCAGGGGGCCCAAACAGGAGGCGGAGCCAGAGCCAATAAGAGGTGGAGCCAAGGGGCTCGGCATGCCCTAAGCATGGACGATCCTTAGCTAGGCGGACCAAACAGTCTGACTCTGTAAAAAGCAACTTTCTAGGTTCCCATTAAGAACCACAAGGACCGGAATCTTACTTGATCTTCAGTGGCAGAGTATCTGCTTTGTGTGCAAAATGTCTAGGAATGTCCTCCACCTCAAACCCTGGAGACCCTCTGCCAGTCAGTGCAGACAGCCCTGAGCAAGATGGACCAATGCGTTGACTCACAGAATCATAGAATAGTAGAGTTGGAAGGGGCCTCTAAGGCCATCGAGTCCAACCCCCTGCTCAGCGCAGGAATCCAAATTAAAACGTCCCCGGCTCAGTAGAAGGCAGTGTCCTCGGTTCCCTTGAGATGTTTCAAAGGCGGCAGGTGTCGAGAGGTAAGCAGTGTAACATCAGAGGGAGAGGGACGCGGTGTTACCTGAGAGATACCCTGTTGACAGCTTGGACTTCCACTTTCTTTTTCAGCACCTCTTGGATCTGGCCTTTCTCGGGACCTTTTCTCACCTTCTCCCGGCCAATCAGGTAGAAGTGTTTGGGGGTCAAGATGAAATCCCTCTTGATTGGCTGAGGGGGAGGAGGAGGAAGAGATATAAACGGTGCTGGTATCGCCTTCAGGAGAAGGTCCCAGTTTGCACTGGGAAGCTAGAAGGGGGTGGAGAGTCTTCAGGCTATGGAAATGCCATGCAGAACTGACAGTGGGGGACAGAGAGCTGTGTATGACTCAGAGTAGACCCACTGGAATCAAATAGGGTTGCATCCAATGTTCATCACAGAGAGGTTATACTTTATGTTTTTAAAGATTTGTAAGTTCCTTAGAGACTTTATACAGCAAGCGACTATATTTATACAGCCACAAAAGAGGCTGTATCCTATAGCCAGCATGGATTTTTCACATTCGGCCATGTTAAATTGAAAATAACCCCCTATGCCCTTCCTCTGCTTCCCATAAGCTCATTTCAAAACAAAATCTTACAAAACTTATAGTTCTGAACTCAGAAATGCGTGCTTAGCAACCTCTTAAGTTTTCATGGTGATACACAAAACAATCAGAGAGAATTGAGAGCTCAAAATGTAAAAAGAGAGAGGGGAAATCCAGAGCCCTGTTGGACTTATCTCGTAATTTGTTGAAATTAATTATAAATCAGCCATGTTCACAGAGTACCTGTAATCCTATTGCTGACCTTGCCCCATACTCTGACCTTCATCTTCTGCAGTTTAAAAGTTAAAGAAAAATACATGGCCGATTTTTAAAATTAATTTAAGAAAATTAACTTTGGAGTCTATGATAGTGCAGGCACGCTCAGAAAGAACCAACTGTCAGTGTTCTAAAAGGCACACTCACAGCTGTTTGGCTTGGCTAATTCAGGGGGCCACACTCATGCCAGACATTTATTCCACTTGGAACAGTCATTCCCAAAGAATACTGGGAAGTGTAGTTTGTGAAGGATGGTGAGAGTTCTTAGGAGACTCCTATTGCCCTGACTGAGCTCAAGTGGCCAGAGTGGTTTAACAGTCAGCCCCTCTCCCCAGAGAATTCTGGTAAGGCACATGTTACAAAAATTTTCCAAGCTACACAGGAAGTGGATTGGACTGTGAAAGACCAACCCAAATTGTATTTGCATTTTTAAAAATTTGTAGGGCAATACAATATCTCAGAGAGGTCTCCTGCTCCCCTGGTGCATTCACTATAGCTGCCCAATTTCCCAATTCCATTTACAAATCGCTTCCCATAAAATATCTTGAAGCGATTCCACAGGGAAAATGTCAACCATAAAAACCGTGGATTGTATTCAACTAATTTCTACCCAGAGTAGGCCCATTGAAATTAATGGAGCTCTGTTAGTTGTGCACGTTCATTCCAGTGGGTCTGCTTGGAGTTGAGCCTAGCTGGCTCCAACCCAGTGAAAAATAATCCCATGTGTATAAACAATTAAAAACAGTTCCATATCTGGAAAAAATCCATATAGAGAAACAAGACCTAGACACAAGGTATGCAGTGTGTAGCAAGCAAGTATTTCAGCTGTGAACAAGGATGTCCCGAGTTCAAATCTCACGTCTCCTATGAACTGGCTTAGTGGCGCTCAGGCAAGCCATTCTCCCTGCAAGCCTCAATCTTCCCCAACTGTAATACGGGGATTAAAAACCCTGCCCTGCCCCGCAGAGCAGTTGCAAGGTAAAAGCGAGATAATGTCTGTGAATATTCTAATGCTCTCTTCAAATGTCAGTGTGTGTATTCCAGGAAATGCCGTCCTCAGATAATGAAATGGCAGGACTTTGGATGGAAGTCCTTGGGTTAGGAAGAGGATCCCACCATCACTTTACCTTAAACCGCCTGTCATATTTGGTGACTGAGTCAGCAAAATCAATCCTCTCCCTCTTGGCCAAGAACTGGCGCAATTCTGGCTTGTCCTCCATGCCTAGGTAGTCTCCTACGAAATTCCGGTTGATGCTGTTGCGCCGTCGCTCTTTGAAATTGTATAGGATGTGGGATGCTGCATGGTTGGGAGGGGGGGAGAAGATGGGGGGGAGAAAGACGAGTCCAGTTTGAGACGTGACTATGTGGAGCCAGACATTGGGCTCGGCCTTGGTCAAAATTAAAAGGACAAGATGCTAGTCCTTAAGGTTGCCTACCCTCCTCGTATTTCTCGGCACTTTTTAAAGTATGTCGGCAGCATCTGGAGTGGTCCAGAGGGGTGGGTTCAGTGCAATTTGTCCAAACGTTTCACCACTACCCCTAGATCCCTTTCTGGGTCAGTTGCTGCTGGCTGAGACCCCAATGGCATCTATCTGAAGTTGGGATTTTCTGCTGTTTCCCTGTGGTCAAATGCTAGATTGTAGCCTCCTTGGGGCAGGGCCCTGGGGCTCTTCAATGTTGTAAAGCACAATACACATTGATAGCTTAACAGCAATAACAACAATAACAATAATCACTTATTATTATTATTATTATTATATTGACTGTAAGCTGCTTTGAAGGCCTTCTGTGTGGTAGAAAAAGGGGAATGTAAAATGGGTTCCCAACTCCCATCATTGTGTCTGTCTCCACATCCTCTGGGCTAATCTACACTGTGGTTTACTGTGTGTTTGGTGCTACTCACATCTCCTTTAAATTTGCATGGCTTACATGATGTTACCTACTGGCAAAGAGAAGCTATCACACAATTTCCCCCCTGTAAATCCATACTAACCCAATCCTCTGATAATACGAAAACAGAAGAAAAAAAGTCTTCACTCCATATCTTTAGTGCTTCCAGACACTTTGCTCTGATGCTTTTAGGTGGGTGTGTCAATCGTTCCCCTCTCCACACCCACTCCCTCCTTCTCCCTTCGTTCATTTTATTTCCTACAGGCTGACAAACAACTTCTGGTTGCTCTCCTCCATTCTGCTGGCCTTTTTAATGTTGCTGCAAATGGTGCCTTTATTTTCTTTTCCCCCTAACTTGTGCGCAAAAGCATAACATTGCTCAAACAAAGATTTGTATCTCAGCTGTATCCTACCAGGAAAAACACAGATATTTGCACTTCCGGTGTTTTTTTTTTTTAAAGGAACCTACTGCAGCTGGTAGAACAAACAGAGCATGCTCAGTCACCTAGCAACCAGAGGGAGTGGAAATGTATAATTAGAAGGCAGGGCCACAAGGAAAAAGCGAGATTAATCCTCCCCAGAAGAATGCCTGCTTGTGTGAATGGGAAAAAGCCATTGGCAGGAACTGAAAATGAAAAGCAAAGGTAAAAGAAGTGTATTTCCTACGAAGAAATGCTCCCATGTAGATAAGCCCTCTGCCTCTACATCACCTTCCTCTCGCATTTGTTCATATTTCCGGATTGCAATGTGGCGTCGCCAAGCTTTTTGGATGATCCGGGCATATCCATCAAACTTCCGTTCTCGCATCTCTTCTAGAAGGAAGAGCTGGGCAGGAGGGATAGAGTGGGGGTCAGAGAAATGGGATTAATCCATTGCAGGAGAAGGAGAGATCTAGCTGGACAACGTTAGGAAAACAAAATGGACCCACCATCTCTTCCCTGCAGAATCTCCTATCCACACACCCCACCTCCCCCCCATCTCTTTTAGGGATATAAGAAGCTTGCGTTCTGCTGACGGCTTCATCTTCCTAAGGCAAGGGGACAGTTACGCAGTGGCAAATTCAGAAGGGCGGGGCCTCTTCATGATCGTCACAGTCACACACTCCTCCTAAAATTATACAACCTTCTAAGATTATAGAATAATCTGGCCAGATTTGAATACTGCTTCTGGCTTCTGCCTTTGTTAATGCCTTCTCTCGCAACGATGCCCCTAGGAGCCAATCATCATGAAAGGAGAGGGTGTTAGCTACTGAGAAGAGTCTTCTCAGTAGATAACACCCTCCCCTTTCATGCCGATTGGCTTGTAGGATGCTGGAAACATAGGGACCCTGCTCCTAAAAATGTAAGGGGTTTAAGGCCCCCTGCGACCCTGGACGAGTACAGCCTTGGACGGGGACCCTGATGCCCTCCAGAGGTTGTTCTTGGACCCCAATTCCCATCAGCCTCAGCCAGCATGGCCAGTGGTCAGGGCATACAGGTGCCAGGACCTGTATTTTTAATTTTAAGCGAGTCCTTAGGTGAGTTTTGGTGAGATGGAGGCTGTACCTTTTGAATCCAGGTATAGCAGTCGATAAAGAGAAAAACCCTACCACATTTATGTCCCCTCCAGTTCCTCCGACCTGGCTCATTCAACAAAACACCCAATATTGAACCCGAGACAAAAATTTGGAATGGGGCACCCTGCACTGGACAGAGTCACGGACGTTTGGCTTACCGACTCGGGGTTCTTGACGAAGACTTTCGTGCGGCCCATCTGATACTGGTCTGAGTCCATGTTGACGGACCGCAACAAATGCTGGACTCCTTGGCGCTCATCTGCCCGCCATCTCGGCCAGGTCTCCGGGGTCAGGATGGCATACCTGATGGAAGGAGCAGCTAACCTTAGTTCAGAGCTCTGCTGAGATTTCAGGGAGTTCCAGAGGCGAGAGGAAGGGAGTATCATAGAATAATAGAATAGTAGAGTTGGAAGGGGCCTATAAGGCCATCCAGTCCAACCCCCTGCTCAATGCAGGAATCCAAATCAAAGCATTCCCGACAGATGGCTGTCCAGCTGCCTCTTGAAGGCCTCCAGTGTCAGAGAGCCCACTACCTCTCTAGGTCATTGGTTCCATTGTCGTATGGCTCTAACAGTTAGGAAGTTTTTCCTCATGTTCAGTCGAAATCTGGCTTCCTGCAACTTGAGCCCATTATTCTGTGTCCTGCACTCTGGGATGAATGAGAAGACATCCTGGCCCTCCTCTGTGTGGCAACCTTTCATGTACTTGAAGAGTGCTATCATATCTCCCCTCAGTCTTCTCCAGGCTAAACAGGCCCAGTTCTTTCAGTCTCTCCTCATAGGGCTTTGTTTCCAGTCCCCTGAACATCCTTGTTGCCCTCCTCGGAACCCGTTCCAGTTTGTCTGCATCCTTCTTGAAGTGGGGTGTCCAGAACTGGTGACAGTGATGCTTCTGAATACCAGTCGTTGGGAAATGTAGGAACGGAGAGGGCTCTTGCCCCTGTGGGCTTCCTTTTGGGGCATCTGGCTGGCCGACATGAGAACAGAATGCGAGACTAGATGGCCCCTCTTTGGCCTGAGCCAGCCCTGCAGAGCTCTTCTGAGATTCCTGAGGCGCAGGAGCATTGCCCCGTGGGAGCAGAGGGCCCAGAGCCCTGCATCTTTGGGCTGACCCTTGGAACTCCTGCCTTATCCCCCTTAATGTTCCTGGGGCCACATGCCGGTGGTGGGGGGGCCAGAGGCAAAAGTGGGCAGAGCAACAAATGCAAATTTTTCTAGGGTCGCCATAAGTCATAATCAACTTGAAGGCACAGAACGATGACAACAACAATTGTCTAGTTTCTGCACCTTTCTCTATTCTCCATCCAGATAAGTAAGAAGCATGATCACAATTCAAGGACACATTTCCTCACTCCTGCTCTGAAAGTAACCCCCATTTCCCTGTTAATCCAAAGTATCCAAAGTTAATCCAAAGTAATGGCCACCAGCTTGGATGGCTTTAAAAGAAGATTAGACAAGTTCATGGAGGACAGGGCTATCAATGGCTACTAGCCACGATGACTGTGCTCTGCCACCCTAGTCAGAGGCAGCATGCTTCTGAAAACCAGTTGCCGGAAGCCTCAGGAGGGGAGAGTGTTCTCGCACTCGGGTCCTGCTTGCGGGCTTCCCCCAGGCACCTGGTTGGCCACTGTGAGAACAGGATGCTGGACTAGATGGGCCACTGGCCTGATCCAGCAGGCTCTTCTTATGTTCTTATCCCTCCCATTTTAAATCCGAGGGGGAAAGTGTAGGTGGAAAGAGGAGATTCTGATGTGAATATATTCCTGGGGCGGAGTACAGTGGGCATGGTTTATTTGTTCATAAGGTTTCTTACCCACCGTTCAGGATAAGGTTCCAGGGTTAGTTACAACACTATAAGATGCAATTATGAAAACTGATAACACAATGAATTATAGAAACAAGCGGAAGAGCTCCAGCCAGAGCAGAAAGGTTGCCACCCGGAGGAGGACCAGGGTCCCTTCTTGATCGTCCTGGAGTGCAGGACGTGGAATAACAGGCTCAAGTTGCAGGCCAGATTTTGGCTGAACATCAGGAACAACTTCCTAGCAATGGAACCAATGATGGAGGGAGGTGGTGGGCTCTCCGACACTGGAGGCCTTCAAGAGGCAGCTGGACAGACACCTGTCGGGGATGTTTTAAGTTAGATTCCTTCATTGAGCAGGGGGTTGGACTTGATGGCCTTATAGGCCCCTTCTAACTCTACGATGCTATGAATGGTAAATGTTCAGCCCAAAGGGGAGAGTCCCAAAAGCAAACTACTTTTAACTATCAAAGGCCAGGGCAGACTGTTAGTCTTTTCAGCAACAAAAAGAGTACCTCTATATGCAACTTTTAGAAGACTAATAGTCTGCCCTGTGCTGGTCATAGAAGCAAAGCGATGGCAGGGGGCTGGACCTGTTACTGTGGAGGCCGCCATCCCCTGGTGCCACCTGACATTCCTTGAGAGCAGATCCAGTTGTGGTACAGGGAGGCCACATGCACGCAGCAGCCTAGACAGTGGAATAGCTAAGGAACCCCAGAGCTTCTGTGTAGCTGAGCTGGGAGACTGGAGAGAGAAAAGATTTTGGGTGGGGGCATGGAATCCCCTTTGCTGAGCCATGTGGGCAGGGGAGGGAAAGAGAAATGGCACAGCAGCAAGAGGGCCACTGGAGCCGGGTCACAGCACACTAGGGATGGGATCCGTTGGCCGGTGCCAGTTTGAAAGCATTCCGTCAACCTAAGAGGCTGGTATAAATTTGTGTTCGTTCTTTGTCTGCAAGCCACCGCTTTTACCGATCTTCCCCCCCCCCAGAAAATATATTGATATTAATATCAATATATTGAAAGAAAATGTCAATAGATTCAGGGAAATTGAAGGAAATATCCATTATAATATCAATATTTTAGATGCAGATTTTCCTTCTTAATCTGTTTCTGAAAATAGCCTTGGAAAATCACTACATAAAAATCTGATCGGCAACGATAGTGAGTACGTGAATTAATGGATATTTTGGTACCAAATCCAAATTGGGCGGAATTCTAGCACACCTCCCAGGCATGGAACCCCCCAGGCCAGAGTTCGTTGTCTCATCCTGGCACCTATCAAGGTGGTCTTACCTTTGCAGAAATTTCTGGAAAAGCCTGCGATACGCGAAGCCGGCTCGACGGACTCGGATATTCTCCTTCAAGCCCAGATACTCTACCTGGTGCTTTACCCTAGGAGAGGCAGATGCAACGGGAGAAAGAGCCCTGCTGTCTTCTGTTTTTATATGATGCATGTGTGTGTCATAGCAAGCATCACTTTGGAAGAGGCATTCCTCCTCTCTCACACAGGATGGAATGCCTCTTCCTTTATCTCCCACACAGGTGGGGATACCTCTTTCAAGATGAGGCATTCTCCTGACCCTACTGGATGGGAGTGAATGCATCTTTTAGTATCAAGCACCTCCCTTTCTCTCACACCTAGGAGATAATGCCTCTTCTAAGCCAAGACATCCCCCTTCTATACTTAATAGGAAGGAATGCCTCTTCTAGGATGAGTCATCCCCCTTCTCTCTCACACGCACAGGAGGGAGTGCTTTATCTAAAAAGAGTCACTATCTCTTATTGGCACTTGCCATCTGCAGTGTTTACGAGCCCTTGTATTAAAAATAATATATATATTTTTTTAAAAAATCTCTTTAACCTGGGACATTTGTTTTGGCCGAACACAATATTTTAAATAGAAGCGATTTAACTGTTTAAATGCATTGCATTTTTATAGCGCTGTGAATGCAATTAAACAAGTCTCTGCCTTGAGGATCTTGCAATCGAAACTTTGATGGTAAAGGGAGAGAGGGAAAAGTGGGGGAATGAATCAGAGAAGTGAGGGCAAGGGTACCCCAAGAAACATTAAGCTTTGCGGCTAGTTCACAATTCTGATGGAGATCTGCCCACATGGCACAATCCCCCTCTCTGTCCTTACCTACTCTCCTCCCAGTCCCTGGGTTTCTTGGTCTCGTTGGGCTTAATGCAGCGGATGTAGTGGGGCGTACACTTCATGAGCGTGTTCACGAGGTCGTTAGCCTGTCTCTGTTGGGGAAGACCCAAGAGCCTTGCTGTTACTGGGCATGTTTAGCCTTGACAAGAGAAGACTGAGGGCAGACAGGACAGCACTCTTCAAGCACCAGAAAGGTTGTCACTCAGAGGAGGGCCGGGATCTCTTCTCGATCATCCCAGAGTGCAGGACGTGGAAGAATGGGCTCAAGTGACAGGAAGCCAGATTTCGGCTGAACATCAGGAAAAACGTCCTAACTGTTAGAGCGGTATGATAGTGGAACCAATGGGCTCTCCAACAGTGGAGGCATTCAGGAGGCAGCCGGACAGCCACCTGTCAGGGATACTTTAATTTGGATTCCTGCATTGAGTAGAGGGTTGGACTCAATGGCCTCATAGGCCCCTTCCAACTCTACTATTCTATGATTCTACGATTCTACCTGGCCCACTTTGCAAATCCCACCATCGTATCTCACTCCAAGCTGCCTTCAGAAAACCCTCTGAAGTGCTCCTCCATCCAGTTTTCTCCCTGGATTTCAGAGTTCCGGGTTTCCTGGTCTTTCTGCTCCACTGATCCCAAAGCGGAATGGTTGCATTAGGAATCCTCTGTTGCCGCTGTTTTTAAAAATCTGAATTCTATACGACACACAACGGGTTGTACTCAATGCTAGTCCGACTCAGAGTAGACCCATTGAAGTTAATGGACATGGCTAACCTGGGTTCATTCATTTCAATGGCTCTACTCTGAGTAGGACTTAGTTGATTACAACCTACACCGTTCCCCAAAGCATAGAATGATAGGGTTCTATCCCAACTAAGTTCTGCTTAGAGTAGAGCTATTGGAATGAATGGGCCTGAGTTAGTTGTGCCCATACGTTTCAATGGGTCTACTCTGAGTAGGACTAACATTGGGTTGCCTCAACTAAGTCATATTTCAGAGTCCATCCCTTGAAATCAAGGGCACTCGACGTGCCCATTGACTTAGATGGGTCTATGACGAGTATATAGCCTGTAGGAACTGGAGGGCGTTCACCGCACCTGATGATTGGCCATGCTACCTGATGGGGAGTTGTGGTCCAGCATCAGTGAGAGCCGGTGTGATGCAGTTGTTAGAGTGTTGGACTAGGCCCTGGGAGACCAGGGTTCAAATTCCCCACTCAGCCACGAAGCTCACTGGGTGACCTTGGACCAGTCACTGTCTCTCAGCTTAACCTACCTCACAGGGTTATTGTGGGGATTAAATGAAGAGGGGGAGAACCACGTTTGCACGCTGCTGTGAGCTCCTTGGAGGAAAGGTGAGATATGAATGCAATAAAAGGAATAACTAAAACAAATGGAGGTTCATTGAAGGATGGCAACCAGGAGTTCAAGGAGAACTTCAGTTCCAGTGAACTCCAAAAGCCAGGCCTAGAAGAAACAGGCGAAAATGGCAGGAAAGCAGATTTCAGCTAAGGAGAAGACGAAAGTGCCTGATGGTGTGAGCTCTTTGAGAGTGGGATGAGCTCTCCATCGCTGGAAGTATTTAAGCAGAGGGTGGACGGCTACCTCTCAGGGATGCTGAAGTTGTAAGATCCTGCGTTGCAGATCTTGTACTCAGCAGAAGGCTGGACTTATGGAAATAAAACAGCAGCCTATGCTCTTATGTTGTATAGTAGAACTGACTGCCTTGGAAGGCAGTGGACTCTCCTGCACTGGAGGATTTAAAATGGAGGCTGGGTGGCCAACCTATCAGGGATCCTGTAGCAGTGCATTTCCTGCATCAGCCTTTGCGGATCCTTCAAACTCTATGATTCTATGACTTGCATGTGAGTAACAACCACCACATATGGATAGCTTTTTATTTTCCCCCTTAAAAGCTTTGCAGCTTCAGCTGGGAAACAAATTGAACCGAACACGAGTTTACCTTAATTTTGGAGCTGGCAGTGGTGGGCCGCCCTTTCTTATCTGCGTCGAGTTTTTCTGGGAAGAGCATCCGGATGAATCCACTGAGAGGCAAAGGGGAAGGGAACCCATTTGAGGGCTTGGTTACTTTGAGCCAAGAAAGACCCCACCTTTCCTGAAAGAGCGAACTAGGGTAGCGGATAAGATTACGTAAGGAGAGTCCTCCTGAATGATGAGACCACACGCCTGCCTCATCCAGCCTTCCCCTCCGGATCGTTGGCCATGGTGGCTAGGACCGATGTGGAGTCCAACAATGTCCTCTGGTGGACCACAAGTTTTCCCGTCCCAGATCCAAGAAGAGGCATTCCCCGCTCTCAGGAGAGAATGTCTCTTCTGAATAGAGGAATTCTTCCATCCCTTGCATGCAACAGGAAAAGCTACTTGTAAGATCAGGGAAGGGGGGGTCATCTATGGCCTTCCAGATGTTGCTACACTTCAGCTTCCATCATCCCCGAGCATTGGCCGTGCTGGCTACTGAGAATTCACCAACCTGTACAGCACCAAGTTAGGAAAGGCTGACAATCCGACATGCTGCTCCCACGAGCGGCCAACCCGATGCTTTTGGGAAGCCCACAGGCAGCGCACGGAGGCAACAGCCCTCTGCTGATGTTTTTTCCAGCAGGAACTGGTATTCAGAGGTAGACTGTCTCTGAATACAGAGGCTCGATTTAATAGATCAATTTTCGCTCACAGCCATTGGTAGATCTAATCTCCACCCATTTGTCTACGCCCCTTTTAATAAGGGCCTAAGGACAGCCCTGCTGGATCAGACGAGGAAGACCCATCTAGCACAGGGATGAGGGTTCCTTAAATGGGGAACCTGCAGCCCTCCTGATGTTCCTGGATTACAATGCCCGTCGGCACTAGCCAGCACGGCCAGCAGTCAGGGAGGATGGAAGTTGTAGTCCAACGTTGGGAGGGCCACAGATGTTCCCCGTCCTGCATCCCATGAGTCCAACCTCCTGCTGCCTCCTAACAGAGGTTGACAGCCAGACCCTGACCCCCCCAAGGGACTCACAATTCACTATTTTGCATCAGCTCTATCAGGTCAGTGAAGAGCACGTCTCGATTCCTTTCACAAAAGCCGCTCACGTCATAGGACACCTGCAAACACAGTTGGGCAACAGTCAGTATCGCGGCGGTCCCATCAGGAGAAATTAACTATCGGAAAACTCTCCAGATGCTTTCAGGCTGAGCCTCGAATGCTCTGGGCCTGCCGTCACCTTTTTTGGATATTCCTCTAGACCAGGGCTGGGGAACTTGGGGAAAGGCTGTGGCTCAGGGGTAGAGCATCTGTTTTGCCCGCAGAAGGCCCAGGGTTCTGAAGGCTGTCTGAAATCCTAGAGAGCCAGTGCCAGTCAGCATAGCCAATACCAAGTGAGGTGGACCGATGGTCTGACGAACTGCTACTAAGCCAATGTCATTAATTGTTATTGTTAACAAACTGGCAGGTCACCGACATCACAACGATTCACTGGTGGCCGGAGTAGCAGTGAAACGCTTCACTTCTCCTCATGCAGTGCCCTCAGCCGGCCATCCTGATAAAAAGGGACGGGCCCCTGTGGAAACCCTTCCATACACCCCCTCCCTAAAAGCAGTCCTGCATAAAGAATTTAGAGCCTGCCCAAATGACAGCAAGGATAGAAGAACATCCAGATTCCCCTGCTGGGTCAGGCCAAAGGGAGGCACAAGAGCAACTCTCCCCACTTGTGATTCTCAGCAACTGGCATGCAGAGACATTTAGTGCCTCAGACAGTGGAGGGAGAACATTGTGGCTAGTAGCCACTGATAGCCTTCTCTGCCCAGTAGAGGGCTGACAATCTCTTGGGGATGTGGGATTTCACAACTACGGAGGCTGCAGAATTGAAATGGAAAAGAGTGCAATTAACACCTCCCTGTTTCCATTTCCCTCTCCTTCCCTCTGCCTGTGTTTTAGATTGTAAGCCCCTTGGAGGCAGAGACCTCTCATACCTGTTCTTTGTAAGGTGCCATGTACATTTATGGCTTTGCATTATGATTATGATTATGATTATTGCCACTGAGTGCTGCAGAGACCTTGCCAGCATAATGGTGGATGATGAATCCCGAACTGGAACCGTTGAAATGTTCGTGGGTCCCTACGGCCGACTGGAGCTTCTGTAGAAGAGTCTGGTCTGCCCCGTCACCCTTGGCGTAAACGGTGGCACAAACATCGTCCAAGACACTCATGATGCCAGGAGGATTCTGGGAGGTGGAAGAAGAGGGAGGAGCAAAGGGAGAAAAGGGAGGAGCAAAGGGAGAAAAGGGAGGGGCTGAGCAACTAATTCCATCCTGTTTCAGCCTTGCTGGCATTCAGTCAAAGGTCTGTCCTGTCCCATCCCCTGGCATGTCATTTTGTCCTGTCTTCTTGTATGCATTTTGGGTTGTATCCAACAACATTTTACCCAGAGTAGACCCACATAAATTAATGGCCCTACGGTAGTCATGCCCTTGAATTTCAGTGGGTCTACTCTGTGTCTATTGTTGGAGACAATTCTTTGTAAAGATTTTGTGCATGCTTTTTAATATAAAAGACACACTTTTCATGTAAAATGCAACCTTTTCAGTGCTTCTCAATGCATGCGCCGGTAAAACATCCATTTTGTATTGATCTTTGTTGGAAAGTATATGTTTGGGAGCCCCTGCAGTAGAGAACACTATTTCTTACATCAGGGACGGGGTTCATCTGTGCCCCCCAAGATGTTGTCAGATGACAGCTCCCATCATCATCATCATCAATCGTCCCTGGCCGTCCAACAATATCTAGAGAATGCCATGTGGGGTGTCTACTGATCTGATCTGATTTATTATTAATATTATTAAAAAGCAATTCCAGCACAGATGCAGACTTGGGATAAGGTTTCTACATAAAAGGCTTGTTGAAAGAGGAAAGTCTTCAGTAGGCACCAAAAGGATAACAGAGATGGTGCCTGTCTAATATTTAACGGGAGGGAATTCCAAAGGGTATTCAATTTATATCCCTCTGCTGTTCCTCTTGAAGGAGCCACAGGGTGGTATCTAGTCCCATCCTCATGCAACTGCCCCCTAGACCAATTTTGAGTAATCTCCTATTCATCCCTTCCCTGTCACTTACCAGCTTGTTTTCAATGAGGTCGCAGACAACTTTATTGTTGAAATATTCAATGGGGGTCCACTTGATCCCTTCCTGCACATACTCTTCCTAAGGGAAAAAGGTGGAAACTTGTAGGAGAGACCTCCATGGGAATCTGCCGCATTCCATAGATAGCATGCTGTAGACCAGCGATTGGAAGCTTTTTTTTCAGCCCAGAGGGCCACATCCTCTTCTGGGCAAGCTTCCGAGGGCCACATGCCAGTGGTGGGCAGGGGCAGAGGCAAAATGCAAATGTTATCTTTGTACGATGGGCTAGTTTCTACACACACACTCACACACCCCTCCAGGCAAACAAGGAGGGCTAGTAGTGGGCGTGGCCTAGAGAGAGTTCCAAGGGCCAGAAAGAGATGCCTGGAGGGCCGCTTTCAGTCCCCTGGTCTGAGGCTCCCCACCAGCCCGCCTGCCTAGACCTCACCTGCTCTGCTTTGAGGGTCAGTTCGATGAAGATCTGCTGGAGCTTTTCATTCACAAAGTTAATGCAGAATTGCTCAAAGCCGTTTCTCTGATGGAAGAGAGAAAAGGGGGTATATCATTTTCCATGTTGCCCGTCAGGGAGAGCGGAGGCGTGCCCCATTCGGACTGGAAGTGGTGGTGATGACTCTCTTGTGGCAAGGGGATTCAGTCACTGCATCTTCTGAGCTGGGATCAGTGAACCTTTTGGCAGAGCAAGGGCCACCTTCCATTCTGGGCAACCTTCCGGGGGGCCGTATGCCAGTGGTGGGTGGGGCCAGAGGCAAAAGTGGGTGTGGCAACATATGCAAATGTCACCTTTGCCCAGTGGGCTTTGCCCACACACGCACTCTCCCTTCTCTGTCCTCCAGCCAGGCAAGTGAGAAGCATGCCTGGAGTTTGAGAACTGGTTCCAGCCAGGCACAAACCCTCAAGGAAGATGCAAAGCAGGGGTGGCAAGGGGCATGGCCTGAGGAGAGGGGGCGTGGCTTCAAGAGAGTCCCACTGGCCAGTTTGAGAGGTCTTCTGAAGAAAGAGTCCTACCTGGAATATTTCAAAACCGTAAATGTCTAGGACGCCGACACTATACTCTTCATTTGGCTTCTGCATGGCCCTGTTGATGGACTGGTGGGGAAGGGGACACCTTAGCATCACACATGCTGGAAGGTTTATTGTCAGGTGCTGCGAGAAGGCAGAGTTGAGGGACGAGAAACCAGGGAGTGGGGAGCGATCGACTGGCTATCAACCAGTCCAGCCTTCTAAACACAAAAACAACACCCCCCATCTCCTGCTCGAGGTGGACATGACAAATCATTCCCCGTCTTGTTCCAGCTCTCTCAACTCCTTGATCCATCCATCATTGCCGGCTGGTGGCTCCCTGCCAGTGGGGCAGTGGAATCCGCTCTGGGTTTTAGTCCACATTTTCAAGGAGCTGTCCCGAGTGCTGAGCCTAGCTGGCCTTGCCAGGAGCTGTTCAAGGTTCTGAAACTTGTTCCCAGGTTCAGCACTTTGGACAGCACCGTTAAAAGTTTGGACTAAAACCTGGAGAGGATTCCCCCACTGACATGGAGCCACCACTGCCACCCATATTTGGCGTTCAAAGAACCATTATTATTGTTGTTGTTGTCGTTATAATATAATAATCAAAACCACTCCCCAAGATGTCCCACCCTCCCCTGGTGTTCTAGTCCTAGACCAGAACAAGGCCAGTGCTCACCTCCACAAGGAAGTCAAAGACACGGGAGTACAAGCCCTTGGCGAGGGCATCACGAGTATAGGAAGCTTGCTCGACGTTGAGGGTCACGTTGATGGACTCCTTCCGGTTGCCCCATTTGCTGTCCATCTTCCTACTGGTAAGCTTGTCATTCAGCCGATTCTTGTCAATCCCCAAGAGGTAGGCGGGAAAGGCGAGCACTGAGGAGAGGGTGGGAGACTGCATTGGCATCCCTAGATGGCACAGCAGGGTTGCTGGGCGCTGCGGGACTTGCGGTCACCCATAATGTTTTGCACACATCCACAGCTCCTTCCTCCAAGATGATCTTCACAACAACCTTGTGGGGCAGGTCAGTGTATGAAAAGAAGCGAATGGCCCAAGCCTACCTAATGAGTTTTTGGGGCTGAGCAGGAGATTAAAACCCATGCTCTCTCCGGTCTAAGTCCAGCATAATACCCCCACATGGTTCTCAAGAGATTGTTTCAACAGAGAGTGAGATGAAAACCCGGTGCCGGATTAGGTGTGGGGAAGCACAGGTTCAAATAATCGGTTAGCCAGGAATCTCAGAGTGGGTGGCCTTGGGACAGTCAATCTCAGGTCCTTCTTGGGGGCTTCCCGCTGAGACATTCGCTGCGGGAAGAGGAGGTTGGACTAGATGGCTTCCCTTTGGACCGCTCCAGCTGCTGCAGGACTTTTCTGATGTTCTTACTCTCCTTCAGCTTAACCTACCCCAGAGGGTTGTTGTGAGGGTAATATGGGTGGTGGGTAGACAGAGAACCATGTGCAGCACCCTCAGATTGGATTAAAAAAAATTCTAAGGAGTAAATAAACCTCCCATTTCCTGAAGGTCTCCTACATTTTATGGCCTTGAGTTGCACTTCATAACATGTCTTTGGTGATGACTTGGCAGAGGGAGCCTTTCTCAACCCGAGGGCCACATTCCCTTCCAGAGGCAAAAGTAGGTGGAGCAGTAGGCTAGTTTGTACACACACACACCTCTTTGTTGTCCATCCTGCTGTGAAGGAGGACCAGTGAGGGGGTATGGCCTGGGGAGAGTTCTGAGGGTGAGGCCGGAAGGGCCACACGTGGACCCCAGGATCTGATATCCATCCATCCATCCATCCATCCATCCATCCATCCATCCATCCATCCATCCATCCATCCATCCAATCTATCCTATCTGTCTATCTTATCTATCTATCTATCTTGAATGGTTTAGATCAGCCTGAGGCAATTACTCACAATCTGGGCTCTCCACCTGGGCATAATTGCCCTGTTCCTGAAAGCCGATGTTCCCCAGGTGAAGGATGCCAGCTATGATCTGTAGGACAAGTTGCTTATCTTGGCCAGTGATGCCAGTCACATCCATGGCAGTCTGATGGGCCCAGTGGAGGAGAGAGAGAGAGAGAGAGAGAGAGAGAGAGAGAGAGAGAGAGAGAGAGAGAGAGAGATTCATGTACTGAAGCATGAATTTCAAGTGCACAGTATTAAATCTTATTGCTACCTATGATCACGAGGCATGGATGAATCCCCCCTCCGTTTCCTATTTTTCAGTTTTAACCCTCAGTCCGACCCATTTCTAAATCAATTTGCAATTTTTTCCTCAAAAAAAGAAAAGCCTGAGTGAAAACACTGAGGCATTTTCTCCTAACCTTGTGCACAAATTTTCCCTGACGTCTGTATTTCTGCAGTCAATTTGCCCTAATATAATGCAGTGTTGTGTATTGTTTCCAAGAATATATTCGCTGTTTGTACGCGCTTTTTTGGCTTGAGAACTGCATCAGAGCATGAGGAAAGGTTACAATTTTGGGGGGAATTTTTAGTTTAGGAAAAAGGCATAAGAGGTGTTTAAAATTATGCACGGCATGGCGGAAGTGGATAGAGAGAAGTTTTTTCCCTCTCTCATAACACTAGAACTTGTGGGCATCTGATGACGCTGAATGCTGGACGATTCAGGATAGATAAAAGGAAGGACTGCTTCATCCAGTGCAGGGATGGGATCCGTTAGCTGGTGTCAGTTGGAAAGCATTTCATCGCCCTAACTGGCTGGTATCAATTCGAGTTTGTTGTCTGCTAGCTGTTGCTTTTACAGGCTTCCCCCCCTCGCAAAACACTAATATTTATATCAATATTTTGAAGGATTAGGGTTAAAAAAATCCATTAGGCGTGGAAAGCCACTACATAAAAATCCGACCTGCAACAATAGATAATGAGCAAATAAATGGAAAATTCAGCACTGACTCCAAATCGGTCAAAACTCCAGCACTCCCACAACCAAGTGCATGGTTAAAATTATGGAACTTGTTCCCTCAAGAGGTAGAGATGGCCACCAACTTGGATGGCTTTAAAAGGGGATTAGACCAATTCATGGAGGAGGAGGTGATCAGTGGCTACTAGCCATGATGGCTAAGTTCTACCTCCACTGACCGAGGCAGTAAATGCTTTCGAAGACCAATGGCTGGGAATCACAAGAGGGGAGAGTTGCTGTTGAGCTAAGGTCCTGCTTGGGGTCTTCTCATTGGGGCATCTGGTTGACCACTGGATAGAATAGAGAATAGAATAGTAGAGTTGGAAGGGGCTTATAAGGCCATCCAGTCCAACCCCCTGCTCAATGCAGGAATCCAACTCTAACAGTTAGGAAGTTCTTCCTGATGTCCAGTCAAAATCTGGCTTCCTGCAACTTGAGCCCATTATTCCGTGTCCTGCACTCTGGGACGATTGAGAAGAGATCCCGGCCCTCCTCTATGTGACAACCTTTCATGTACTTAAAGAGTGCTATCATATCTCTCCTCATTCTTCTCTCCTCCAGGCTAAACATGCCCAGTTCTTTCAGTCTCTCCTCATAGGGCTTTGTTTCCAGTCCCCTGATCATCCTTGTTGCCCTCCTCGGAACCTGTTCCAATTTGTCTGCATCCTTCCAGTCTGCTGGACTAGATGCCCCCCTTTGGCCAGAGCATGCTTCAGGGCTCTTCTGAGGCTCTTATTAGCAGAGTAAGCTTGGAGTAGCTGAGCTGTGTGTATGTGTGAATCCAGCACGGCTTTCCTGGATTAAGTCACACTGAGACTTTAGGCTTAGGAAGATGAGAAAACTTGTTTATTTAGGACATACATACTTGATACAAAAAGTTCAAGCTCTAACTAGTGAGGCCGGGAATGCCAAGAGCCATCTTTGCTCCTTGCCGTCTGCTGCAGGAGAAAGAGGCAAAGGAAAGACGCCTCTGTGATGTTCCTATATTAATGCATATATGGTAAGTGTTGGTTGTTTAGAAGATACATGGTAAGTGGAGTGAAAGAGGAGGGGGAGTGAATGGGCAGTAGAATGTTAGATGATTGGCTGAGTGTTTAAAATGGCTGAATGTATAAAAGGAAGAGTGAGAGTGGAATCTGGGGGGAGAAGAGAAAGAGTGGGTTGTTTGGTGGGTTTGAGAGAGTGGTTTGCCAGGAGAGAGTGGAGAAGGAGGGGGGTGGAGTTCGGATTAGTATTGAGTAAAACCATATGCTTATGTGCCTTAAGAAGAAATCTTGTTAATCTTGTTAGCTTTGTTATCTTTAATAAATACTTAATTTGGTTTACCAAAGGCCTGATCCTTGGCTGGGGTTTCACAGACCAGAAGGGAGGGTAAGGTAATGACCAAGGCTGAAGGGGAACTGTAACAAATGGTGGCAGCGGTGAAGAGAATAACAATACCAGTATTCAGAGTCTCTGGGAATACTAGTATTAGGACGTGACTGGTGGTTGCCTAGCAGGGGGATCTGTTGAGATCTGTGCTAGAGCGGGGAGAGAAACCATAAAAGAGAGCGGTCCGGACTGGTGGAGTCCCTGGTGGTGCCTAGGGACAGGCAGTAGCCACGCGCAGGTAGGAACCTGACAGGGAGAGCCAGGGAAGGGCGTCACAGCCTCCTCTCCAAGATCAGGGCGACAAAGGGGGAAAAAAGGTCAGCAACCCTGAGAGTCTCTGTTTACACCTGAAGGAAGGTCAGCATCAGTTAGGTCAGAAAGGCAATCTAGGAAACGTGAGGGTTCTCTTGCTGTGATCAGCTTTTAAAGCCACCCAAGTTGAGTTGCATCTCAACACCTTTGAGACATTTTTTGCCTGTTTTTACATTCGGAGAGGTACTGATTTCTTCAAAGAATACCAGCGTTCCTGTTTGTTTATTGGCTCAGGATGTGTGAATTGCCAAGCAAACCGCTCCCCGCACCCTCCATCTCATAGGATCGCTTACCATGGTCTCATGAAAGTCGCTTCGGTCGTCTGTACCATCCACTTTATACGTTTCTGACTGGGACAGATAAAAGTAGTAATCTGGGCTCATGATCCCCAAGTTATGTCTCTGATCTTGTGAGGCCCCCTCAATGAGCTGTAAAGTTAGAAGCGGGTGGGAAAACAGTTTACGCAACTACACAAACACAGGCAACAGGCCTGCAAATCACAGCAATAATTCCTGCTATGAACGACAGTTTCTGGGAGAGATAATATCTTGTGGGTACAGTCTGACAGTAAGGGTGGTCACAGAATCCTAGACTAGTAGAATTCAAAGGGCGCTGTAAGGCCATCAAGTCCAACCCCCTGCTGGATGCAGGAATCCAACTTAAAGCATTCCCGACAGGTGGCTGCCCAGCTGCCTCTTGAATGCCTCCAGTGTCGGAGAGCCCACCACCTCTCTAGGTCATTGGTTCCATTGTCGTATGGCTCTAACAGTTAGGAAGTTTTTCCTCATGTTCAGTCGAAATCTGGCTTCCTGCAACTCGAGCCTATTATTCCGTGTCCTGCACTCTGGGATGATTGAGAAGAGATCCCGGCCCTCCTCTGTGTGACAACCTTTCATGTACCTGAAGAGTGCTATCATATCTCCCCTCAGTCTTCTCTTCTCCAGGCTAAACATGCCCAGTTCCTTTAGCCTCTCCGCATAGGGCTTTGTTTCTAGTCCCCTGATCATCCTTGTTGCCCTCCTCGGAACCCGTTCCAGTTTGTCTGCATCCTTCTTAAAGTGCGGTGTCCAGAACTGGATGCAGTACTCAAGATGAGGCCTAACCAGTGCTGAACTAGTATAGTTTACTATACTTTACTAGTATAGTAAAGGTGCCCCCGCACTTGTAGTGCGAGTCGTTTCCGACTCTTAGGGTGCCGTCTTGCGATGTTTACTAGGCAGACCATTTATATGGGGTGGGATTGCCAGTTCCTTCCCCGGCCTTTTTTTACCCCCCAGCGTACTCATTTTACCGACCATGGATGGATGGAAGGCTGAGTGGACCTCGACCCCTTTTACCAGAGATTTGAGTTCCTCCTTCCGTTGGAATCGAACTCCGGTCGTGAGCAGAGCTTCGGCTGCGTTACCGCTGCTTACCACTCTGTGCCACGGACGGTCTTTAATTTAGGCTAAAATCACATTTGCCTTTTTTGCAGGCACATTGCCCTGTTGGCACCTATAAAGCTAGTGATCAACAAGCTGGGGAAACGCTCAGGGGATGGTGGTGAGACCCTCATCAGATCCTGGCCATGCCTACTGCTGGCTGGGTGTTCGGCACATAGTGGTGCATGGCATGTGCTCATCCTGCTCAGGCTGGCAGCACATTCATGTCATTTTATTACAAATATATACACCGCCTTTCTTCATCCAGAAACCCGAGGCGGTTCACATGTGGTTCTCAGGTAGTCGCCCATCTCAGGCAGTGACCAGACCGGGTCTCAGCAGGTGCTGGCCTCATGCATCTCCAGACAACACCCTGCACCGTCGGCTCCCTTACCTGGTAATAGATATGGAAGTTCCTCTCGCTTTCGTTCTGGCTCACCACCCGGGATTTTTCCAAGAGGAAGTTGGAGATCTTCCCTCCGTCTGGTTCGCCCCCACGACTGAACTGGATCTCAAAGTATTTCCCCTGGGGAGAGGTAACAGGGTTGCCTCCAACCTCAGTCCTACTCAGAGGAGTCCCATTGGAATGAGTGGAAATGATGAACTGTGGCCCACTCAGTTCAACGGCTCCTCTCTGAGTAGAACTGCTTTGGGCGGGTAGTTTTGGGAGTCCATTTTGCTGGCCCATGGAGTTAGTATGGGGCCACATTTGCTCCTGAGCAACTTTTCAGGGGCCACATGCTAACAGTGGGCAGGGACCAGAGGCATAAATGTGTGGAGCAACAGATGTAAATTTTATCTCTGTCCGGCAGGCTGATTTCATCATCATTATTATTTATTTATTTAATTTGTATCCCGCCCTTCCTCCCAGCAAGAGCCCAGGGCAGCAAACAAGGCACTAAAAACACTTTCAAACAGCATCAAAACAAATCTTAAAATACATTAAGACAAAACAGCGTTAAAAACATTTTAAAAACTTTTTAAAAAAGGGTTAAAAACAATATTAAAAAACATATTAAGCAATTCTGACACAGACACAGACTGGGATAGCTTTCAACTTAAAAGGCTTGTTGAAAAAGAAAAGTCTCCAAGAGGCGCCAAAAAGATAGCAGGGATGGCGCCTGCCGAATATTCAAAGGGAGGGAATTCCACAGGGTGGTACCGCCACACTAAAGGTCCGTTTCCGATATCGTGCAGAACGGACCTCCTGATAAGATGGTATCTGCAGGAGGCCCTCACCTGCAGGGCGCAGTGATCAACTGGGCATGTAAGGGATAAGACGGTCTTTCAAGTATCCTGGTCCCAAACTGTATAGGGCTTTATATACCAAAACTAGAACCTTGAACTTGGCCTGGTAGGTATTTCTACACATACATCCCTCTCTATCCTTCACTCAGGCAACCGAGAGGCCTTTATCAGAGTGCAGGGATACGTGTGGCCAGTGAAGGGACGTGGCCTTGGCAGAGTTCCAAGGGCCAGCTAGACAGGCCTGAAGGGCCACATTTGGCCCCAGACCTAAGGTTCCCAAGGCAGCTCCGTGGGTCTGCTCCCCAAACAACAACCCTGCAAAGACTTACGAATCGGCTGGAATTGTTGTTCCGGACGGTCTTAGCATTACCAAAAGCTTCCAGCAGCGGGTTGGATTGGAGGATGATGTCTTTGACATGCTGGAGGGGAGAGAAATCAGCGTCCCTTAAACGGAGCAAGACGGAGGCAGGCAAAACTAGACCGAGATGCCCAGAGGCTCCCAATGATCCAGTTGGGACTTTGGGGGGGGGAGCGCAGGGGAAGCACCTGGATTGCATTTTTCTCCTCCCCTTGCAGAGTAAATAAGGCAAAAGGCAAGAATAAAATTAAATATGGATTTGGGATAAGGCTAAAAGGAAAAGATAATCAACTTGCCAGCAAGACATACCTGCACCTTTTCGCCCCCTCCAGACACTTTGGAAATGTAGCCCATAATGTATTTTGCCGCCACGGTTTTCCCAGCGCCACTTTCTCCGCTGCAAGACACACACTGGAACCTCAGAAGCTGCCTGAATGTCCAAGTCGGCCCATCGCCCCATCTAGCTCAGTATCGTCGACTCTGACTGGCAGCAGCTCTCTAGGGCTTCAGGCCGGAGGCCTTTCCCAGCCCTACCAGGAGGTGTCAGAGGCTGAACCTGCAAAGCAGGTGTTCTGCCACTGAGTTCGAGCCTTCAGTTTAAAAATAAAATAAGATCCTAGTCCCCATGGTTCTGAAGAAGGAATTGGTGTTTTAAAGATGTTTTTAAAGCTTTTTAAAATATATATATTTTAAAGATGTTTTGTTTTAATATGTTTTTAAAGATGTTTTATTGTAACATGTTTTAGTCTGTTTTTATTTATTTATTTATTGCATTTGTATACCACCCCACAGCCGAAGCTCTCTGGGCAGTTTACAACAATTAAAAACATTAAAAACAAACATACAAATTTAAAAACACCTTTTTAAAAAAAGCAATTGAAAAACACATTTATGATGTTTTAAATTTAGCAATTTAAAAAACACATTTATGATGTTTTAGAGTGTTTTTAGTGCTTTTCGTTTGCTGCCCTGGACTACTGCTGGGAGGAAGGGTAGGATATAAATCTAATAAATGAAATTAAATAAAAAAATGAGCTGGTTTCAACAGGAAGCTGACATACCAACTCTGGCTGTTTACATACTATACATTTAAAGCACATTTAAAGCACATGACAAAGGATCCTCGGAACTGTTGTTTACCCCTCAGAGAGCTTTACAAACTACAGTTCTTTGGGAGAAAAGTAATGTGCTTTAAATGTGCGTGCGCAGCCTCTGATTCAGACCATTGGTCTATGTAACTCAGTGTTGCCTCCATGGACTCTCTAGGATTTCAGACCAGAGCCTTTTGCAGCCCCTCCTGGAGATGCCAGGGACTGACCCTGGGACCAGTGCCAGTACCAAAGGGAGGCCAGGTCGGGCCCTGGCTGAGGGCCCTGAGGTCCAGAGGGGCTCCTGAAGGGCCTGTCCTTAGGGTGTGGGGGTAGCGCTCTCCTTTCATGATCCTCTGCAGGGTCAAGACCCGTTGAACTTAATGGACCAAATTTAATCACGTCCGTTAATTGCAATGGGACTTCTCTGAATATGTTACATCTGGTAAAGCACCAAAGTTATTGGGGTCCCAGGGAGCCCTCTGCTGTTATTAAGGGATGCATGACTTTGCCTCTTGAAACATTGCTTTTGGTTTCAGGATAGCACAAATATTCTTGCGGAGCATTGCAGCCCTTCATGGGGAAGTTGCTCAATATTCTGCAACAAATATGTGGCAATGATCTCATCGGGGGGAAAAACAGCAATTCTAAACTCTAAAAATATATACTGTTTCGGTAGGGCGCCTACGCCTTTCACACCAGCTGTCTCCCTAACTCACTGCAGGGTTGGCAAAAACAGCATTTCTGCCTGCAGGGAAAAAAGTATGTGTGAGTGTGTTTGTGTGTGTATGCAGGCTTCCAGTTGCTTAATAGTTCCGGATGGTCTGCTGATGTTTCATCAGGGAGAGCTAGAAGGTTCTGAGGTGGTGTCTCTCTACATTCTTGAACGAGACACTCATCTCAGAGAAGGCAACAGGGTTCCGGCTCAGTGAAGAGGACAGATGTGTTTATATCTCCAGAAGCTAAATCTTGGTGGCCAGAACTTCACATCCCAATGTGATGATCATTTTTATTAAGGCCCAGAAGGGTCAAGAGGCCTCCTTATATCTCCTTATATCTGCTATGATAGAAGTGTATCAAATTATGCATGGCATTGAGAAAGTGGATAGAGAAAAGTTCTTCTCCCTCTCTCATAATACTAGAACTCTTGGACATTCAAAGAAGCTGAATGTTGGAAGATTCAGGACAGACAGAAGGAAGTACTTCTTTACTCAGTGCATAGTTAAACTCTGGAATTTGCTCCCACAAGATGCAGTAATGGCCACCAGCTTGGATGGCTTTAAAAGAAGATGAGACCAATTCATGGAGGACAGGGCTATCAATGGCTACTAGCCACAATGGCTGTGCTCTGCCACCCTAGTCAGAGGCAGCATGCTTCTGAAAACCAGTTGCCGGAAGCCTCAGGATCCGGGTCCTGCTTGCGGGCTTCCCCCAGGCACCTGGTTGGCCACTATGAGAACAGGATGCTGGACTAGATGGGCCACTGGCCTGATCCAGCAGGCTCTTCTTATGTTCTTAGGTGGGGACCTTGCAGCCCTCCAGATATCTCCCAGTAGCCCCAGCAGCCAGCATGGCCAGCGGCCAGGTAAGATGATGGGTGTTGTAAACCAGCAACATCTGGAGAGCCACAAGTTCCCTGTCCCTGTGCTAAATTCATGCAAATACTATGCAAATGTATGGTGATTGTGATTTTCCCAAATATGCACATCACTACTTTGCTAGGTGCCCTCCCCCCACTTGCCTCTGTCAGGGCGACCTTTTTGTCCTATTTTATGGAGCAGAGTCCTCCATTTGAAGGCACCTTCTCTTTGAAGCCTTGAAGGTGAGCATCCTCAGTGATCAGCACCAGGACTGCAGACTGGTCACCTGGCTGTCTCTTCCCCACTAGGGGGAGCTGCATTTCTATTTTGATTCTATTCAGTGTTTCCAAATCGATATCACTACATGTTAATTGGTGTAAACAAATGGCATGCGAATTGCAGGCACATACTCGTCTACTTCCTTTCCCCTCCAAATTGCTTTCTCCCTCGCTGACTTGCAAGGCATGAAATTTTGCCAGGGTTTTCTTACGCAGGTGGAGATGTGCCTTGAGTCTGCCACACGGGCAGGTGATTAATGCATGATGCATCATGAACATGAAAAAACAACCCAGGAGTAACAAGTACACAAGGATGCCCATTTTCATCTGTAAAATGTTGGGCGGTGTTTGATAGGCAATCTTTCCCTTCCTGCAAGCAAGTCAGGGAAGCTTTAATGGTCTTCTCCTCACCCCCTTATCCTCACAACAGTCCTGTGAGGTAGGCCAGGCTGGGAGAGACAGCAACAGATCCAATATAACCCAGTGGGATTTCAAATCTAGTCCTCATTGAACACACTTGTCATGAGACCAGATGCCCTAGCTGTCAGGAACCTGGATTCTGATTTTATTTTTAATTGTTTTACCTGATGATGACACATTGGTTTTCCCCGTCGATGAGCATGTTGCGATACATGTTGTCCGTCAGCGCATAGATGTGGGGAGGATTCTCGTACTGAGCCTAGAGTCAGAGGCATAGAATCAGGGCTTAACAAAAAAACAAACTGGAATTCTGCGCCAAGAGAATTGGATGCTAGAATCCTTATACCTGCTTACCTAGGAATAGCAACGGGCGTGTCAATTTTGGTCTCTCATAGTTTAGGTCAATTCACTTTAAATGCAAATTGAATCGAATTTCTCATCAAACAAGAAAATGCTGTAAACGATGCACACGGCTCTCATTGTCTTGTATTGCCTAATTTCTTATGGCACAGGATTTGTCACCGAAATAATCCCAGATTCTTCCTGGTTTATTCCCTACCTCCATTTCCCATCTCACTTTCCTCTGCTGATTACCTTTGCACCTAACTTTAGACTGTAAGCGCCTTGGGGCAAGGATCAGTCTCCTTGTACTGTGGAAAGCGCTAGGCACCCAGCAAACGGTTTGTTCCGTGTGTGAGCTGCTTTGCAAAGCAAGGAGGACCTGCAACAAAATGTTGCAGTGCAAGGTGCTTCAAGGCACTTCATTCCCCTTTCCACCTGCCTTTCTCATCCTCACCCCCAAAGTTGCTATTTCTATGCCCACGGAACATACTCAGTCCTCATTGGGCTGTTTGGGGGGGATTCCTCCTCTCCTTTTAGCTTTTCTTTTCATCCCCTAAATATTTTGTTTGTACTTCTGCAAAGCTGGGGCTTCCCCCAAGCGTCCCTCTTGCGTGTGGCTTTTTGGCTACATAAAGATTGGCACTCATATCCTGAACATCGGAGTTAGGAGGAATGATTTATGCTGGGTTTGCTAAGGACGGGACATGAAAGGAGAACCATTTTCACCTCGAGGACCACGTTCCCTTCTGAGCAATCTTTCAGGGGCCACATGCCAGAGGCAAGAGTAGGTGGAGCAATGAAGGCAAATTTTACCTTTATACAGTAGGCTAATTTCTACACATGCTCGCACACCCCAGCCAGGAAAAAGGCACTCAAGGAGGGCGTAAAGCAGTGCCAGTGAGAGGGTGCGGCCTGGGCCAGATATAGAGGCCTGGAGGGCTACATTCAGACCATGGGTCTGTGGTTCCCCAGCCCTCTTAAAGACCCACCCCCATCCATTCGAAATCTTAGTCACCCACCCTTTCCGCCTTCTGAGATTTTAGATGGCCTCCCCCACACACGTTCATGCCAACCTTTGCCTCCATGAGGGCTAGAAACTGAGCCAACGAACAAGCAGGCAGCTGTGGCAGCTGTGGCAGCTGCCGCTCCTCCCATTCACCACCGCTGCCGTTCACTTGCTCAACCCCTCCAGGATGGAGCGAGAAGCCAGCGGTGATGCAGGTTGAGCAGGCGGGGTGTGTGGGTTCCTTGCCAGTGGGCCCACGTTTCCGGTGCAGGCCCTAGGCCAGCGCTTGATCATGCTGTGTCTGTGTTTGGCTAGTAGAGCAGCACCCTAAGAAATTAGGGTGCCCACTGGCCAGCCCCCCCTCTTCCATCCCCCTTCCTGTTCCTTACCGCTCCTTGGTAGAGTTCAACCTCTCGATCAGTAAAGTAAGGCATTTGCTTAAAGGGGTTGACAGAGATGAGGACAGGTCCTATATAGGTCTGAGTGCCACATGTTAAGGGATGTATTAAAACCTTATCCATTTATTTTTATTATCTATTTACTAAAATCATATCTCACTCTTATTCCCAGAAGGAGCCCAGTGCAGCAGACAAGCGATAAAACACTAACATCTTTTAAAAACAAGTTAAAAACAGAACACCTTAAAAAGAATCTTAAAAGCAAAACTCCTTAAAACGTTTTGAAAACATCAAAACAATTTAAACATAGATGCAAAAAGGGATCATCCTGAGGACTGCATCCAGTTCTGGACAACGCACTTTAAGAAGGATGCAGACAAACAGGAACGGGTTGATGGACTCATAGGCCCCTTCCCACTCTCTTATTCTATGATTCCATGATTCTAGGTCTCCACTCTACGCTCCAGAAACCAGCATTCAGACATACACCCCGACTATGAAAATTATATTTTGAATGTTTCCAAATATCTATCTATCTATCTATCTATCTATCTATCTATCTATCTATCTATCTATCTATCTATCTATCTATCTATCTATCTATCTATCTATCTATCTATCTATCTATCTATCTATCTATCTATCTATCTATCTATCTATCTATCTATCTATCTATTTTTTTAAACAGCTTAGAGATTATATTACAATCAAGCAGCCAATCCATTTTGTTAAATAAATAAATAACCCAGGGAAAAGGTGGATTTCTGCCATACAAATTTACCACGTTAAATTCCCTTGGCTAGTATCCTCTCATATCATGCTGACCTTATTTTTTGTGAATTTGTCTTAAACCCAGCGGAGGCTGCTTCATCTGGGCAACCTTAGTCTGCTCTCAGCCAGATCCCACCTGCCTGCCTGCCTCCCAGTCCAGGGTGTGACAGGGTCTGCCAGCTTTGTTTTCCTCCTGTCTCAAAATTGCTCCTCTGCAGGGTGGAGGATGAGGACAAAACTAGAATTAGTTGGCTCTGACTCTTGCCTTCTGCCCCACCAGTCCTAAAAGGGCACCAGTCGCCACTGATTCCACTTGCAACTCAACGCAGCAATTACAAGGGTACATCTCCGCCATCCTGACCTGGAAGTGCTATGCCCTGATCCAGGATTCAGGAGCAAACATGGCCTCTGGTAGCATCTAGGACATCTGCTAATGTGTGGGTGGAGATGATGACTGACTCACGCCTGAATACAGAAGTTATTTACATAACAGCAGCAGAGAAAGCAACAGGGTGGTGGTGGTGATATTTTTAAGCGGGATGGCGGAAGAAGAGAAGCAGACAATGTCCCCCTCCCTACTCAGGAGGGAATGCCTCTTCTAAATAGAGGCATTTTTCCATCTCTTGCAGGCAGTAAGGAACTGCGGCTTCTTTCAGCAGAGCTGGAGAGGTTGTGGCCCTTCATTTGGTGCCCCCCCAAATTTGGGAAATGGGGCACAGAGAGAACAATTGTCCAGAATCAACAGGAGGCTGGCAGCTCTAAGTCCTCTGCTGGGGCTGCCAAATTTGGAGAGGATGAATTGAGAGGAAGAGGGGGACTTCACCACAAACCACAGGGGTATTTGAACGGAAGTGATGCAGGAGGAGGGTTGCAGGACTGAGGCTATAAATGTCAGGCTGTCAACACGCTGGTTAATTTATTGCAAGCTTTCCGAAATGAGAACTTAAACCAGTCAGACAGGGTCTGTTTTGGGTGAATGGGGAGATATATGTATGTGTGATGATCAGTGTCTCAGTTGGCATAAGCAGAGCCCTGCTGGATCAGGTCAAAGGCCCATCTGGGCCAGCTTTGTGTTCTCACAGTAGCCCATCGGAGGCTGATGGGAAGCTCACAAGCAGGGTGGGAAGCCGAAAGCCCTCTCCGGCTGTCTTTCCCCAGAAAATGGTATTCAGAGGCATCTGGCCCGAACCTGGAGGTAGCTAGTAGCCATCATGGCTAGCAGCAATTTATATGAGCATAAGAACGTCAGAGTTTCCCTACTGGATCAAGCCAAAGGGGGTCCATCTAGTCCAGCATCCTGTTCTCACAGTAGCCAGCCAGATGCCCCAAAGGCAAGCCCACAAGCAGGACCTCAGCGCATGAGCAACTCTCCCCACTTGTGATCCCCAGCAACTGGCATTCAGAGGCATTTACTGCCTCCCACAGTGGAGGGGGAACATAGCCATCTTGGCTAGTAGCTAATGATTGCCTTCTCCCCATGGATTAGTCTAATCCCCTGTTGGTGTTTTTAGTGCTTTTGTTTGCCACCCTGGGCAATGCAGGAAACCATTATTTGAAGGCTTGTTGGTGTATAACGCCATTTCTAGAATCTAATGTCCTTAGGGTTGCATTCAGCTAATTTTTACTCCTGGTAGTAGACCCAGTAGACCTCAGTTAGTTATGGTCATTCATTTCAATGGGTTTACTCCAAATAAACGTTAGTGTGTATAATATCTCGACAGATTATTGCAAGGATCCCAGAGACATTGTACGCCAAAGGAACGCTCAAACCTTCTCCAGAGTTTTGAACCCCCCTTTTCTTCCCCAAGAGGCTGAGAAAAGGATACAAAAATATAATCATCCATGAAACGCTTCTTCAGATTTTCAACAATGGCGTCTTCACTGATTTTGGACAGCAGGACCATGTCATCCACTCCGCTCTGCTTGACATTGTGACTTTGCCAATGAAATCGCTCCTTGCTTCCCTATGGTGAGTCGAGAGAGGAAAAGGCAAATCAGAAATTAATCCTGGACGAATCGGTCAATTTCGGTTTTGCACAGTTTCTCATTTTTGCCAATCTCAACTGCATAGACTAATAGAACTCCTCATTAAGCTCAAGGGAGGCTTACTCCTGAGTAGGGACAGAGGAGAAATTCGATTCAGTTAACATTAGAGGTGAATCTACCTAGTTTGCACTTTCTGACACAATACACAAATCAAAACACAGCCATCCGTTGAAATCTGCACCTCTCCGAGTTTTGCAAGGCGGTTGCAAAGTGGGCAGGGCCAGAGGCAAAATTGGGCGGAGCAATGAATGTAAATTTTACCTCTGTACAGCAGGCTCGTGTCTGCACACCCCTCTGTCCTCTATCCAGGCTAGCAAGAGAAATTATCTGAGTTCAAGCATGCATTCCGGAGAGGCAAACATTTTCACGGTGTGAAGCAGGGCTGGTGAAGGGTGCAGCCTGAGGAATTTCCAAGGGCCAGACAGAGAGCTCTGGAGGGCCGCATTTGGCCCCCAGACCTGATGCTCTTTACTCATGTTAGGGATGGAAGGATCTGTCCATCTCGCTTAATTTCTCATTTTCCCAGTCTTAAATTCAGTGGTCCACATTTCTGCCGCAATTTGTGGTTTTATTTATTTATTTAAAAGAATCCTCCCGAAAATCCTTCAGCGTTTTAGTGCAAATATTTCCCAATAAACACATTTTGGATTAACGTGGACATTTTTGCAAGCTGTTTCTTGTCATGATAATGCATTTTTGTATGCTAATTTTACAAATACATTCCTTTTTATGCACGCTGGCCTCTGACATATGCATTTTTGTCAAAACTGCTTGCTTGGAGACCCACATCACAAAATCCATATAAGTGCAAATTTCGAAGGGAAGCTGCGTTCTGGTGCTCATATTGTTTCGGAAAGTGCAGATTGGATAGATTTGGCTTTAAGTGTAAACTGAGTCAAAATTCTCCCCCATTCCTAACTTCTGTTGAAGGGGAAGTTTCGTTGCTAGTAACCAGCGGGAGATGTTACTGATTGCTTAAGAGGTGGTTTGTACATGGTGAGGAAATCTCTCAGTTCTTGGTCTGTTGAATTGTTCTGATGCTATTAAGATTGAGGCTCATAGTAGACCTATTGAAATCAATGGGCTTAAGTTAGCCAAGCCCATTGATTTCAATTTGTCTACTTCAATAAGACTTAGGCAAATACAGCACCCAGCTTTTTAAAAAGACCATTGGCTGGATCTTTACCAGCCATCAGAATATATCTAAGACTGGGCAAACTGTTGATCTTTCTATTGCTGATAAGTGCCTCCTTTCACATCTTTTGACTTATAATTCCATTTTTGCTCCTTTTCCATTTTAATTTGTTTTTTTTAATGTGTTTTGTCTACACATATGTAGTTAAAGGTGCACCTTTAAAAGCATATCGCCTCTCATAAACATCTTTAAGCAAAGCTTGGAAAAGTTACTTTTTTGAACTACAACTCCCATCAGCCCAATCCAGTGGCCATGCTGGCTGGGGCTGATGGGAGTTGTAGTTCAAAAAAGTAACTTTTCCATGCTCTGTCTTTAAGCATGTATTGTATACAATAAGTATCCAAATCAGGGCTTCCTTCGCTCTGGCCTTCCAGATGTTGTAGGACATCCAGTGGCCAGCATGCTCAGTGGTTTCAGCTGACGATGGTGGGAGTCCAGCAACATCTGGAGGGCCACCCTGCTCTAAGAAGTAGCTTTTCCTACTGCACTCGAGAGAAGAAGGAACACCTCTATTCAGAAGAGGCATTCCCCACTGTCAGGAGGGAATGCCTCTTCTAAACAGAGGCATTCTTTCATCCTTGCGTGCAGAAGAGAATGCTACTTAGATAAGGGATGGGGAACACCTGTGGTGACCCTCCTGATGCCACTGGGCTCTGGTGCCCATTAGCTTAGCAGCTAGCATAGCCAATGTTCAGGGATGATAGTAGTCTGCAGGACACCAGGTTGACTAGCCCTGGTTTAAGTGATCAGTAGTTCAAAGCAGAGGCCAGCAGGTGTCTGAATACCTGAAACAGGGGAATGCACACATATTGACCTCTCCTTGTGAGTTACAGAGAAGGCGCATCAACTCTCAACTCCAACATTTCACTTCTAGAATGCAAAGAGAGGGAGCCAAACCTTGGAATAATGGGGAAGAGCTTTAAGTTGGATTCTTCCAGTTGGATTCTTTAAGTTGCTTTAAGTTGGGTTCTGTATTGAGCAGGGGGGTTGGACTTGATGGCCTTATAGACCCCTTCTGACTCCAGTGTTCTATGATTCTATGAGCCATAGTTCAGTGATAGAGCATTTCTTTTGCATGCAGGAGGTCCCAGGTTCAATCCCCAATGGCATCTCCAGGTAGGACTGCCTAAAACTTTGGAGATCCTCTGCTAGTCAGTGTAGGCAGTATTGAGCTAGATGGATCAATGGTCTGACTCGGCATAAGACTCCTAGGTTCCTATTTAAATCAGCCCTTTATTCAGAACAACGAAGAATGCAATCTTACTTTATCTTTAGGGGAAGGGCAGAAGACCTCCTTTGCATGCAGACGGTCCCAGGTTCAATCCCCAATGGTATCTCCAGCTAGGGCTGTGGGAACATCCCCAGTCTGAAACACTGGAGGGCCGCTGCCATCAGTGTCAGCAATCCTGATCTTGATGGTCTGACTCGGCATAAGGCACCTTCCCGTGTTCCCAATGATGCTAGCAGTTTGCCCGATTCTAACTAGGGGGCCCCCAAGAGACAAAAAGAGGGGAAAATAAAATGGAGAGTGAATTTCCATGAATGGGCAGAGATGGGAGAATAGGGGCTGTCCTTGGTAAACAGGGGCCAGGGCAGAAATTCAGGACAGTTTGCATTTTGATGCAAACCTATCTCATTTGCCCCTCTGGAAACAACACGCTGCTATCTTTCAACTGCATTGAAAAACCTGTCCTGCAAGAGGCAGTGATTGGCCATCAACTTGGATGGCTTTAAAAGAGGGTTAGATTTGGAGGAGGAGAAGGCTACCAACGGCTACTAGCTATGTTTTCCCTCCACAGTTGGAGGCAGTAAATGTTTCTGAATCCCAGTTGCTGGGGATCCCAAACAGAGAGAGTTGCTGTTGTGCTTGGGTCTGGCTTGCAGGTTTCCCTTTTCCTGGCCACTGTGAGGACAGGATGCTGGACTAGATAGGCCCTCTTTGGCCTGATCCAGCACTGCAGGGCTCTTCTTAAGTTTTTATGCCTGTCAGGGGAAATGCACACTAATAGGCTGATGAATTTTCACAAGGGCTTTTGGAAAACTACTTTGCAAACTGATGAGGAAATGAGGCAAATGTTAAGATGAAGCAAAACGGGAAGCAAAGAGGAAATGGACAGATTTCGTCCGTCCGTCCACCTTGGTAAATAGTGGGGGTTTGCTAGAGCACCCCAAATCTAGCTGCTAAACTTCTAGGGCTCTCCTGTGTTCATTGAAACTGGATTCCGTTCTCCTCTCGCAAGGCACTATTTACAAAGCATCCATCATCCACATCCTTTGACTCTTGCGCGGTGCACCAGAAGCTGTTTCCTCTGAGGTTTGGCACCGCCGCTCAGAGAACATCAGCTAAAAGGAAAGGGGAACTAGGGTGTGTGTGTTGTGAAACCTGTCTGTGCATTTCCCAGGATGCATTTCAAAAACGCTGTCAAGAGTAGGGTGGCCTAATGTTCAGCCCCAAAGAAAGAAGTTCCCCAAACGGCATACCATGGTGAGTCATTAAACCGGCAGAGGTCTCCTGTTGCAACTCTGTATGAGTCACCGTTCTTTTGAATTGGGAAGCACACCCCCTCCATCAGCTCCACCCAAAGGGCTCAACTGGGTTTTCCATCTTGCATGAGCACTTCAGTGACAGGAAGGAGGAAAGCTTTCTGTGCTTCGAGTATGATTCACTGATCAAAGGGCTTGTCCTCACTGAGGTGGCAAACCTGGGTGTGCACCATACCACTTTAGAGGCAGGTGGAGGAGCATGGGAGGGGGAAAGGAGGAGGGTCACATGACTGAATACTTCTCTGTACAAAGCTAACAACATGTTGCAGTGCATCCCTGATCCTGTGACTGAGGGGCTTGATTAAATAAACCATGAATCCTTGCTCTGACCTGCCTCTCTCACATTTTTTATTATTTGTTTAATTTTTGAACATTTAAGTGTGATCAGGCTGTAAGCAACTTAACAGAGCACATCCATGGCTTCTCCATGCGATAGATAGATGATATAGATGATAGATGATAGATAGATAGATAGATAGATAGATAGATAGATAGATAGATAGATAGATAGATAGATAGATAGATAGATAGATAGATAGATAGATAGATAGATAGATAGATGACAGATGACAGATAGATAGATCTTCAGAATATATACAGAGAGAGAAGTAAGTAAGTTCATAGATAGATAGATAGATAGATAGATAGATAGATAGATAGATAGATAGATAGATAGATAGATAGATAGATAGATAGATAGATAGATAGATAGATGACAGATGACAGATAGATAGATCTTCAGAATATATACAGAGAGAGAGAGAAGGAAGTAAGGAAGGAAGTTCATAGATAGATAGACAGATAGATAGATAGATAGACAGATAGATAGATAGATAGATAGATAGATAGATAGATAGATAGATAGATAGATAGATAGATAGATAGATAGACAGACAGACAGACAGACAGACAGATAGACAGATAGATAGATAGATAGATAGATAGATAGATAGATAGATAGATAGATAGATAGATAGATAGATAGATAGATAGATAGATAGATAGATAGATGACAGATGACAGATAGATAGATCTTCAGAATATATACAGAGAGAGAGAGAAGTAAGTAAATAAGTTCATAGATAGATAGATAGATAGATAGATAGATAGATAGATAGATAGATGATAGATAGATAGATAGATAGATAGATAGATAGATAGATAGATAGATAGATAGATAGATAGATGACAGATGACAGATAGATAGATCTTCAGAATATATACAGAGAGAGAGAGAAGTAAGTAAGTAAGTTCATAGATAGATAGATAGATAGATAGATAGATAGATAGATAGATAGATAGATAGATAGATAGATAGACAGATAGATAGATAGATAGATAGATAGACAGATAGATAGATAGATAGATAGACAGACAGATAGATAGATAGATAGATAGATAGATAGATAGATAGATAGATGACAGATGACAGATAGATAGATCTTCAGAATATATACAGAGAGAAGGAAGTAAGTAAATTCATAGATAGATAGATAGATAGATAGATAGATAGATAGATAGATAGATAGATAGATAGATAGATAGATAGATAGATGACAGATAGATAGATCTTCAGAATATATACAGAGAGAGAGAGAAGTAAGTAAGTAAGTTCATAGATAGATAGATAGATAGATAGATAGATAGATAGATAGATAGATAGATAGATAGATAGATAGATAGATAGATAGATAGATAGATAGATAGATAGATAGATCTTCAGAATATATACAGAGAGAGAGAGAAGGAAGGAAGGAAGGAAGTTCATAGATAGATAGATAGATAGATAGATAGATAGATAGATAGATAGATAGATAGATAGATAGATAGATAGATAGATAGATAGATAGATAGATAGATAGATAGATAGACAGACAGACAGACAGACAGACAGACAGATAGATAGATAGATAGATAGATAGATAGATAGATAGATGACAGATGATGACAGATGATGACAGATAGATAGATCTTCAGAATATATACAGAGAGAGAGAGAAGTAAGTAAGTTCATAGATAGATAGATAGATAGATAGATAGATAGATAGATAGATAGATAGATAGATAGATAGATAGATAGATAGATAGATAGATAGATAGATAGATAGATAGATAGATAGATTAGATTAATTAATCCTGTATCTGCCTTCCTCCCAGAAGGAGTCCAGGGTGGCAAACAAGAGACAAAACACTCAAAACATCTTAAAAATAAACATCTTAAAAATACTGTCCTTTAAAAAAAATGTGAAAAATATATTAAAAAGCAGTTTCAAAATGGTGATGGGGAGAAAGGTCTCTACTTGAAAGGCTTGTTGAAGGAGGAAAGAGTAGTGCCCAACATCAGTTCTACTCAGAGGAGACACAATGAAATTAATGGACAGGATTAACTTAGGTTCGTTGATGTCAATAGGTATACTCTGAGTAGGACTTGTTGGTTTCAGCCTAATGGATCTGCTCTGAAGAGAAATAACACTGGAATCAACTACATACAGTGTGGTGTAGTGGTTAGTGTTGGACTACGGCCTGGGAGACCAGGGTTCGAATCCCCACAAAGCCATGAAGCTCACTGGGTGACCTTGGGCCAGTCACTGCCTCTCAGCCTCAGAGGGAGGCAATGGGGAACCCCTCACCATGAAAACCCTGTTCATAGGGTCACCATGAGTCAGGATCGACTTGAGGGAATATAATAATATAATACATAATCCTTAGTTTCATTTGGGAGGGGGTTCTGAAAAGGTCAGTTTAAGTAACTCCATCTTTGGCCTGCAATATTATCATCATCATCATCATCTACTAGAATTCTATTCACCTATTAGAATTCTTTGAGAGTGTCGACAAGCATATAGATAGAGGTGATCCAGTGGACATAGTGTACTTAGACTTTCAAAAAGCGTTTGACAAGGTACCTCACCAAAGACTTCTGAGGAAGCTTAGCAGTCATGGAATAAGAGGAGAGGTCCTCTTGTGGATAAGGAATTGGTTAAGAAGCAGAAAGCAGAGAGTAGGAATAAACGGACAGTTCTCCCAATGGAGGGCTGTAGAAAGTGGAGTCCCTCAAGGATCGGTATTGGGACCTGTACTTTTCAACTTGTTCATTAATGACCTAGAATTAGGAGTGGACAGTGGAGTGGCCAAGTTTGCTGACGACACTAAATTGTTCAGGGTTGTTAAAACAAAAAGGGATTGCGAAGAGCTCCAAAAAGACCTCTCCAAACTGAGTGAATGGGCGGAAAAATGGCAAATGCAATTCAATATAAACAAGTGTAAAATTATGCATATTGGAGCAAAAAATCTTAATTTCACATATACGCTCATGGGGTCTGAACTGGCGGTGACCGACCGGGAGAGAGACCTCAGGGTTGTAGTGGACAGCACGATGAAAATGTCGACCCAGTGTGCGGCAGCTGTGAAAAAGGCAAATTCCATGCTAGCAATAATTAGGAAAGGTATTGAAAATAAAACAGCCGATATCATCATGCCGTTGTATAAATCTATGGTGCGGCCGCATTTGGAATACTGTGTACAGTTCTGGTCGCCTCATCTCAAAAAGGATATTATAGAGTTGGAAAAGGTTCAGAAGAGGGCAAGCAGAATGATCAAGGGGATGGAGCGACTCCCTTACGAGGAAAGGTTGCAGCATTTGGGGCTTTTTAGTTTAGAGAAAAGGCGGGTCAGAGGAGACATGATAGAAGTGTATCAAATTCTGCATGGCATTGAGAAAGTGGATAGAGAAAAGTTCTTCTCCCTCTCTCATAATACTAGAACTCGTGGACATTCCAAGAAGCTGAATGTTGGAAGATTCAGGACAGACAAAAGGAAGTACTTCTTTACTCAGCGCATAGTTAAACTATGGAATTTGCTCCCACAAGATGCAGTAATGGCCACCAGCTTGGACGGCTTTAAAAGAAGATTAGACCAATTCATGGAGGAGAGGGCTATCAATGGCTACTAGCCGTGATGGCTGTGCTGTGCCACCCTAGTCAGAGGCAGCATGCTTCTGAAAACCAGTTGCCGGAAGCCTCAGGAGGGGAGAGTGTTCTTGCACTCGGGTCCTGCTTGCGGGCTTCCCCCAGGCACCTGGTTGGCCACTGTGAGAACAGGATGCTGGACTAGATGGGCCACTGGCCTGGTCCAGCAGGCTCTTCTTATGTTCTTATGTTCTTACTGGGGTGTGGCTTCAAAGTGTGCATGGTCTGGGGAGAGACCTGAGGGCCAGACACAGAGGCCTCAAGGGCCGCATTTGGCTCCCGGACCTGAAGTTCCTCATTCCTGCATTAATGGAAGAACAACCTCAGGAATCGCATCAACAACAGAGACAGCAAAACCTCAGCCGTGTAAAAGGCTGCGATAACCCGCCACAATCCCACCAAATACCTGGGAACAGAGGAAGGTTCTTGCCTGGTGCTCAAACAATGTTAAATGATAGGCACCAGGCGGGTCTCAATGGGGAACGCCTTCCATAGGATGGGGGTGGGCGAGAGCCACAACCAGAAAGGCCTGTGTCACCAACCTGGACTTCTCTCAGAGGAGGCCCTTGGAGGAGGTACTCATGTGATGAGTGCAGGGTCTGGGTGGGATCATGTCATGTCAGAAAAGGCCACATGGCAGGGCTGCTGGAAGCCATACCCTGTCAGCAAAGCCCTTCCACCTGCAATGGCTTCACTGCAGGGTTGTTGTACAACTCCTATCTCAGCCCAGCCTGCAACATGGGGGGTAAAAGCCATGGCTAACACAGCAGGGTTTTTGTGAGCTACTCCCTTAGCTTCAGCCTAACCTGCAAGAGAGGTCTAATACCTCTGAACAACATTGCTGGGCTATTGTAAAAAACAGCTACTCAGTGCCTGAGCTACAATAGTCAGCTACCCTGAGAGGGTCCCATAAGTCACTTGCTTCTATAACAGCCTCTTCCAGCCTGCAATTTGGGGTCAATGAATTGCATTTACTGTGGAACCTGCCATTTCTGGAAAGGATTATTATTTTTAACTAGGGGCTGCCGACCCTGCTTGTTTCACTCACCAACCCTGCCTGCACCCCACCCTGCAGCACCCCAAAGTCCTCCTCCCATTGCCTCTGCCAAGCACTCCCTAGCCTCCCCCTACCCTATGACCAACCCCACCCCAAACAGGTCACAAGAGCCCCCCCCAGGTTCCCAAAGCTCTCCCTCCTTCCCCCCCATGGGTCTCAAGACCTCCCTGCTACGGGTTGCCAGACCTTCCCCCTTCCCCTAATACGAACATTTGCCTGATAATGCAGATTTTTGCAATACATTCCCCCTAATATAAAGCATTTTGTCATCACTAATAGATGCGTTTATACGCTCAACTTTCCCCTCCTAATACACAAATTTTTAAGTTGGAGGCCAGCATTGCAAAATTCTGAGAAGTGCGAATTTTGAAGGATGCCTGGGCATTGTTTCGGGAAGTCTGAGTTACGTAGGTTTGCATTAAAATCTAGACTGAACCCTCCGTCTTCCATCCTTGGGACCTTTTTTTTTAAAAAAGGACTTCAGAACAGCCCTGCAGTGCTGGATCAGGCCAAAGAGGGGCGGCCCATCTAGTCCAGCATCCTGTTCTCACAGCGACCAACCAGGTGCCTCTTCTGGGAAGCCCACAAGCACAGCTACTCAGTGTGAACCAGGAAGTTGACCTATCCAGACAATGGCTCTTTCTAACCTTTCTATATTGATGTGCCTCTATTCTCCTGTTCCAGCCACTCCATTCTGTTCCCCTCTCCCACCCAGTTGTCAGGTTTTTCCCTCCCCTCTCAGGCAGTCGTCATCTCACACCGTTGAGTTAATGCGCGGCTCAGCCCTTAAGATCTTTTACATATCTGCAAGTCTCGGGAGTCACCGTGGGTTCACTGGTGCCTCTTTCATATGAGTGGGCGATGTCGTTTTTCAATTTGCAATGTGGGTGCAAATGGGTGTTGATATTGGGGATGGAACGATCTGCCTATTTGCTTCTCATTTTCCCAATCTTAAATTCAGTTTGTCACATTTATGTAGTAACTTGAGATTTGTTTTTTAATCCTCATGAAAATTGTCCAGCATTTTCGTTCAAATTTCTCCAAATGAACAGATTTCTGTAGGCAGTTTTGACCAATGTATACATATTTCTGCAAACCATTTCTCATCATACAATGCTTTTTTGTATGTTATTTTTCACTCATACGTTCATTCTTACACACACTTTCCCCTAATATGTGCATTTTTGTAAGCGTGGTTTGGCTGGTGAAATGCATTGCAAAATTTGAATAAGTGCAAATTTCGAAGGAGGACTGCGTTTCACTTCTCTATTGATTCAGAAATTGTGCATTTGATAGATTTGGCTTGACATGCAAACTATTTCAAAATTCTCACCCCTCCCTAATGTATATCATGTAGAAAGCTAGCGTGCTTACTTTCTTGCGTGCAGGGAGATTATTATTTAAATGGAGATGCGTTCCATCACATGAGCCCTGTGATATATTCTGAAGTGGCACAGCTCTGGCCAGGCATTTCACTTCTCAACAGAATGTTTTCAGCCGGTGTGCGTGCGTTTAAATGTTGAGGGTTGTTTGTTATGATGATTTTTAAACAAATATAAAATTCTGTTCCATAATTGCTACCCTGGGCTCCTACTGGGAGGAAGGGCGGGATATAATAATAATAATAATAATAACAATAATAATAATTATTATTATTCTCAGTGGTGGCCTCCAAATTATGGAACGATTGCTCTGATGAGGTGCGCCTGGTGCCAACACTGTCATCTTTTCGGCGCCAGGTCAAGACTTTCCTCTTCTCCCAGGCATTTTAGCATGTGTTCTATATTGTTTTAAATTGTTAAATTGCGTTTTAAATTGTTTTTAAAAGATGTATTTTAAATTGTATTTGTTTTCCGTTATTGTAAGCCGCCCAGAGGGCTTCGGCTATGGGGCGGTCTACAAGTTTAATAAATAAATAAATAAATAAATAAATAAATAAATAAAAGATTGACACACATCAGTCAATCAATACCCTTAAGATTCAGTGGAAAAGGCAAGACAGGAGTGCTTCAAATAAAGAAATATGGGTGTTTCACTTCCTGTCGTTTTGGAGCTGTAAAGCCCAATACAATGAATGTTTACTCAAAAGTAAACCCTGCTATGTTCAACAGGGTTTACTCCCAGATAAAAGTGTAGAAAGGGGGGGGCATCAGCCTGAGGGCCACATTTCCTTCTGGGGGCCACATGTCAGTGGTGGGCGGAGTCAAAGGTGAAAGTAGGTGGAGTGACAAGGCTGGTTTTTGCACACACCCCTCTAGCTTCCACCCAGACAACCAAAAGAGGCACCATTTGAGTTTAAGGAAACAAGGTCAGTGAGAGGGTGCTTGTTTTGCAGAGAGTTTCAAGGGCCAGACAAAAGAGTCATGGAGCACCTGGGTGTGAGATTTCCCAACCCTAAGGTAGAGTCATGCAGACTCAATGCTAACTTGAACCAGACACTGGGCAGATGGGTGTGTGCGTCTTTAAAACAACAGAGTAAACACCCAGTTTCAAAATGTGCATTTATATGCTTGGGTGATGGGGTGGTGAATTGCCACCACTCAGCTAACCTCTTCAGCCACTTCCCCTAGCAAATAACAGGAACAAATCTGCCTCCACCTTTCTGAACAAGCCTCAAAGCTTCTCGCTACCCCACAATCCCCAGGATTCTGTTGGGCAGTGGTGGAAGCCAATGGCAGCTTTGGAAAGGTACTGAAAATTCTCTTGGATGCCTAGCCTGGTAACGGGGCTACAATTCCTGTTTTCCCTTATAAAGAGAGAGCAGTTGTTAAACGAGGAGACCAGCGGGGCTGCCTAGACCAACATCATCGTCCCACAGACTCCTTTGGGAAGCCCTCAAGCGGGGCACAAGGGAAACAGCCCTTTCTTACTCCTGGCCACCAACCTTTAGTAAACCAAGGTAGACGGCCCCTGTGTGCAGAGGTTCCAGTTTGCTACTGGGACAGACCTCTGTAAGAAGAGCCCTTCAGCTGGATCAGGCCAAAAGCCTATCAAGTCCATCCAGTTGCTCACAGTGGCCAATCCGATGCCCCTGGGAGGCACGCAGGGAACCAGGTATGAAGAAAGCAGACCATTCCTCTTGTTTGGCCCTTTGAGATAGACTTCCTTTGACCATGGAGGCTTTGTTTAGCCACCACACCTAACAGTTGCTGCTCGTTCAGTCTTCTTCCCTGAATTTGCCTGATCTAGTGGACCACCCCTCCATTTCATGGCTGTGAATCCTGTGAATCACAGGGGTGAGGGACTTCTTTGAGCCTGAGGGCAGCATTCCCTTGTGGGCACTTCAAGAGGGAACTGGGCAGGGTCAGTGACGGGCATGGCCTGGGGAGAGGCAATGGAGGCTGCTCCATTAGGGCAAACAAGGCAGCGCCCCACCAACCTCACCCTGCCTGCCTTCTTACTTATGACCAGTCCGGGGTGTGTGTGGCCCTGCCTGTCCCCTTCCTCCTCAGTTCCCCTCGCAGAACTCATCAGGGAGGTGAATGGAGACAAAACCAGAATTAGTTGGCTCTGCTATTGGGCTACCCCACCATTTCCAACGGGCATCAGTTTCCACTGCCCAGAGGATATGAGATTCTCTCTCACACACACACTCCCATAACCTGACGGTGCATAATGTGATTGATTTTCAATCTGTCCTGAATCTACTGCCAGTGTTTGTCCTGAATCTATTGTCCTGAAGCTACTGGGGGCGATGGTGGCCAAGTCTATTAGGGCAAAAGGGGCGTTGCCCTACCAACCTCAGCCTGCCCTCGGCTAGCCTTCTGACTTACAGCCAGGCCGGGGGTGGTGGAGGCCCTGTGCTGGCTTCCCCTCCTCTTCAGCCTCAGTGTTGTTTCAGCAAGGAGGAAAATGGGGGCAAAGCTCGGATGAAGTTGGCTCCGCCTGCCATTGCCTCTGGCCCCGCCTACTGTCAGGCCTTGCTGCCCCACCAGTGACAGTGGGCACCAGCCACTGGTGACTGGGGGTGGGTGGGGAGGAGATGGCCCAAAGTTCTAGCGGTATGGAAGGAGTTAAAAAATAAAAGTTATTTCTATCCACTTTCTCCTTGCAGACATATTTTTAGCCCTGTGTGTAAGTTGAAACTGAAGTGTGGATGCACCCAGAGAGACACGGGAACATGCCCACAGATCTCCCGTAGGGTGCCACTGCTCAGATTCAAACTTTCTTCCCGCGTTTTGGCACATTGTTTAATTGGCACTGCGGAACGTCAAGATGAGGACAAGTCTTGTCAGCGGCTAATAGGCACGATACCTCCAAACTGAGACTCTGCCTTGGATTAATGAAAGGGTTGAATTCAGCGTTAGTCATACTCAAGAGTAGATCCACCGAAACGGATCGACATGACTGTCTTTGATCCCAGTGGGTCTACGCCATGTAAAGCCTTGTTGGAGACGACCTACCAGTGGTATGGCTCTTTCTCTCTCTCTGTCATGGACCTTGCAAAGACTAGGCACTCAAGTTGCCTAGGCACATTCTTATAGTGCATAAAGTCAGATTACTGTCCATCTAGTCTAGCATGCTTTGGGGGGAAGCCTGCATGGTTGATTCTCAAAGGTCCACTACCTCTGGAGAGAGCAGCTTTATTTTTCATTTTTCATTTTAGCAGTCCAGAAGAAAATACCCACCCACACCCTGACTGAATCAGGAGGAGGGAAACGCACATCCTCTGAATGGCAGATCTTTGTACAAGTCAACAGTGGCAATGTTCAGTTTTGTCTGTGTGTCACTTAATCCATCCAACACATTAGCTTTCTGAAAGATATAGTTCACTTAAACGGTGCCATCCTCAAGATATTTCTCCGAGATAAGCCCTCTTGATTTTTTTTTTTTTTTTGATGGAGTTCTTGGGCGAGGACACTGAAGACTAGAGCCTTAACTTTTTAAAAAACCCACTTTTACGATTCGGGGTTCATTTGAATGTGAAAGATGACTGTCCTTCAAGTAACCACGATGGTCTAGCAGTGGGTGATGAGTTATATGTTGGGGAAAGGGGGAGCTTATCCCCATCTCGCCACCGTGAGATGCAATGCAAGCCTGACACCTCATCCTCATCCGTTTTTGTGTTTAGCACTAGAAACTGAGCGCAAAAAAACTCTCAAAACAGGATGCCAAGGTTGTGCTGCTGTGTGTCTCCATCCCACCACCCTTGCAGCGTTGAAATTTGCCTCTGCCCGGACTTACCATGATTTCGGTTCGGCTCTCGTCAACCCCACCACCAAGATGGGTTGATTACCAGTCCTAGTCACCAAGATTCTCCAGGGGACAGCGATGCATTCCTGGTGGGCTGGGGGGAGTGTTCTGTCTGTATTTTTGAGCAACAGCAGCAACAGCCAGACACAGAAGTGGAACCACAACTTGTGTTGAGTGAGTTCCTCTATCCAGCCCCCCTCCTCCCGCTCATCTGTCCCTCACTTCCTCCTTCAGGGGATAGTTATGGGGAGGGGCAGGTGTAGGCGGCCTCTAAAGAGTCAATCCAAACCTGAACCTCTCTCTCAGAATGACTCTGTTGAACCTGATTCCGGAACGTTTAAAAAAAATTTTTTCCCCCAAGTTACTAGTTCAGCATGAGAATCTAATGACGCGGGTGGGGAGGGAATCCGACTCACACTAACGTGATGGCTCCGACCACAATGAATTGTGTGAGACATGCAAATAATGTCATCAAAACAACAATAAAAATAACAGCCAATGTCAACCTGAGCCTCTCTATTAGAATGTCTCTGTTGATCTCTAATTCTGGAACAGTTATGTTTTCAAGTTACTGGTTCAGAACGAGGATCTAATTTAAAAAAACCTCACAAGTCAGTGGCTCCAGCCACAATGAACAGTGAAGACCTAAAATAATAAAGATGACATTTTTGGTGTATGTGTGTCTAATTTTTTGTCTTAAAAAGGCAATGGCAAACCACAGGCTGCATGAAACTGGACACGATCCACTCTAATGAAATTTCGCTTAAAAAAAATATTGAATGAAAGCGATACCACTGGATGTTCTGTCGCTACAGAACTCAGCAGCTGCAGTCCAGCTTCCGTAAGGGAAGGGGAAAGTTGCCAGCTTGGCTGGGAATGAATGAAACTTTACACAGGGGCTTGTTCAAGGCCTCAGGGAGTAAAGAAACTAAGAGACAAGAAGCCCAGCGAGACAGGGTTGCCAGCGGACACAAAGAACCTATCACTAAGTTTAGAGTCCAGACCTTGACTGGGATATTCTCTTGTGACCCTATCAACAGTTGGGCAATTCTAGTCTCTGGGCTTAAAGTACTACTCACAGCCCGTCACCTCCAGAAAGAGGCTGGCCTGAAGTTTTTACCAGCCCTAATGCTTCCCATTTCATATCAAATACTTCTAATTAATCTGACTTCATGCACAGCTCAGAGGGTTGTATCGAATTAACGTTTACTCAGAACATTGAAATTGATGAACCCAAGTTAACCATCTCCATTCATTCCAATGGGTCTGCTCTGGGTAGAACTAACGTGGGATGCAACCTAAGTTTTACATTTCCCCTTCAATATCAAGTGTAGTTGCTAATAAAAAATAAAAACTGAGGTGGGAGGGGTTTTTTTTAATTGTAAAAATCATGCTGTAATTTCTCTCTCTTTCTCTCATCATGGAAACAGGATTTTAAACAACTTCTATGATAACAATAATAATATTAATACAATATATCCGTATATATTTATATATGAAATTGTGAAAACTGTCCTTGCTTGCCAGAGGGCACTCTGTCTGAGCAGGTTAAAAACAACGTTATCTTAAAAGCATCCTTTGCTATCAACTAGGAAGATTCCTTGGGGAGTTGGCAGATCTTAGCCTGCACGTTTCTGGGATCCAAAAGAGAACCGTCACTGACATTTCACCGACAGTGACAGGTTTCAGTCGGAGGAGATCCTTCCTTAGGCCAAACAGCTGAGGAAAGGATCAAGAAGCCAAACAACGGTCGGCAAAACTAAGAAAAGTTTGTGCACAGAAGCAGGTTTTGATTACAATCGTTGCCGGGTCTTGCCTAAATTGAAATATGAACTAGAGTTGGCGTTCCGACTTTGGGAAAATTTTGAGGAAATGCAAAAACGAAATTAAAAAAAATGTCCCAACTAGATAAATGAAATTCTGCATATCCTTTAGACTTATGAGTATTCTGCTTCAGGGGTACAGACCCCTAATGCCTGATCTCTAATTGGGGGTGGGAAAGGTTTGCCACATCAGATTCAGGAAGTGGGCAAGGGTGAACTCATCCTCACCCCTCTAATTTGGTTCCTTGATTGTTCTGGAATTTCACACTGCATCTTCCTTAATTCAATAGGAATTACTAAAAATAATTCTGGAACCAAAACATACACAGCTTACTGTGGCTTTTTCGTTTTGAATCTTCCCAGGGTAGAAAGGAACTTTCATCCGGTCCGCGAGAGACGTCTCAAAGAAAAGCACCCATTTCTCGTTCGTGTCCATAGATTCAATTCGACGATTCCAAGGCTCAACCAACTGGCAAACAAACGGTAATACGTATCCCAGGATCTTCCCTTTCCTGCACCTCTGGTTTCGGCTGCTAAGACTCATGCTCCGATAAGGAGAGGTTTCCCCCAGATGAAGCTGGGCGAAAATAAATGGGTTTTGTCCTCATTTGAGAGCTTGAAGACCCCAGCCCCAGAGAGACATGGGGAGGATCCACTCGACTACTCTTAGAGAGCCTCATGTGGAGGAAAGAGATTTTAAGGGATATCCCACATCACAACAGAAGAAAGGCCCCCACTCCACCCCACTGCCCTCACTGCAACCTATTTCTACTGTCTTTCCTCTTGCCATCCATTTGCAGCTTAGGATATTCCCTTTAGTCCCGTCTCCGTCTCGTCAAACCCAAATCCCTTTCGGATGCCTCCTCCGTAGGCCTGCCAAAGGACCATCCCACAGAGCAGAGGCAAATCCCAGGGATAGAAAATGGCACTGCCTTTAGGGGAATGTTGATGGGGGGGCAACTGGTGGCTTGAATGGACTCCTTCTGCCCCTTTGGGTGACCGTGGTGCGTGTGTGTACGTGTGTGTACATACTGCTGCTTCAGGAATGTCGCCTGGCATGGCGGTACCCAGCTCTGCTACTAAATAAATAAGAATGTCAAGAATTTCAAGTAATGTGCTGAAACAGCACCTCACTCAGCTCCTCTGCCTCCGGCCATGGTACAGTACCCCCCCTTGCATTGCATCCAGCTGTTTCCCCCCCTGCCACAGCACACCCTTTGGCAGTGGTTCGATGGAGGATCCCAGGGAAATGAGGAGGGTACTGAGATTCTCACCGGCTCCTGGGAGTGACGTGGCCCCGAGGGCCTGCTTTTGAATTCATTGAAGATCCTAGGGGCAGGCGGTTGTGGTGGGGAAACGGCGCGGCCACCCTTCCTCTTGGGCCCTTCCAGTTTCCTTGCAGCGCCGAAAGAGTGTGCCCCCCACCCTTGGTTTAATGCCCCTGGCAGGTTTTGCAACACATCTGGCGAAAGTAAAGCCGGCTACAGAACTTAAACTTTAGCACCAAAGGGCAATAGGCGACCTTGTTCACATCTTTGCATTCTGGAGGAGAAACAGAGAGAGAAAGAGAGAGAGAAAGAGAGAGAGAGAGAGAGAATGATCTTTGCATGTCAATGAGTGTCACCTGCCTACTCTGGCCTGGTCTCCCTGTCTTTACGTCCTCACCATGGATAGGCAATATTCCTAGCAAGAGGGAGGTCGTGTCCCAGCTTTGCAAGATCAGCACCTTGGAGAGGGGCCTTAGTAATCCGGCAGCTGAGACAGGTCATACAAGTTGCCTCAGCGTTGCCCTGAGGAGCAACTGCCAGATCTTTTTCACAAAGGCTAGGTATTCGATGACTACTCAGCCCTGAATGCCATATCTGGCCACTTTAAAGGCCAGTGCATTCTTCTCCAGCTATTAGCTTCAGGGGACATCTTCTAGGGCTCCCCTGATCCTCTGAGGAACCTGGTAGCAGAGAGATCTCCTCAGATCCAATGAAGGAGATGCAGGCTTTGGTGTCTGTGGCTCCTCATGGGACAGACCGGGGAGTGGATCCATTTCCTTCCTCCAAGGATTCCTGGGCTGGGACTTTGGCAATTTCTTTCTCTTACAGTAGGGCCCCGCTTTTCGGCAGCCCACTTTTCATACGGCGGCTTTCAATTAGAGTAAGGCCCCACTCATGTGGCACTTGTTCCGCTTTTATGGTGTTTTTTGGGGCATCGGGCGCCATTCCATAGAATGAGTTTGGCTTTTCGGCGGGTTTGGCTTTTTGGCAGGGGTCTGGAACGTAACCTACCGTATGAGTGGGGTAACACCCTGCCTGCCCTCGCTCAATTTCTGGGCTCTGGGCCATGCTATGTGCAAGTCCTGATAGACGCTCCTGCCTGCATCCAACTGAATTCTACTCAGAGTAGGCCCATTTAAATTAATGGACCTAAGCAAGCCAATATCGATGACTTTCAATGGTTCTGAGCAGGAATAACATTAGAAACAACTCTCTGAAATCCCAGGTGACTGCACGGTAAGGTTTGCCATGTGGTGGGTGGGGAAAAAAAGCTCTTGGCTTTCCCCCGTCTGCATCGCAAATGTAAAAATCATCCTAGGATGCGAGTACCTTCGGGGTTCTCCGTTGGCCCGGAGTCACATTTGCTCTTGCATTGCTGTGTCGCCGCAGGCTTCAGGGTCTCCACACACTCACTGGAGGGCTGTCCCGTGTGGGTCATGCATTGGACTGAACGCCGTTGCTGGCCTAAGCTGCACTGCCCAGAGCACTAGGGAAAACAACAAGGAAGAGGCAGGAGGGCTGGGATGGGCTAGATGAGATTTAGTTAGGCTGCCATACTGAGTCAGACTGGTCCATCCAGCAGCTCCATATATTGTCTACAGCGACTAGCAATGGCTCCCCATGGATCTGGGTAAGAGTGTCTCCCAGCCCTACCCCTGAGCTATGGTCCTGCCACTAAAGATATAGTATGTTTCCAGTCCTCAGGTGATTGAACTTGGGACCTTCCGCATGTAAAGCAGATGCTCTGCCACTGAACTATTTCCCTAAACCTCAAGAAAGTTTCTAGTCCTCATGGTTCTGAATAAAGGGCTGATTTAAATAGGAAATAGGAAGCTGCTTTATACTGATTATTGAGCCATTTAGTTCAGTATTGTCCATACTGACCGGCAGCAGCTCTCCAGCGTTACAGACAGGGGATCTTCCCAGTCCTGCCTGGAGATGCCGGGGATTGAACCTGGGACCTTCTGCAGGCACAACCCCTTTTCTCTCATTTAGCCACACCTCTCACCTTTGACCTCACACCCACTTCTCCCAATCTGTTCCTTAAAAGAAAGGGGGGGTTGTCTGCGATCAAAGATTTGTTGCATGCATGTCTATGTGATTCTTTACGAAAGAACATTTAAAAATAAAATAAAAGCTCCTCTGGACATGCACATGGGCAATTACCAAGGTGTAATGGCTGCCTGTCATCATAAACTGATCCCTTTGAACGCGACTGTTCTGATTCTATGATAAGCACTTAGGGTTGCACCCACTGCTAATCCTATTCACAGCAGATTAATTGGAGAAGAGAAGACTGAGAAGAGAAGATATGACAGCGCTCTTCAAGTACATGAAAGGTTGCCACACAGAGGAGGGCTGGGATCTCTTCTCGATTGTCCCAGAGTGCAGGACACGGAATAATGGGCTCAAGTTGCGGGAAGCCAGATCTCGACTGAACATCAGGGAAAACTTCCCAACTGTTAGAGCGGTATGACAATGGAACCAATGACCTTGGGAGGTAGTGGGCTCTCCGACACTGGAGGCCTTCAAGAGGCAGCTGGACAGCCATCTGTCAAGAATGCTTTGATTTGGGGTTGGACTGGATGGCCTTGTAGGCCCCTTCCAACTCTACTATTCTATGATTCTATTATTCTATGACCTAAGTCAGTCATTTCCTTGAGTTTCAATGGGTCTACTCTGAGTATGACCAATGTTGGCTACAACCTTTAAGGTTGCCTCAAACGAAGCCATAATTGGAGTAGAATCATAGAATTTTAGAGTAAGAAGGGGCCTGTAAGGCCATCCAGTCCAACCCCCTGCTCAATGCAGGAATCAAGCATCCCTGGCTGTCTCCAAGCACTTTTGAGAGGATTCTCAACCCCCTTCTTGCAATGAATTTTCCCATCCTCCCAGCCCCATTGGTTAAACCAAACCAAACCAATATGGCAGATAGGCTTTATGCAACTTCATCTTCATTGGCTCTTTGCCTTTGAGTGACGCTCCCCCTAGTGGTCTGATCTGGAACAGTTCTTGGGTTCTACCACCAAGCAACAGCCAGGGGGAAAGTAAGAGACGGGGTTCCGTACCTCTCCCCATTCACCAGTGACCCACCGTGGGGGTGGGCAACGCCGGAGGCTGCACCTTATGCTGGTGGGGGGTTTGGAGTTCTCGGGACACTGGGAAGTTGGCAAGGTAGAGCTGTGGTCACTGCTCTTGCAAAGGATGATCCGGTGGCGGAAGCCAGGCCCGCAGTTTGGGGTGCACTGTAAAGAGAGGAAGCTGTTAAGACCACAACTGTCTTATTCCAGGGGAAAGGGAGAGTTGAGCTCAACGGGGCTCCTCTGTCTGCTTGACAATGACGGCAGCTAGCAACTCTTTTCAAGAGGGGGTATCTTTGTGTGCCACGCAATGGGCTGGTACACCCAAAGCGGGTCAAGAAGGGAGGTAGAATCTTGCCAGATCAGTGGGACCAACCCCCCCTGCACCCCTTCATAAGAAGAGCTGGTCGCTGGACCGGACCAAAGGCGGGTCTAGCCTAACATCCTGTTTTCCACAGTGTGTCCAATCAGATGCCTCTGGGTAGCCCACCACCGGGAAATGACAGCACTGGTTCCTCCACCTTTGCGTTAGACCAGTGCTTCCCAACCTTTTGAGTACAGGACCCCCTTTGTAAGCTCAAAAAAAAAATTGTGAACCCCCCCCAATTGTAATTTTAGTCTCTGTTCACTGTAAAAATGGTGCATGGCAAAATCACATCTCCAAATATCCCTTTCCATAAAAAGCTCCCTGCTTTCTTTTCTTAATGCAAGGGTCCAATCAAATTGGTATCCCCCTCCTGCTCCACACATACAGCCTGAAGATGTGGGTTACAGTGTTGGACTAAGATCCAGGTTCAAATCCCCACCCAGCCACTGGATGACCTTGGACCAGACAGTTTCTCAGCCTGATCTATCGCACAGGGTTGGTGTAAGGATAAAATGGAAAGGAGGGGGGGAACCATGTGCACCACCTTGAGCAACTTGGAGGAAAGGGGGGATGTAAATGCAGTAATAATTAAGTAAAGGTAAAGGTGTCCCCGCACTTGTAGTGCGAGTCGTTTCCGACTCTAGGCAGGCCGTATATATGGGGTGGGATTGCCAGTTCCGTCCTCGGCCTTTCTTTACCCCCCAGCGTATGCCGGGTACTCATTTTACCGACCACGGATGGATGGAACGCTGAGTGGACCCCGGCCCCTTTTACCGGAGATTCGACTTCCTCCTTCCGTTGGAATCGAACTCCGGCTGTGAGCAGAGCTTTCGGCTGCGTTACCGCCGCTTCCCACTCTGCGCAACGGAGGATCATCAGTAATAATTAAGTAAATACATTTCAGCTGCAGTATGCGGACCCCAGCCTCAGCCAACTTGCTGACCTTTTAAAAAATAATCATGATGATGATTAGCGTGCACTTGGGGAATGAGAGCGGAGCAGAAGACAGATCATCACACGCACAAACACACCGTCCCCTCGTGCAAGCACCTGCAGGTGTGCATGGATTTGGGCATGTGGGGGGGGGGAAGACTTCAACTGCCACAGCATCTTGGAGAGAGATTGGGGGGGGGAGGCGGAGTGTAGGTGGAAGAAAACGAGGATGCTGGCACACGCATTTAGCCTCAGAGATGGGGATGAGCAAGTCCTGAGCTTCCTCACTGTTCCATCTGGGCTGAAAGCGAGATCTGGGCAGCCTCGCAAATAAGAATATTTTTTAAAAGGAGATGACGGTGAAGCAGGCGTCAAGAAAACCAGGCAGGCCGGTCGCCAGGAAGGAAAGGGGAAAGCAGCCTTTCCTTGCAGCTTTGCTTCATGAAAAGCCCTCTCCTCTCATTCAGAGTAAGGGCGTCGTCAGCGGCGGCAGGGCGAGGAGTCTGCGATCGCAATCCCCTCTTCTGCCTGGTAGCTCCACCCTCAGCCTCCTTTGGCATCTGTCATATGTGGCATAGGCAGATGCCTGCCCTCAGCGCACCTGAAAGATGCTCTGGCACTTCAGCAGAAGTCCTCCCCTTGTTTGGAGCAAGGGGAAGGTGCCGCCTACAGTGGCGGTGGGGAGCAAACAGCGTCCAGGAAGTGAAGAGGGTTTTTAAAAAATTAATAAATAATTCATTTCTTTACTGTTCGTGGCCCCCTCTGGATTACTTCGTGGGCCCCATGGGGGGGTCACAGCCCCCAGGTCGGGAACCACTGCTTTAGACTGCCCCTGGACGGAGTTTTTGTTTAGCTCTGCTAGGGCTAACAGCATTGCTGGATCCTGCCTCGTCCAGCATCACCATATCCTAAAGAGCTCAGCTGGGCATCCAAAGCTGGTTCTTTGCCCCTAGAAGTTACCATTTAGAGGTAGATTGCCTCTGAACATGGAATCCCCACTGGGTAGTAGCTGTAAGCCCTCCAGATCATCTCATTATCCCCGGCGATTGGCCGTGCTGACTGGGACTGACCAGAGTTGGAATCTCCAGCAGGGGAGAGTTGCTGTTGTGCCAGGTCGTGCTTGTGAGCTTCCCGCTGGGGGCATCTGGTTGGCCACTGTGATGACAGGATGTTGGACTAGATGGGCCTGATCCAACAGGGCTTCTCTTATGTTCTTAAATATCATGGCTAATAGAAGCTGATAGACCTCTGTATTACCAAAAACTGTTGTACAGACAAGCAGGTGTAGATGACCTTTGCAGATTACCTCTTAAATGCTATATGGTGTGATCTTGTGTATGGAAGCCCATTGCGTAGTGGTTAGAGTGTCGGACTACAACCTGGGAGACCAGGGTTTGAATCCCCACACAGCCATGAAGCTCACTGGGTGACCTTGGGCCAGTCACTGCCTCTCAGCCTCAGAGGAAGGCAATGGTGAACCCCCTCTGAATACTGCTTACCATGAAAACCCTATTCATGGGGTCGCCATAAATTGGGATCTACTTGAAGGCAATCCATTTCCATTTTTCCCTATGCAGTGGAGGGGGTTAATTATTGCATCATTATTATAGGGAGGGCATGTCCAGATTTGTCCTGGCTGATAGCAGCCCGGCTAGATGAGTCAAAAGGGCTATCTAGTTCAGAATCCTGCCTCCCACAGGGACCAGACAATTGCTTTCAAGAATCCCACAGGCAGGGCACAAAGGAAACAGCCCTTCCTTATTCATATGAAGATCTGTAAATTGGAGGCATGCTGCTCCTGTACAAGGAGGCTCCACGGCTTGCTATCATGGGGTATTAGGCCTGTCTAAGAACAGCCAGGCTTGGATGAAGAGGCCAAGATGTGGCAATGCTCACCTCAGACCAGTCCAGGGCAGCCCACTCCGGGGGGCAGGTCTGGTTATTGCAAGGTTCTAGCAGGTGGGGGCGCTGCCGGCTGCAGGAGTCGTCATCCAGGATTTTCTCCTCCGTGGTGGAGATCTTGCGCCGGCAGGTCACGCTCCGGGTGCGCACTCCCTGGTTGCAGCTGCGGCTGCATTCGGACCAGTTCCCAATCGCCCAGCTGATGGAGACAAGGGGCAGAAGCAAAGGGTGTGTGTGCTTGAAAAGAAGGGACACGAGTGTGCCCTGTATCAACCTGAGTGTCATTTAATTTATCCTGTGGAAGTTACCCTTTAGCTATGTGATGATTTATTACATTTATACCCCACCCTTCCTCCTGCAGCAGCCCAGGGCAGAAAAAATCCCACCTTAGGCTCAGTATTTTGGTCACCCTAGAACATGACACTAAAACTGAAAGGATTTAGGAAAATATTTCTCTCTCTCTCCCTAAATTCACCCTCCCTCTCCCTTACCTTCTTTTTTTTCTTCCCTCCTTCCCTTCCTTAACTTTCTACTTCTCAGTATGATTCTTTGGGCCCAATTCTCCTGGTAGTTACGCCGGGCCAAGGGGATGCAAGATGTGGTGTAGCTGCAGAGGAGGAGGGATGGTGTTGGCACAGCTGTGCTTGCAAGAATCCTCTACAGTGCAGCCATGGAACTCTGCCGCCACCCAGGCAGCGCAGGGCCCCCCAAAAGGGGACATTCATGGCGCGTCCTGGCCCTGTTCAGCTTGGTCCTGCAGCCCCCAGTCCCAGCAGATGCTACGTCGGGAAAAAGGGGAAGGAAACTTGCATGTTGTTTCCTTTCCCCGAGCCCTGCCAGCCCAGCCAGCGTGCCCTTCTCCCTGGGGCTTATGACCAGAGGTGGGACGTGGCAGGACCTTCTGCTGCCTTCGCTTCTGATGGCTCCACTTCTGCCAGCCTCCTCCCAGTTGGATTGCTCTGTTCCTTTCCCTACCTTTCCTTTCCTTTCTTCTTTTTGAAATAATAACAATTAGGACGCTCACTCAGATGCAGGAACGGGGCAGGAATTCAGTCTGCTTCACATTTTAACGTGGATCTAATTTGCTCTTCCTGAAATGCAGATTAGGACTGAAATGCACCTCTGTTTCAAATTTCCCACTTCGCTGAATTTTGCGGTGCAGTCCTCCAACCGAAACAACAACAAAAGTGTGCCAACATGTACACATATTAGGAGAACGTGCGTCGCTAAAAATGCATATATTTGTGAAAATAATGTACAAAAGTTGATTATGTTCGGGGAAAATTGTTTGCAAAAACGTACACATTAGGCAAAAATTGCATAACAATGTGCACATTAGGTTGTTGTTATATGCCTTCAAGTTGATTTTGACTTATGGCGACCCTACGAATCAGCGACGGCCAAGAGCATCTGTTATAAACCGCCCTGTTCAGATCTTGTAAGTTCAGGTCTGTGGCTTCCTTGATGGAATCAATCCATCTCTTGTTTGGCCTTCCTCTTTTTCTACTCCCTGCTGTTTTTCCCAGCATGAGTGTCTTTTCTAGTGAATCATGTCTTCTCATTGTGTCCAAGTATGATAACCTCAGTTTCATCGTTTTAGCTTCCAGTGATAGTTCTGGTCTAATTTGTTCTAACACCCAATTATTTGTCTTTTTCAGTCCATGGTGAGCATAAACGCTCTCCTCCAACACCACATTTCTGTAAGTTTTTTTTAAAAAAATCAGAAACTGGTTCAGAAATGTGGCAAAGGGCACTTTATTGACCATTTGTCCTGATTTCCTTGCAGAGAGTTTATTTCCTATATTGCCATATCATAAAATATCTGAGGGGTTTGCAATGTTACCAGGTTTACCGGTTGTTTTCCGGGCCCAATTCAAGGTGGTGGTTCTGACCTTTAAAACCCTATGCGGTTTTGGCCCAGTCTATCTGAAGGAGCGCCTCCAGCATCATCAGGGATGCCGCCCAACAAGGTCAGCCTCAAAAGGCCTTCTCTCTATCCCATCAGTTAAAACAGCTAGACTGGTGAGGACTAGGGAGAGGGCTTTTTCAGTAGTGGCCCCCACTCTGTGGAATTCCCTCCCAAATGATCTCCGCCATGCCCCCTCTATGATGAGCTTCCGCCGGGCCTTGAAGACCTGGCTCTTCAGGCAGGCTTTTGGGGTGGGTTAGGTTTTATTACTGTTGTTGAGATTTTTAACGTTTTAATGTATTTGTATGTTTTTATTTTGTACGTCGCCCAGAGTGGCTGGACAGCCAGCCAGATGGGCGACTAATAAATTTAATAAATAAATAAATAAAGCGCCATTAAAAAACACCCCCACCCTACAGATAATCATTAAGGTGACTGGCTAATCAGACTAAAAATTAAACAGCTGCAAAGGCCTCGTGGCATAAAAAAGTCCTTTAAGAGACGCCTGAAAGTAAAAAAAACTATGGTGCCTGCTGCATCTCTGCATGGGAGTGGTGACATTAAATGCCCGACTTATACTGGAGGCCAGATGAGTCTCTGTAACAACGGGGGACAACTAACAGTGCACCTCCAGATGATCTAAGTGATCGGGCTGGAATATAAGGGCTCAGCCTCAAAGGAAGGGCTGTCATTTCCCCATCACTTATCGCTTCTCATCTCTTGGGGAGGCACTTTCGCCGCACATAACCTTTCAATCAACTCGACAACTGCACAACCTGAATTTGCCAGCATGTGGCTGCATCCCACCCGGAAAGCCTCGACAAATTTGTTGTGGTTGCCCGGGTCGAGAAAAAGCTGTCAGTTTAGATTTTCTCTGTTTTTTTATTTTACAATACTAAATTTGGTTGTCCACATTTCCGTAGCAATTTGCGATTATTTTTTAAAAATCCGCATGAAAATTCTCCAGCTTTTCAGAGCTAATTTCTCCTGAGTAAACACATTTTTGTAGGCATTTTGGAGTAATGTGCACATTTTTGCAAGCCATTTCTCGTCACCTAATGCGTTTTCCATGCATACTTTCCCCTACTATATGCATTTTTGTAAACATTAGCTGGCGAAGTGCATCACAACATTCTGTGCTGGCTGTCTTTCCGCTCTCATACTGTTTCAGAAAGTGTGTATTTGATCGATTCTGCTTGAAATGAAAACTGAATCAAACTCTCAAGCAGCCCTATCCTGGACCCAAATCGGGGAGACCCTCCACCTTAGGATGCAGCCCTGCCCCACTGAAAACAGACACTGGAAAGGATCGAACTCACGTCGGTGGGCAAGGCTCAGTGTTGCACAGCCTCTGCCTCTCTGGTAGCTTGGTATTGGGGCTGCAGAAATGGTTGAATACTGTGGAGCTGTCAGCTTGATTCCGGCATACGACGGGTTGAACTTGGCTGCCTGCAGGATGGTCCAGGGGGGCGGAATTGCTGAGTGAGGATGCTGATACTCAGACAGTCGGAGGCAGCACAGTCTTTCCACCCACCCCAGTTCCTACAACATCTCCCAGCCAAACTGTCCTGTTTTCCAACAGTAGGAATCGCCTCCCCTCCCCCCCAACAAATCCCCAGAGAACAATTAAAAAAAAATATGTGCAGGCATAAGCAATGTAAAAGGTGCTGTGATGTCAACGATGGGGTGGGGGAGGAAGCATCCACTTTGACATTGGGTGTCGATTTCAGCTTCCTGAGAAGCTCAAGCATCTTTTTTTTAAAGTCAAGTTTCTAGGCCATATGGATGCATATTAAGCATGAAAGAGTGTGGGCAAGGTGTGGTGAGATCTCAGGGGATGGAGAGGCGGCTAAATAAGGGCTACCCTACAATATGCAATGGTTGCAGAGCTGTCTGTGTTAAACAGAGAACCTTATTTCATCATTTACAGTATTTGTTTCATTTTAAATTCTTTACCCTTCCTCTATGGCAGGCGTGGGGAACTTTCAGCCCACAAGCCACCTTTGTCCTAGCCTGGGTCCCAATGTGTGTCGCCAGGCTGTTTCCCCCAGAGCATGCCCGGATGTGACCTCGGGTGAGGGGCAGGCAGAGACGCAGCCGGATCGGCTGTGTGACGGAGTTCCCTGCGTGGAACGCAACTGTGCAGCCAATCCCCGCAGAAAGCAGGTCTGAAGTTGCCACCTATCAGCGGCATTTCAAAGCACCATGCAGGGCTCTTTAGAAGTCCCGACAATCATCACCTGACGTCATTGTGGTGTCAAGGGGTCGACGCACCTGTCAAATTTGGCCTTCTGATGGGGAAGATGACGGTTTTATTTTATTACCTGCCCTTCACCCTGAGGTCCCAGGGCGGGTTGCAACAGTTTAAAGTACACCCTTAAAAAGAATGCAAAGGAAACACAAACATGAGGTGGGCCCTAAAAATATACATCTCAGGTGTGAAAGGTGAGTCTTCAGATGCGGATCTGCCGCACCAGCCAAAACAATTCCCCATCCTGGTGCCAATGACCTTGGGGAGGGGTAGATGGGCCTCTCCCCATCTCACAACAACCCTGCGATGTGGGTTAGGAATTCACTGTAGGTGAGGTGTCTACTTCTGAATAAATGTAACAGGAAGAAAATTGTCAGTAGATTCAACCTGGGACGTTCTGCACACAAGTCAGGTGCTCTGCCACTGAGCTGCAGGCCTTCTCCACTTTTATGAAACATTCTTACCTCCCGCACAGAGGGCTGAACACTGTGTCCACGAGATGTAGTGCCATAGGTACTGGGATGCAGAACTGCGAGTGACGGGCGCATTGAACTTGTAGCGTATCTTCTGCAGTCCTTCTCGGACAAGCACCTACGGGGGGGGAGGCAATGACATCACAGCAACATGAGGAGGAGGGGCTGGAGAATCTCCCTCTCTTCTGAAAGGATCTTGAACACACAATTTTCTGCTGGAAAAAAACTCCTTTGGGGTCTGGGGGTAGGCTAGAGACATTTCTTTGTGGCTGTTTGTATCAACACCTACTCTTTCCCCCTTTCCTTGCATCCATTTCGTTGCCTTACTCCACCAGTAACCCTAGACCAACAAGGGCCATGTGCTGGACATAATCTCGTCATAATTAGGTGGCCAATCAGTTGTAGCTATGTGCTGATGTCAAATAAGGACAAATGGAGTCCATTAGAGTAATGGGCAATGTTTCTTGAACAGGGATACTCTTAGTTTATCAGAGAATCAGAGATCCCCCCCAAAGAATCCAACCATCTCCGAGTCATTTCACAACAAATACTGATGCTAGCCTATCAGGGACCCTAGCCTATCACTCGAAAAACTAGGAAACTTCTCAGCTTTTTTGCAATGGAAATTGTCCAAAGACAATTTCTATCAAACCCACCCATCTTCCCCCCCCGCCTGCAACATTCTTGCTCATCAGCACCATAACCAACCATGACAATGAGGGTGATGTTGGTTGGGCCCAGGGCCTCCAGTGACTCCGGTTCGTCCTGAGAGCGCCTGTAGTAGAATGCAGTCCCAGCAATGTCAAAGCGCCGGGGAGGGTCAATAGAGAGTTTCCCGTTGACAAAGTACTCATCGTTCTCCCCTCTCAGAGCTGGAAGGGGAATTTCAAGAGGGAAAAAATGCCTAAGACGAGGGTGACTTTGACCATTTGCTCTCCTCCAAACGACCGGGACAGTTTCAGCACCCCCAACTCCCCCAAATTTAACAAAATAAGAAAAGGTGAAATTTTCAACCCATCCCTTAGGAGGGATATTTCATGCTCAGAGGAAGGCACGCAACAGATCAATCCCTGTTCTGAAGAAGGGGCAACGAGGAGCGCCAGTTACTGTGTTGGCCCAAGCCTTTTCTACCCACCACGTGATCGATAGCTGATGGTGGAAACTACAGTTAGGGAAGGAAGTTAACGTTTGGTTAACGTTTTAAAGCAAAGCGACCTCTTTCATCGGTCCTGGACTTATACGCTGATTGGTATGCCGCTATCGATCACATTACGCGCCTCTCTGAATTTTGCAAAGCAGTTTCAGTGAGACAACTGAAAGTGCACAAGAGATGCACCTTTTTGCGGGGGGAAAGTTCAGTCAACAACGTGTCCATTAAGGGAAGATGCATTGGAAAGCATACAAATGTGCGGATTTTAGAAGAAGACATTAAATATTCATACTTTAGGGGAAAGTGCATACAATTTTTAAATGTAATTTTTGCATGGGCGTATTTAAAAAATAGTAATTTGCAAAAAGTAGGATGGAGTGGAGCAGCAGTTCAGTGTACAGACAACGGACGTGGCATGGAACGGGATGATCCATCGATCTTGAAGTATAGTAGATGGGTCAAGAAGAGAGAGAAAGAGAGAGGGAGAGAGAAGGAGAGAGAGAGGGTTTTAGGTTCAGATTAGGAGTGGAGATACCCAGGCAAAAACAGAGGCAGAAGGTCACCTCGAGGACATCATGTCTAGGGTCTTTCCTGTACAGCCCAAGTTTCTCACCAAGGTAGTTCAAGGAAAGATTGAGTTCCCGGATGTCAATATGAACTGATCCTTTCGGGATCCATACCACCTCTTCGTAGCCTGCATGGCAAATGAAAGATATCAGCTGAGGGGAATTACAACAGGGTGCTCAAAGGCTGATGCTGAGCGAGAAGGTTTGCTGTAGAGGATTGCAAACAGAGATGTGAAGGCCTGGGGGGGAAAACCTGGAAAAATTCATTGCAAAGCCCATGGGGAATAAGTGAAGCTCTCTTCTGCTAAGTGCTTCCAGCTCAGCACCGCCTATTCCAAGTGGCTCCCAAATTTATCGCTGCTACCTGAGGTTCATTCAGGTGAAGATGCAAAGGATCTAACTGGAGACCTCTCTGTGTGATGTTCTGTCTGCCACTGAGTGATGCCCTTTTGCCATGGCAATGACTAAGAGGGTGCAAAGTGGGTTTTAGAGGGAGAGGGACATAGGGGCCCTCATTTATTTTATTGTGGGCTGCATCTACCTAATTCCTACTCAGAGTAGGCCTGTTGGAATGAATGGATCGAAGGTAGCCGTGTCTTTTAATTTCAATGGGTCTACAATGGCTAATACTGGATACAACCAGAGCTTGGAAAAGTTACTTTTTTGAACTACAACTCCCATCAGCCCCAGCCCAGGTGGGAGTTGTAGTTCAAAAAAGTAACTTTGCCAAGCTCTGGATACAACCCTACGGTACATCCAGTGGTGTTGTATTGGTTAGAGTGTCGGACTGGGACCTGGGAGTCCCGGGTTCAAAACCCCACTCTGCCATGAAGCTCCCTGGGTGACTTTGGGGGCCAGCCACTGTATCTCTCAGTCTAACCTACCTCACAGGGTTGTTGTGAGGATAAAATTGGAAGGGGGAGAACTGTGTTTGTACGCCACAAAGGTGGGAGGTAAGGTGGGATATAAATGTAATTATAGATAACTAGATATTTGTATCTAGATTTCTCAAGAGTAAACCCACTGAAATCAACAGACATGACTAGTGCAGGCCCATTAGGTTGTGCTTGACATTAGCTATAGCAGACCCACTGAAATTAATTAATGAACATGGCTAATTTAGCCCCATTTCAATGGGTCACCTCTAGTAAAAGTTAGCTGGACACGGTCCCATGGGTTCTGCCCCGACTATGATTTAGTCTGCATGTATATCTAATTAGAGAAAACGCATGTGATGTGTATCAGGGATAGGATCCGTTGGCTGGTTCGAAACCTGATAGGCTGGCATTGATTCAAGTTGGTTCTGTATCTGCTAGCTCCGGCTTTTACTGATCCATTTTTTTCACTAGGAAAAAAATTAATATCCATATTTTTAAAGAAAACACTGTTTTAAAGGAAATAACAATGTTAAAATATTGATATTTTGAAGGAAATATCAACATTTTAAAAGGAAATATCGATAAATTATTCTTACAATCGATGTTTTAGAGGATTTAGAGCAACTGAGAATAAGCGAATTAATGGAAAATTCGGTACCAAATTGGGCAGAATTGGGCAGAATTCTAGCACATCCCTAGCGTGGATGGTAGAGTACCCATGCAAGGAAGTTGGAGGGACTGATTGTCCATCTCTTATTTCCTGGTTTATTTCTGCTTATCACTAGCAGCTGATTTCCCTCTCCCGGTTGGGGAAACATTTCATGGGGAGATATTCATAACTGAAACAAATAATAACAATAATACCCTGAAAGCATGTTAAAAACAGTCTCAAAATAGCTTTTGGGACTGAGGGTTCGCTATCTTACCGGTGTTGGTCAATAGGTGCTGTGCACAGGTGAAAAACTTCCCCATTCAAGTTCAGAGCTCATCTTGGAAATGACAAAAGTCTGCTTGAAAAATGGGGAAAGTGCCCCTGCCCCGCTCTCAGCTTGGTACATTTGTCTGCCTACCAGGTCATCCGGTCACCCTCACCTCCATCCGGCAGCGAGTGGTTGAAGATTCCTTCCACGGTCTCACAGCTGCTGCCGTCACCTCCGCACACCCGGCACTTATCTTCCTTGGTGTCTGAGCCCAGAATGCGGTCACAGCCCACATGCTTACGGGAAAAGAAACAGGGAAGGGGTTATGGAAGAAGCTCCCGCAGGAGGAAGTCATGGCCACCAATTTGGAGGGCTTTCAAAGAGGATTAGACAAATTCAAGGAGGAGGAGAACCCTAGCAGTGGCTACCAGTCAGGGTGGCTTTTGGAGGCAGCGCATGCCTCTGAATACCAGTCCCTGGGAATTGCACCTGCTGTGTTCATGCTCTGCTTCTGGGCTTCCCAGAGGAACCTCTTTGGGCCAAGTTGGAGGTCACCACCGCATCTCATGCAAATTCTATAGTTTAACTTTGCACTGTGAGAAGTCTTTTCTTTTTGTCTGTCTTGAGTCTCCCACCATCCAGCTTCATCGGATGGCCCCCACTGGGTTCTAATGTTAGGACATAGGGAGAAAAACTATTCTCTATCCACTTTCTCCACACCATGCACTGTTTTACACCCCTCTGTCATCCCCCCTGCCCTTACTTGCTTTTCCTCTGAACTAAAAAGGCCCGAGTGTTTGCAACCTTGATAATTTTGGTTGCCACTGTCTGAACCTTTCACAGCCCAGCTCTACCATGCCCCTTTTTGATGTGAGGTGACCAGAACTGTATTCATAACTTTACAAATATCTCCCATGAGTCACTCTTTCTCTCTGCCTGCCAGGCTCCTCTCCTCTAAGCCAAAAAGGCCCCAGTGCATTAGCCGTTCCTTGTAGAGAAGATTCTGCAACCTCCCACCCGCTTAATTAAAGGTTGTGTCCAATATCAGTTCGTTGAGTAGACACACTTCAACGAGTCCACTCTGAATAGGACTAGCACCAGGGAATATTAGAGGGGTGACTAACTAAGGACAAAGACAGAAAGAGAAGGGAGGAAGGGGAGGAGCACAGCCTGCAAAAACAACAAATACTTTACAGGAGGAATCAGAAGAGGGAAGAATGGATTGCCTTTCACTTATGGATTGCCCTCCACTTATGACAAGTGTTGGTGCTTTACTCCCAAGAGGTACAACCCTGTGTCCCAGAAGATGCACATTAAACCTTAGTTGTAACTTAGTCAGAGGCAAATGGACAGCTAGAGGCAGTGGCGGCAGCAATGCAAAATCACCTTGCATTCTCCGCTGACGCAGATATCATAGGAGTCCTGGCGGCAGGGGGTGCCGTCCACCACAGCCGCGGCCCTCTCTGTATAGAAGTTGAAGCCTTCTGCCAAGCAGTTGAGCGAACAGGACTTGACGCCTCCTGCAGGGAGATGGTAGATCAGTTAAAATTAAGCATAAAATCGGGGGGGGGGACCCCAAATGCCTGCTGAAAAAAAGTCTTAGCCAAACACAGGAAGTTCAACAGTTATTGCCAAATGATGCATTGCAATAAATTAATTGCCAATCAAATTTTCCTGGGAGCCTCGGAATCCCCAAGACAATTGCCAACAAAGAAGGCTACCTGCTGCTTCCCTGTATGATTTGCTGCACTGACTTTGTCTCTTTCCAAACAGCTCCTGCTGTGCGATTGGAGCATTCTGTCATTCCCAATTAAATTAAATTAAATATAGCAAAAAAGTTTGCCCTCAGGAAGAGATCTGTTGTGTCTCTGGTTGAGTCCCTGGGTTTGGGCTGGCCTCCTCCCAACTACCTCTCCCTGGGACAGATGATTCTGCCCTACCTCTGCAGTGGGTGGTATTTTACCACTGAATTCCTCCCAACACGGAAGAATGACCTTCCCTCTGAAGAGAACATGTATGAGTCCATGTTCTGACAAGTCCTGATCATAAACTCATTCAGAAACAGTTATGCCCTCTAAAAGGAACCTCTTTTGAGAGTAAGAGTGAACCAGGTATTCTTTCTTAATCCAAGGAGGGAAAAGGGTTCTTCGGAAGCAGAAATTTAGAAAAAGCTGATACATTGTAATTATGTTATTGGAGGGGGCTACAACCCTTTAGAGACAAATTTTGAAGTTTTGCAGACAACTCTGGGCAAAGAGAACAGTTTGGGGACCTTCCCCTCCCATTGCCATGTCTGACACTAGTTTCAGCTCCGGTGGTAAGCAGATCAGTGTTGTCTGGTTCCTTTGGTAGATATCACAGACATGAGCATCGAGAAGGGAGCAGTCCTCCTTGGGTTTGGTAAGGCCAGGGTCTTCAGCAAAGGCAGACTGAGAGGGAGAAGGAAGCTTGATGTGTAAGCCTTAATCAGAACTAGGCAGAGCTTGGAAAAGTTACTTTTTTGAACTACAATTCCCATCAGCCCCACCCAACATGGCCACTGGATTGGGCTGATGGGAGTTGTAGTTCAAAAAAGTAACTTTTCCAAGCTCTAGAACTAGGCCTATTTCAAGTTGCACGCCTCAAGCCCATGAGATGTGAAGTGAGGTGAGGCGGCGTTCTGCCAAAGGGCAAGGCGCTTTGTGGATTTGGAGGCAACAATCACACAAATGGGGTGAAAGTTACAAGTTTTATTGACTGCTAAAGAAAACGGCACTAAAGGGAAGTATACAAAGACAATAAAGTAATTAGTCGCACATTCCTGCAACCATCTGGGAACCCTCTGAACAACAGCAAATGGACCCCGAAGGAGCTGGATGAACAGCACGCCATCCCAAGTAGGGTTGCCAGGTCAGAGGCATCCCAAAACCTGAGATTTCAGGGGCAAGCCCGAGTGAAGTCATCAAGTATGATACATTAAGCATCAATCAAAGTTGCTTGGAGCATACAGTTTTTTTAAAAAATATCTGATTGGAAATTAAGATAGAAATCTTAGCTAAAAGATGGAGCCTGGGTAGGGAACATTTAATCTAGCCTACTTGCTTTCGGCGAGAAGGGTTAAGTGCCTTCAGGCCAGGCCAGTCACCAGAAGGCCACTGCAGGGACAAAGGAGCCTAGTGTTGTGGAGATGTTGGGTCTGTGATGAGTTCTAAATTTACAGGGCTTGTTTTTTTTATACTACTTACAAGCCAATTCCAATGCACCAGAAGCTAATTCAATGCTCCTGGCATTTTGGGTTATCCATCCACCCTTGTGACAGTGTTTATGTTATACCAAGGCCGAGACCGCACTGCACATAACAAGGTCCTAAGATAGATCATGATTATCCCCGGGTCTTACCAGGTGGGGGAAGACCCATAAGATGAGAGGATAGTGAGCTCAGTCCTGTGAAAGTCTTATCTCTGTGAAAGGGTTGAATGGAAAACAGGCTAGTCAGAGCATTTTTCAGAGCATTTTACAAAAGAATAAGTATTATGGGCTGGCATTAACCAGTCATATGCTTTCTGGCCCAAAAGGATCCTGAGGAATGCAAGGAGCAAGTGCGGTGTGCAAATATCCAAACTTCCTTGAAATACAAGCCCGTCTTCTGGATTTATGCAACGGCAAGTGGGGTGAATGGGGGCAAGGCAGGACCCTGGACAGCTCCTAGTAGACCATGCTAACTGAGCGTGGGGTGATGTTCCCTCAGTGAAAGGTTAAAGTAATCTGAAAAGGCTCTCGGGGCGGGACCTTTCCAGTAGCTCCACTCCCTTCTTGTAATATTTAAAGGGCCTGCAGTCATATTCTGAAGTCACATGCTCCAGTTACCCTATTGCTTGGACAGGTGGAAGGAGACTGCGTCAACGCTGTTCGCCTGCCTGGGAAATGGGGCCCTTACCTCCTCGGTACGTTTTCCAGGTGTAATATTTGCCTCGAAAGGGGGTGTGATCAAATTCAGCACACTGAAGCTCTCTGAAATCTTGCGAGCCGGGGGGACAGTCCTGAGGTGGGGGGGAAAGAAAGAGAAAGATCCTAATATTAATGGTGCATGGGAGCCTTTTCCAACACCTGAAAGCACAGATAACACGTCCTGCCCCATATCCAAAAACTTTGGGAGATACTAAAGATATTTAGGAGTGGGGACGACAGAGTCAGTTAGCTTAGCTACTAAACAGGTCCATCTTCTCCAACCTGGTGCCCTCCAGATGTTGTAGACTGCAATCAAACCCTTCTAAATATAGGAAGTCCTCTATGCTGCTTCTTAGAGCAGGGCTGAGGAATCTGGTGCCTTTCCTTATGTTGTAGGACTCCAACTCCCATCATCCCCGACCATTGGCCGTGCTGGCTGCTGGGGCTGCTGGGAGATTTTATTTATTTATTTATTTATTTAAAATATTTATACCCCGCCCTATTTCGAAAGAACTCAGGGCGGCTTACAGATAAAAACCATAATCAGTTAAACAAGTAATATACAACAGTTAAAAATGGATTAAATCAACAATAAGTTAAAAAATATGACTATATTAGTTAAAAGCCCAACAACATCTGCAGGTTCACAGATGTTCTTCATCTCTGATTTATTGTCACTGGGTGTGGATGAGGGTGGATTTGCTTAATATCCTTCTTGAGTTTATCTTGTAATATTATATCAGAAATGGACTCTTGAATTTTGCAAATTGTTTGTTCTTGGTTATATTTTGAATGGTTACAGGATGATAAATGTGATTTCTGTTGCATATCTTGTCATTTCTATGGGTTGTAAACCCATAGTACAGGAATGTAGAAAGCCAGGAGGGCTGACTATATCAGTTTCAGCTTTGTGTTCATATCAGTTTGTGATTTTTTTCAAAAAAAACCATCCTTGTGAAAATTCACCAGGATTTTAATGCAGATTTCTACTAATATATATAGTTTTGTGCACAATTTTGACTAACACACACATTTTTGCAAAACAATTTGCAAAATGCATCTTTGTATGCTATATATGCATTTTTATGCATCCTAATATGTGAATTTTACTTGGCTGGAGAACGGCATTTGCAAAATTTGGAGACGTGTGAATTCAAAGGATGGTTGTCTATTGTTTTGGAAAGTGCAAATTTCATAAGTTCACCTTTAAGCGTGCACTGAATCAAATTTCTCCTCCCTCCCTAATATTTATTTATTTTTATTCATGCTGTCTTGCATGAATGATTCGTGCCTGCCAAAGAAATGTTTTTTAGAACAATTGCAAGCCCCAACCCAAAGTTGCTGGGTAAATTCTGTTAAATCTATTCTGTCTGCTTACGGCATTAGCACAGAAGTTTTACCCACTTTCATTTCGGATGGAGTAAGACAGCTGTTCAAAGACAGAATTTATCTTTACACTCAACGGTGGGATCTCTTTTCAGTCTCCCGAATGTCATATTCTATTTGGTACCCACTATATAAAACATTTGCCATGGAGCACTACTTTACATTTCTAACAGTGACATCCTTGAGAAAATCATTCACAGATTTACGACTTCAGACTATGCCCTCTCCTTTTCTGGAGGGGAGGTTTTCTAAAACTCCGATCCAACAAAGACTTTGTATCTGCCACTCCAGTGAAGTTGAGGACATTACACATTACTTACTAAGATGCCCCCTGTACAAATCTCTAAGATTAAAAGTTATCCGTCGCATCCTGCACTCCTTATCAAATAGAACTCCCCTGGAGCAGGTCTGTGTCTTGTTAGCAGGCAATGACCAATTTATTACTACTCAGGTGGCAAAATTTGCATTAGCTGCAGGAAAAGTAAGAGCTGGCTATCTAAAACATCATGGAGAATGAGTGGGCTGTGCCCTTGCGCTATTTTCACGGTAGCATCTATGCATTAAGATACGGGATGGGTCAAGGTATCTTCCAGGAGTGGGAATTTTATTTGAATTGTACTGCTGCTCTTCCATTTTATGCTAAAGAACTGTGTTTTATTGTAATATGATCTGTTTTAATATGTATTTTGTATTTTTTTATGCCTGTTTAATTGTGGTGGCCTATGGCTTTGAACAATAAAGATTCATTCATTCATTCATTCATTCATTCTTTATTTATTTATTTATTTAAACTTGTATCCTGCCCTTCCTCCTAGAAGTAGAAAGTCAGCCAGGAGTGGAGGAAGACGTTGAGCTGCCTGAAGCGACGGACAAGATGGCGCTCTGCCGTTCAGTGGGCAGAATCTGATTGGAATGACAGGTGAACCTCACTTCAATACCGATGATGGGTCTACATGCTCCACGGCCCCGGAGGGAACAGGCTAGCTTACAGGGCTCAGTGTGAACCTAAGAAGCTGCCTCATACAGAGTCAGGCCATGGGTCTATCAACCTCCGTACTGTCTACACCAGCCTTGCCCAACCAGTGTGCCTCCAGACGTCGTTGGACCACAGCTCCCATCTTTCCTGACCATTGGCAATGCTGGCTGAGGCTGATGGGAGTTGTGGTCCAACAACATCTGGAGGCACACTGGTTGGGAAAGGCTGGTCTACACTGAGCAGCAGTGACTCTCCAGGGTTTCAGTCAGGGACTCCTTCTCAGCCCTATATGGAGATGTCAGGAATTGAACCCGGGACCTTCTGTATGCGAGGCTGTGGGGAGCTGATGTCACCCCTATTATCAGCCACCTGAGGCAACAAACTCACTCTGCCTTATGATAGTGCAGGCTCTAAAAGCACCCTACAAATAATGTTTTTTTTTTTAAAAAGGAAAGTCATTAAAACAAAATACATTTGCCAGTCCTGAACAAAATAGTATGGTTTCCTGCCATCCATACCAGAATGGCTTTGCTACTCACATCAGTGTTACATGACCGGTAACGCTTCCTTTCCCCGAGACAGTACTTCCCTCCAATGGTTGGGCTTTGGAACAGAAAAACAAGGAAGACGTGAACAACGACAACCGGCCGACAAAACCTGCGGCACAGAGGGTGCATGGAGAGTCCACTTACCGTGGGCTGTCGCACTGGCGGATGGACAAGGAGACGCCTCCCCCGCAGGTGCGGCTGCACTCTCCCCATGACGACCACGTGCCCCAGGCTCCGTCTACACCTTGCGGGCGTGTGCCAAAAGGTACGCACTCTCGCTTATAGCACCACTGGGTGTGAGGGACAGGAAGGAAGAACAGAGACATAGTGCTCAACAACAATCTCGTCGCCTATATGCGTGCAGTTCCTCCTTCTGCCCTCAAGACAGGCTGGACAGTTACTCTTTTGAGGAGGAGTGGGCACAGCCAGAGGCAAAAGTGGGTGGAGCAACACATGGAAATGTCACCTTTGTACAGGAGCCTAGTTTCTGCACATATCTTGGCATCACAGACATGGGTGATAAATTTGATTCAGTTTGCATTTCAAGCTAAATCATTGAATTTTGCAAGGTTTTTTTTGCCAACCAAACAGTGTTTACAAAAATGCACATGGGAAAGTGTGCGTAAAAATGAATATATGAATGAAAAGAACATAGGAAAAGGCACTGTATGACAAGAAATTGCTTGCAAAATGTGTACGTCAGTCAAAACAGCCGACAAAAATGTGTTTATTAGGAGAAATTTGCACGAAAACGCTTGAAAATTTTCATGAGCATTTTTAAAATACAAATTCACAAACTGCTGCAGCATTTTGGAGACATGAATTTAAGATTGGAAAAATGGGGAACAGAAAACTGAACCTGATGGTGCTTTCCATCCCTAATCACAGTGGGGGGGGGGCATAGGAGCTGTCAACTGGGTTTTTTAAAAAAATACAAATTGGGATGGCACCAAAAAAAATCTATTTGGGAGCTGCGTGCAGCTGATGGGCCGCAAATTGGCCACCCCTGCCACGCTCTGCCTCCCTACATTTTTGCAAGGTTCCAGGCCTCATGGCTCTGAATAAACATAGGTTGCTATATGTCTTCTATACAGCCAGAGCCTTGGCCCATCTAGTTCAGTACTGTCTACACTGACTGGCAGCAGCTCTTCAGGGGTCTTTACCATCCCTCCCCAGAGATGTCGGGGGTTGAACCTGGGACCTTCGGCATGCAAGGCAGATGCTCTACAGCCCTTCCCCTAATCTCTGCTATGATGGCCCAGTCAGACGGATGTACAGGAACATAGGAAGCTGCCTTATAGCGAGTCAGACCATTGGCTCATCTAGCTCAATACGGTCTACACTGACTGGCAGCAGCTCTCAGACAGGGTTTCCCCCCAGGCCTATCTTGAGATTCCGGGGACTGAACCTGAGACCTTTCCATGTAAAGCAGATGCTGTCACTGAGCTATGTACCTCTTAGGGTTCAGCAAGTGGGTCCTCACTAGGGATGCATGAATCAGGCCATGCGGGTTCTCTCCATTTCTAATTATCCCTGTCTTATATCCAGTTCTCCACCTTTCTGCAGCAAGATGCAGATTTTCTTTTCAAAAACCCTCATGGGAATTCTTCAGTATGTTCGTGTGAACTTCTCCTAACGAAGCCATTTTTGCATGCAGTTTGGACTAATGCACACAGTTTTGCAAGCGCGTTCTCCTAATATAATGCATTTTTATACTATTTTCACTATATTCACTCATAATTTATGCACACCTTCCCCTAATATATGCATGTTTGCAAACATGGTTTGGTTGGAGAACTTCACCGCAAAATTCAGAGAAATGCGGATTTTGAAAGATGGCTGTGTTTCAGTTTCTCATATTCATAGTATCATAGAATCAGAGTTAGAAGGGGGCTACAAGGCCATCTAGTCTAACCCCTTGCTCAATGCAGGAATCCAGGTTAAAGCATCCCTGACAGGTGGCTGTCCAGCTACCTCTTGAATGCCTCCATTGTTGGAGACCCCACCACCTCCCTAGGTCATTGGTTCCATTGTCATACCATTCTAACAGTTAAGAAGTTTTTCCTGATTTTCAGCTGAAGTCTGGCTTCCTGTAACTTGAGCCTATTATTCCGTGTCCTGCACTCTGGGATGATTGAGAAGAGATCCTGGCCCTCCTCTGTGTGGCAACCTCTCAAGGTCTTGACGAGTGCTATCATACCTCTCCTCTTCTTTTCTCAAGGCTACACATGCCCAGTTCTTTCAGTCTCTCCTCATAGGACTTTGTTTCCAGTCCTCTGATCATCCTTGTTGCCCTTGTCTGAATTTGTTCCAGTTTGTCTGCATCCTTCTTTAAGTGTGGTGTCCAGAACTGGACGCAGTAGTCAAGATGAGGCCTAATCAGTGCCAAATACAGGGGAATACTTCATGCAATTTGGAAACTATACTCCTGTTAATGCAGTCTAAAATAGCATTTGCCTTTTTTGCAGCCACATTGCCCGTTGGCTCATATTCAACTTGTGATCGGCAACAATCCCAAGATCCTTCACACTTTTATTATTGCTGAGCCAAGTATCTCCCATCTTATAACTGTGCATTTGGCTTCTTTTTCCTTGGTGTAGAACTCTGCACTTATCCCTGTTAAATTCCATTCTGTTGTTTTCAACCCAATGCTCCAGCACATCGAGATCACTTTGAATTTTGTTTCTGTTTTCCAAAATATTAGCTATCCCTCCCAATTTTGTATCATCTGCAAATTTGATAAGCATTCCCTGCACCCCCTCATCCAAATAATTAATAAGAATGTTGAACAGCACTGGGCCCAGGACCGACCCCTGCGGCACTCCTTTCAGTACCTTCCCCCAGTTTGAGAAGGAACTATTGATAAACATTGATATTGTTTTGGAAAGTGGAAATTTGATGGATTTGGCTTGAAATGCGAACTGAATCAAATTTCTCCCCCTATCCCTAGCCCTCACCGAGGAACCTTACCCCTCTTTCAATGGTGTTCGTTTGGCAGAGGGTCCCTTCTGCAGCTGGGATGCTGTTCGTGATGCACTGGTTGCTCTTGCTAAGACACCAGAGCTCGTTGCAAACTTCCTGGAGAATGAAAAGAGGCCACGGTGGGTGGGACTGGGAAATGGGTTGGTGCCATCATGTCAGGCCATGGCGTGAACGCACACGGGATTGTGACCTTACAAAGGAAACCTTTCAATGCCCTGAAATGAGATGGGAGGCACTGCCCCAGTTTGAAACAGCAAAGCAAGGGTAAAAAGTGAGGATGCGGCCCCAGGGACAAACCGTAATTCCGGGATACATGCAAGACAGAAAGCAATGATAAGGAACATTGGGAGGAATGTGAAGGAAGAGGGTTGCTGAGTTGAGTGTAGGGTCGGGGTGTGCATCACTTGACACTATGGGTGGCATCCAACACAGTCAAACTTGGAAGTCAACGTGGAACCACTGAAGTCAACGGAATGCATCCAGTGTTAGCTATACTCAGAGCCAGAGCTTGGAAAAGTTACTTTTTTGAACTACAACTCCCATCAGCCCAATCTAGTGGCCATGCTGGCTGGGGCTGATGGGAGTTGTAGTTCAAAAAAGTAACTTTCCCAAGCTCTGCTCAGAGCAGACCCATTGGGTTGTCTCCAGCTTAGTCATACTTGGCCTTAGTATGACTTGTACATATTTCTTCCACCCATGAATGACAAAAGAGGCTGCATTTCAAAATTGTCAAAAGGGGAGAGAAAATTTCGGTGAAATTCTCCTGGGTGGGGTGCAGGGTTTTGTGTCGTGGCTCTCTTCCTTTGGAGGAGGGCAAGGGGCACTTGTGAGTGGCCTTCCTTTCATTTTGTGAATCACCTCGCCAGAGGTCTGCACTCTGCAGCCTTCTCGGGGGCTCACACTTCAGTCAAAGCCCATGGGCAGGCATCATGAGAGAACTCCTCCCCACGGGGGCTTTTTCAGATCAGGAGATGCAGGCAGCCAGTGGGGGGGGGGAGGTTGCAGAATGCTGGAGAAATGTTTACTGGGATAAAAAAAAATGCACAATACCCTTGGCGACCTCATAATAATAAGGCAGGTGCAGAAACCCTGCCCCGAGTGAAATTCTTAAGTGCCCTGAAAGCGAGGGAGAGAAATGGAAGCCTCTTCCACAAAGGAAGCTTCCAAGATACTGGAGGGCAGATGTCAGCACAGCGCTAATGACGATGGCTGCAACATTAAGCCTTGGTGCACCTGGGGATGAAGTTTAACAGAGGCCCACGTGGCGAGGAAGAAACTATCAGCAGCTTGCAAGGATGGTGGTGAAGCAGGGATGGCTTCAGATTTGGGGGGTGGAGGCTTGGGAAAAGTGTCTTCCCATGGATCCCCTTCTTTGTCAGTGGGACTTCAGGGGCTTATATCTATGTGGTGTCAGGATTGGGAGGCTATGCCCAGCCCCCCCGTTTAATTTCCCATAGTGTCCCTGAATGACACTAGGTTGGGAGCATTCTGGGAAATTGAAAGGGTATTAGCATCCACAGTAACTTTTTTAAAAAAAGTTGATCCCAGGGTAGGTATTAGCAGGGCCCCCTGCCAAGGCCTTGTCAACTGCCCAAGAATGCCAGGGCTGCGACTGGTGGAAAGCGTGGTCTAGAGGGACCAATAGGCTTGGTTGATGGGAAGCCTGTCCCTCCATCCCTTTGGGAATAAAGAGTAAAAGCAGGAAGGCTCTCTACCCCATATTTACACTGGCGAGATTTGACTCCATACTGAAAGCGGCATTGCTCGTCTGCATCGTAGGCTTGCCCCGGAGCCACTGTCGGGTAGATGAAGTCTTGCTTGGGCGGAGCGTTGTTCAGGCAGAGCCCCATCCCGGAACTGGAGGAGTAGGGAAAGGGAGCAAAGCATTATGGGCTGAACATGAAAACGCAAGAAGAGCCCTGCAGTTGGATCAGGCCAAAGGGAGGCCATCTAGTCCAGCCTCCTGTTCCCATAATGGCTGATGGGAAGCTCTCAAGGAGGGTGTTTAGGCAAGAGCCCTCTCCTGCTGTCATTCCCTAGCATGTTGCCATCAAAACGAACATAACAGCGGCAGAATTTCTCTGCTGGATCAGGCCAAAGGGGGCTCATCTGTTCTCACAGTGGCCAACCAGATGCCCCATCTAAAAAGCCCACAAGCGGAACCTGAGTGCAGTAGCAACTCTCCCCACTTGTGATCCAAGGCAATTGGTACTAGGGGGCATTTAATGCCTCAGACAGTGAAGAAAGAACATAGACCTAGGCTAGTAGCCCTTGGTAGCCTTACCCTCCATGAATTTGTCTAACCCCCCTTTTAAAGCCATCTCAAGTTGCTGGCCATTGCTACATCTTGTGATGGTGAATTCCACAGTTTAAACTCTGCTCTGTGTGGAGAGGTCCTTCCTCTTGCCTGCCCTGATTCTCCCACCCTTTGGCTTCCTTGGATGACCCTGCTGGGCTTCTCGTATTTTGAGAGAGGGAGTATAGCCCAGTGGGGAGGAGAGCCTGGCTGGGAGGCCAGAGTCTGTGAGTTCAAATCCCCGCTCATGTCTCCTGGGGGCCAAGGGCCAGCTCAAGATCACCCCCACAGGGAGTGGCTCAGGGGTTATGTGCCCTGCCACCTGTGCAGCCGTGGGCAAGCGGCATAGTCCCAAGGAGCCCAGTTGCCCCCCAGCTGGCTGTTGCAGACAAGGAAGGGGCTGGCTTGTGCAGCTGTGGCAAGCTGAGCAGGACTAGCTGGGGAGGACTAGCCTCAGAGGGAGGCAATGGTAAACCCCCTCTGAATACCGCTTACCATGAAAACCCTATTCATAGGGTCGCCATAAGTCGGGATCGACTTGAAGGCAGTCCATTTCCATTTTCCCATTTTGAGAGAGGCAGAAAAACACCTCCCTGTTTTAAACAAATGTACAATCTGCTTTTCAGGACTAATTCTTCAGTCACCGGTTTACAGTCATATGGAAAATACTGCCCACAAAATATAATATGAAGCACTGGAAATATCCACTTCACTATGATATTAAAATACTACAAAGCTGGCCCCTGAATAATAAAGAAGCCCAACAGACCCCCAGCATAAGGAGGCAGAGGGAATGAAAGGAAAGAGGTACGTTGTGCGGGATGCTTTGGAGGCAGACTGAAGAGGAAAGGCAATCCCTTACTCGAGGAAGCTGGTGATATAATCCCTGCTGCATGTCGACCACACAAAAGGGTTGGTTTTCATAGTAATGTGGGCTGCCATCAGTTTGGGCGTCTCCTGCCCCCGGGAGCCACAGCTGTTTCCGACACCATCATGATTCATGCCAAACCTTGAAGGAGCACAATGAGACCACAGAAAGAAGACACATACAAAACGGAATTATTTGCTGCCCACTTTGGGAATAAATTGATCTGCAAGTTGGGACGCCCGCTCAGGAGTACACTGGCTAGCAAGTATGGCTACCTACTTGAAAGTAAATTGACTGGCAAGTAGGGGTGCCCACTTGGGAGTAAATTAGCTAGCAAGTAGGGGTATCCACTCAGGAGTAAATTGACCAGCATGTAGACATGTCTACTTGGGAGTAAAATGGGTGGCAAGCTGGTGAAGGATCACAGGCACATCAACTCACAAGTGAAATTGCTTGTGATAGGAATAACTAGGAGTCATGAAGGAATGAAAGGGACTCGGAGGGGGGCGTGCATGGGGCAGAAATGACATCTGTTTCTTGCATGAGCAGCACAGAGCACACAAAATCAGTGCCCTTTTCACACAGTGCGAACCCTCAGCGGGCCAACTCCTCAAGATGGCGGGGAGCAGCACCAGGGCAGGTACCTCAGGATGAAATCGAGGCTGCCCTGACGCTACGACAACCCTTGGGGAAAATAACAGCGTGCTTACGTGTGGCCAATCTCATGGGCAATGGTGAAAGCTGTGGCCAAGCCAAGGTCTTCGTTAATGGAGCAACTCCTTTCCTGTTCACACATCCCGCCGACAGGCGCCAATCCTGGGAGAGACAAAACATTATCACAGGGGTGGGAGGTTGGGGGGAGATGGGGGTGCAACATGAATGTCTGAAGTACATGCCAGGTCCTCCCCCTCCCTCCAATCCATCTTTTAAGCGGCCAAAAATGGGTCAAAACGAGTGTCGAACCAAAAGTTCTTTAGGGAGAAAATTTTGGTTGGCAAAATAAGTTCTCTTCCAAGTGAGGGATGGAAAGATCTGTCAGTTTTGCTTCTCTAATTTTCCTCATTTGACTTCTATGGGGTGCAAATTGTAAGAGAACAAAATAAAATATAAGAAATGAAAGATGCAATAAAAATGCAATTAAAAACCATATAGCATCTGGCACAGTGCATGACAATTGCTACAAAAAAGTCCTGAAGTGGTCCACCAAGACCCTCAGCAATTTTCAAGTGGTCCATGAGGAAAAAAAGTTTTGGGGACTGCCGATCTAAGCTACAAATTCCAAGAAAAAATGAATCTAGCCTGCTGCCCTCATTGGAGGATGTTCTTATCCCGTCGCCAGTGTTCAAATAAGATTTAGCGGCATCTTCCGAAATTCTGATCTGTGCATTGCCCTGGAAGGCACAGAACAGGCCAGTTCACCTCAGAGTCCAGAGTCAGAATCGTAGGGTTGTTTTTGTAAACCGGTCTTGAAATGACTCCCCCCCAAGCTCCAAATCTGAAAAAATGAGAACTACGAAGCTTGTGGAAATGTACGCACAGTCGTAAGGTTTCCTACCTACCTAAAGTGCCACACGGTTTATTTTTGTAGATGCAAATATCATATCTAAAAAGGGAGTGAGGGAAGAGAGAAAATTAAACCAGCTTCTACCATGCTGACTGAGCGAGCGAACAAATACATGCACGCGCACCCCCCCATCCTTTTTGTCTGAAGCACACTAAGACAGGGTGCGGAATCTCCAACCCACAGGTCAGTCTCGGCCATCCAGAAGGTCCAAGTTGGCTCAGGAGCCTATTTTCCCCTAACCATGGCCATTTGTGACGAGGAGGGCAGGGTTCAGAGCTGCAGGGTTTGCTTCACCAGGGAATACCTTGTGGGAGACGTGATGGCGAGGCAGACCCCTGCAACTGAGTGGTGAGCACAGAGTTCAATGCTCCACCAGCACCTGCCCTGTGGGGAAAACATTGGAGAAGCAGAGCCCCCCTCCCACCCCCATGGGTCATCATGATGTCAGGCAGGTGGGTGGCCCTGTCCACTTGTCAATGTTAGCCCACTGGCTGGGGGGGGGGGGAAATAAAGACCTGGCTCTCTGGCCCAAACATATTCCCCACCTAAGAGGACCTTTTCAAATTTCAATGCATTTCAAATGCCAAAATTTGGATTTTTTTTTTAAAAAAATATGATTTATTTAATCGATTTCTAAATTGTTTGCTATATTAACATTTTTAAAATCTCAAAATGGTTTGTAACAAGAGAGCCAAAACTCTGAAACACACACTGAAATAATACAGGTATGAGGAACCTTTGCCCCTCCAGTTGTGGGTGAACTACAACTACCATCATTCCTGGCCACTGTCCACACTGGCTGGAGCTAATGGGAGTTGGAGTCCAGCAACATCTGGAGGGCCAAAGACTCTCCAGCCCTTTTTAAAAAAAGCCAGAGCAGCCACTCATGCAGCCACTCAGCAGGGAGCCTCCTTTCTGGATAGTGCTTCCCATTCCCAGGAGCCTTTAGTTTGGTGATGGGGAACCTTTGGCCCTCCAGATGTTGCCAAACTATAACTCCCATTGTCCCTGGCCTACTGGCCATGCTTGCTGGGGCTGATGGGAGTTGTAGTTCAGCAACTTCTGGAGGGCCAAAGGTTCCCCACACCTGCAATAATGGGTTGCATTTAACATGACTCTTACTCAAAGTAGGCCCATTCAAAGTAAAGGACATGACTACATTTCTACTCAGAAGTAAGCTCCATTGAGTTCAATGGGACTCCACATAAATGTGCATTGGATTGCAACCAAACTTAGGTCCATCAATTTCAGTTTACTCTGAGTAGAATTTAGCTGGACACAATACATACACGAAATTACAAACAGCAACAACTGAAAATATTCAACGCAGCAAAGAAATAAAATAGTCAAAGAGATGCGGTGAGGGGGAAAAGAACTCGTTGGTAGTGAAATTGCAGCTGAATCCTGAAAAAAGAGTGTGATGTGCGCCGAGTTCTTTGAGTCTGGAACGTAGCGAGGCAGTGACATTTTGCCTTAGTTCTAGCTGATATCTCATTAAGGCAATTCTGTCCCCAAGCAAGAGAGAGTCTGCGTACACACCACACCTTTAAGCACATTTATCCCCCTTAAAGAATCTGGGGAACTATAGTTTACCTCTCACAGAGCTACAATTCCCAGTACCCTTCACAAACTATAGTTCCCAGGATTCTTTTTGGGGGGCAGAGAAAGTGCTTTAAGGGTACAGTGTGTACCAGGGCTGTGCTAGAATTCCGCCCAATTTGGATTTGGTATCGAATTTTCCATTAATTCACGTATTCTTTATTGTCATGGGTTAGGGTTTTTATGTAGCGGTTTTGCATGGCTATTTTTGACAATGGGTTTTTTGTTTTTTAAGAAACTCCGCCTCTAAGATGAATTTTATCAATATTTCCTTTCGGTGCATCAATATTAATATCAATATTTTTTGCAAGGGGAAAAACTTGAATCAATACCAGACAGAATGCTTCCAAACCAGCACCGGCCAACAGAGCGTGTATGCAGCCACAGGGAAAGAAAGAATTGCCCTGCCTAAACAGCAGGACGCTCACTATCAAGATATAAGGAATTTACAAGGCACACGCTGAAGGTGAACGAGGACTGCCATGGTCCCGTCCAAGGCCTGGTTTTGAGCGAGTCCCTTTGGGGGGACTGGAAAGAGCAATTGCTCAAACAGGCTGAAAAGCAAAGCATTCCAAGCCAGCATCCTCATCTTGTCGCAAGTCCTGCACGTGTGGAGGGAGAGGACGGCAAAAGGAGAGGCGGGGGGGGGAACCCCAAGGGTCAAGGGAGTATTCACGGTATTTCACAACTTTGGACCAGCACGAGCCAGGGAAGGTTGATGTGAAAGCCTTTATTTGTTTATTTATTTAGAAGTTTCCGGCTTGATGGCGCCCATTGATAGGTTGGAAAGCAGGGAGCCCAAACAGCTGGGGGAGCCACAGCCAATGACAGGCAGAGCCAATAAATTCTAGCTTTGACCCCATCCACTTCCCTGATGAGTTCTACAAGGGGCAGCTCTGGGACTGAGGAGGAAGATGGCAGGCAGGGCCACCCCTGGAGCAACACCCTCTTTGCCTTAATGGAACAGCCTCCATCCTCCACCGATCGGTGCTAAAGCCATCAATGGGGCGAGAGGAGGGAGGACTCCATTTCCCCTCAAGGACAAGCTGCTCCTTCACCTTGAACAAACCGTTGGTTCAGGTATACCTGGTGATCAAGACAGCGGTATCGTGGTTGGCAACGCCGTGGTCTGGAATGGCGTTGCCGTTGCCGTTGCGGTTCACGATGGACTTCTGCCACTTGCAAAAGCTGTCGAGAGACTTCCCGGCATGGTGGTTGATCTCCAGGGTGGGCTGGAGGAGACGAAAGATTTGCATGTAAGTAAACATAGGAAGCTGTCCCACTCATTGAGATCTCCTGGGCAGTCTCACCTTGGCATCCCACCCACTTTATTTATTTAATTATTATTTGATTTATATCCTGCCCTTCCTCCCAGCAGGAGCCCAGGGTGGCAAGCAAACTTCCGACATGTGTTTCACTGGGACACGAGAGAGGGCCTTTTCTGTGGCTGCACCAAGACTGGGGTTGGGTGGGGCCTGTGGCCCATCTAGCTCAATATTGACTAGCAATGGCTCTCCAGGATTTCAGACAGGGTTTTTTCCCCCAGCCCCACTCGGGGATGCCAGGGATTAAACCTAGGACCTTTCGCATGCAATGTAGGTGCTCTACCACTGAACTATGGTTCTTCCTTGAAAGATAAACTAAGATTCTAGTCCTCATGGTTCTGAATAAAGAGCCGATTTAAATAGGGACAGAGGAAACTGCCTTATACTAAGCCAGACCATCAGTCCATGAAGCTCAGTATATTACAGACTCCAGCTCTCTTTCAGTCAGGAGGGTTATGGGACTGTAGTTCTCTAAGGAAGGACTGTGGATATCTAGCAAAATTTGCAACATCTTCATCAAACTACAATCCCCAGCATTCCTTGGGGGAAAGGCAAAATGGTTAAGCTGGTGCAATACCAAAGTATGTTTGCAGAGCATAGACCAGGTGCAACCAATGAGGTGCCTTCCAGACTACAATTCCCTTCATCCCTGAAAATCTGGACATCTGGAGGGCACCACGTTGCTTACCCTGGTGTAACTACGTTGGACGTCCTGTACCACTTTCTTCATGCTAGGACTTCCCTCCATTCCTAGACCTGTTTATGCTAGTCCATGGAGTCAGGTTTGTTGTGCCAATCTCTGTTAACCCGCCACAATGTCAGCTGCAGGATTTGGAAGCCTCTAGGAAAAGACACCCTCCATGGTCCCCCCTGCCTCAGCAAGTCTACCTCTTCATTGCCATTATTACCAACCGAAGAACGTAAGACGAGCCCATCAGCGTGATCAGGCCAAAGGGGGGCATCTGGTCCAGCATCCCGTTCTCACAGTGGCCAACCAGATGCCCCAATGGGAATCCCACAAGCAGGGCCCGAACACAACAGCAACTCTCTCCACTTGTGATCCCCAGCAACTGGCGTTCAGAGGCATTTACTGCCTCCGACAGTGGAGGGAAAACATAGCCGTCGTGGCTAGTAGCCATTGATCGCCTCCGTCTCTTCCCTGGATTTGCATAACCCTCTTTTAAAGCCATCCAAGTTGGTGGCCAACGCTGCCCGTTGTGGGAGTGAATCCCACAGTTTAATGACGCACTTTGTGAAGAAGCCCTTCCTTTTGTCGAGAGGGGGGTGAAAAGGCAAGTGGCAATGGAGAAAAGGAGGAGCAAATCCAGGAAGCTCTTGTCAGTGGGCCCTTTGCTGGAGCATGGCCCCCCAGCAGATGCCTGAATATGCCGACCCATGGCCCTAGCCCTGAGCATAGTGGAGGCTTTAGTGCAAGGAAGGCACCAGAAAGGAGCAAGAGATTAGACAGGCAACCTTCTCAGTGACCGGCCACCCCTTCTTTCCTTTTGGGACCAGGGCTGTGCAGTCGGTACGCCAAACCTTCGACTCCGACTCCTCCATTTTTCTGCTGTCCGACTCCAACTCCACCCAAAATTGCTTCTGACTCCACAGTCCTGGAAAGGGCTGTAAATGTCTTTTTAAACTGGAAGCTCTCGTAGGAGCATTTTTATCGCTGCCTGAATATGCACTGATCTTGGCATCACAGCATTTGTCTTCATCTGGGTCCTGCGTCATACACTGACGCACAAAATGTTTTCCACCTTGAGTTATGGTGAATTGCTCAAATACAGCTGACTTCATGGGAAGCTCCTTTGACATTTTGAATTTATATTTTAAAAAATGTGTCAATCAAAATTTATTTTGAAGCCGGAGTCGGAGTGGGTACATTTCTACCGACTCCGACTCCACCCAAAATTGCTTCCGACTCCGACTCCACGACTCCAACTGCACAGCCCTGTTTGGGACACCTTCCTCACCTGGTCCTCTGTCAGCAGGATGAGCCTGGTCACCAGGATGTTGACAATATTGCCCAGACTTGAGTCTTGGAAAAGTTTAGCAACCTGACCTCCAGGAAACAAGGAAAGATCAGTGTTAAAAAAAAAAAAGACAGCCTCAGCCGAACAATGCGCTGCAAGTCTCAGGGCTTTCGTGCCCTTCACAAGGGACCAAAGAAACTGCTTTATATTGAGTCAGACCATTGGTCCATCTAGCTCAGTACTGTCTTCGCTGACTGGCAGCAGCTCTCCAGGGTTTCAGGCAGGGGACATTCCCAGGCCTACCTGGAGATGCTGGGGATTGAACTTGGGACTTTCTGCAAACAAGGCAGATGTTCTGCCACTGAGTGATAGTCCTTTCCTTAAAAACAAAGCAAGATTCCAGTCCTCAGGATTCTGAAGAAAGGGCTGATTTAAATAGGTCTATTGTCTACACTGACTGGCAACCGCTTCTACAGGGTTTCAGAGAGATCTTCCCAGGCCTACCTGGAGATCCCGGGGATCAAATCTGGGATCTTCTGCATGCAAAGCAGATCCTCTACCACTGAGCTACGGCCCTTTCCCTTAAAGTAAAGTAAGTTTCCAGTCAAATAGGACTTTATTTGAAATTACTTTTGTGTATGCAATTGTTTTTATATATGTAATTGTTTTAATTTCATGTATATGTAATTGTTTTTGCTTTGTATATGGTTTTTGATTTCGTTGTGAAACCATTTCGAGATGCTTTGTAGGAAGCGATAAAATAAATGAAATATATAATAACAAATACTGTATGTTACATTTTTCAAATAAAAATAAACAATGGAAGAAATGTATTTGACAGAATTGGAGTTAGCCTCAGTGTAATGCTGGTCTCTGTTTTGGATTTGAACTGATTTTATGTATGTTCTGTTATTGTATTTAGAATCCTGGAATAGTAGAGTTGGAAGGGGCCTGTAAGGCCATCTAGTCCAACCCCCTGCACAGCGAGGGAATCCAACTTAAAGCATCCCTGACAGGTGGCTGTCCAGCTGCCTCTTGAAGGCCTCCATTGTCAGAGAGCACACCACCTCCCTAGGTCATTGATTCCATTGCCATACCACTCTAACAGTTAAATTGTTTTAATTTGTTTTATATTTATATATTTTTAAAAAGATATTTTCATAAATGCAGTTGTTTTAACTGTTTTTATTATGCAATTGTTATATATATATGAAAGCCAGTGTGGCTTAGTGGTTAGAGTGATGGACTAGGACCTGGGAGACCAGGTTTCGAAGGCAGACCATTTCCATTTTTCCAATATATATATTCAATTCTAAATAGCTTTGGGATGACTCATGGGAAGCAATTCATCATCATCATCATTATTGTTTGTTATTGTTATTATGGTGGACCTTATTAGCATGGGCAACTTCACAGGGGCCAACGAGTGCTGAGCTCAGAAGCTCTTCCAACTGATGTTTTCATACAAGAGAGGAGCCCAATTTCTGTTTTTAAGAGCAGGAATAACTCAATAACCACATGGGAGAAAAGCAGTGCTGGACCTGCATTTATGGGATGAAATATGTTGGCTTTTAGGTAAGGATGTGGGACGGGTATTGTTATTGGAAACGGACTTCAGCAACCACTAAGGATTGGATAGACCATATTGCCAGTGAAAACCCCCAAGAGGAGCTTCTAAAATGGGATCCGCAGCCGGGTGATGGAAGTAGTGCCTTGGTTATAACACTTACAATATTCATGATGGCCAGGATGTACTGTTCGATGTCTCGTCGGCCGTGGTACCCCACCATCATTTTGTCAGCCACCACAAGGGTCTCCACGTAGCGCTCGGTGCGGACTGACCTCTTCAACGGAAGCTGCCCCCGTTGCGTGACGTTGCTCAATGTCTTGAGGGGGGAGGGTTTCGGGGCCCTCAGCCACCACGGCCGACCCTTCCATGGCTTCTCATCTGAACGGGAAACGGCTGTGAGTCAGGCTGCTTTCCCCACAGCAGTGTTTTATGAAAACTGGAGTTGCCAACGTGATGCTTTCCAAATGCTTTGGACCACAACTCCCATTATCCCTAACCATTGGCCATGCTGGCTGCTGCTGGGGCTGCTGAAAGTGAGAGTCCTACAGCACTGTTGAACTGCAACTTCTATCATCCCTGATCATTGGTCAGCTAGGGTTGATGGGAACTGTGGTCCACAATAGGATTGCCAGGTCAGAAGCATCCCAAGCCCTGATATTTGGGGGGCGTGCCCGAGTGATGTCATTAAGCATGATACATTAAGCATCAACCACAGTTCCTTGGCACATACAATTCATTCGAAAACATTTATCTGGTTGGAAATTAAGATAGAGATCTTCGCTAAAAGGTGGAGCCTGGATAGGGAACATTTAATGTAGCCAATTAGCTTCTGTCAAAAAGGCAAAAAAGGGTTCAAGTGCCCTCAGGCCACGCCAGGCCAGTCACCAGAAGGCCACTGTAGGAAGAAAGGAGCCTCGTGTTGTGGAGATGTTAGATGGGAGCACTCAGGAGTAAAGATGGGTGCCCTCGAAGAGCTGCAATTCTAAACATACTAAGGGACTAAGCCCCATAGAACTCAATAAGACTGACTTCTCAGTAGATATGGTTTGGATTGTGTTGTTGATAAAGCTTGACTAGGGATCCTCTGCAAAGATATCCACACCCAAGTAGGGTTGGCAACCCCCCATGCCTGGAATGTCCTGCCCCTACCTTTTAACATCCAAATTTCTTTACAGATTTGACCCTTCACTTCAGAAAGAGGTTTGAGTAACGAGTAAGAAGATTCTCTACCCTTTTCTGTCTGCCCTGTGGGCTGCTATAAACTCACTTCATCAGCCAACCCAATTCCTGTGAATAATAATTAACAGAGAGAAAACAGACATAGTTTGGTCTGCCTTCACAGGCAGCAGCTTGGGAACAACAATTGCAGCCGCGCTGCCCAGTATGTGAATTCTCTTTTACCACTATTGGACAAGAAACAAACAAGGTGCATCATCAGTGGGTTTATGTCAGGCCCAGGATGCGACTCAGGAACCAGACCAGAGGTTGTAGTTAATTCGTGTTTTATTAGAGTAATGTCCAACAAAGACTGCGCTTTCTCATGAAGCAATACAGGGATACAGGTCCTGCGACATTGGGAGAAAGTTGACAGAGCAAGGGGCTGCTTCCCGCCTGTTCTTTAAGAAGGGGCTAAACGGGCGCGCAACCTTTTGCTCCTCCTTAACTCCCCCTCAGGTACTGCCCGCCTTCCCCCCCTTCTCTCCTGTCTTTTCAACCGTCTGCGTGTGCGTGGTGAGGGGGGAGGCATCACCTCCTCCTCTTCTGAAGTGTCCGATTCCCCTATGGGTGATAAAGGAGGAGCTGAGGGTAAACCATCTCTCCGCCTTTCTGCTGTGATCAGCCCTCCCTCTTGCTCTGAGCTGCGGAGAAGGGAGGGCCTGGGAATGTCTGGGGGGGATTCTAAAACTTCAAGGCTCTCAGGCTCCCCGTTGCTAGGCGACCCTATCTCTGGCATGTCCTCTGTTTCGGCTTCGCTCCACAGAGGGTAAGTTCCTCCCTCCTCCCTCTGCCAGCCATTTGAATCCTCTTCTGACAACCCCCCAGGAGCCCAGCTCATCCTCCCGACAGTTTAAGAAGGTTGAGCGGAGCGCATGGAACCACTGTTGTTGCTTCTATGGATGAAAAGGAGTGAGGATAAAGGTAAATGAAATGGAAACAGCGAAACAAAAGACAGTGATGATTTCTTAAGTGCAATACCATACCAACCACAACAAGATTCCTAAGAGTAAGGCAGAAAAACTAAGCATCCCACAACCAGTCAGGATTCCTAACCAAAAACCAAAAATATGAAAAATGAAGAAATATTTGTATAAACATGACTATCAAATATGTTTATTATTTACACGACCTGGTTTAAACACAGAGCCAGGTTTAATTGTCTCCCTTCCACTCTCTTGGAAGGACGATACCAAGGTACCCCTTATGCAGACCGGCTGTGTCCTTGCGGTGATGAAGTTGAAACATTGACTCGCGTCTTTTTTGTATGTAATTTTTATAGGGAGGATTGCAATAGACTACTCGGCCCAGTTATGAGGAACTTTCCTGGCAGGCCATTGGTCTGGTTTCTAAAATACTTCTTAGCTGATTTTAATAAGTCTATAACAGAGTCAGTGGCTACGTTCCTCTTCTCTGTCCAAAGGAGTCGTAAGAGGATTCTTCTCTTTTAAGTGCTTTTATATTCCTGGATCTTAATTATTCTGATGTTTTACTGACTATTTTATTTGATTGGGTCTGTGACCGTAATAAGCGACCTGTAAAGATATTTATAGTGCAATCCTATGTTTATTTATTCAGAAGCAAGTCCCAATGTATTCAGTGGGGCTTATTCAAACAGGGACAGAACAGCAACCTCAAGAGATAAGCAACTTCATTCACGCAACCCAAAATTCAGAATCATGCCAGTTTAAGCTGTTTTGCAACTGTTTATACTTGCTTTTATGGTTATTGGATTTTAAAGGGATTTATTTCTTATTGCGAGCTGCCTTGGTTTCCAGACTGCAACCCTACCTCACAGGGTTGTTGGAAAGATTCCCATACACACACACACACTGGAGATGTAAAAATACACCCCCCCATAGAATAGTTTATTGTCAAAACCAGTTGATCATTGCAGAACATTAAAAAAAATAAAATCAGTATTAGTTTCCTACGCAATAAAAACAGTGATACCTAAGTAAGCCCTGCCTAATTGCTTTAAAAATAGGATTGGATTGGAGGGGGAGAGAAGACAATTCTTTCCTATGGTCATTCAAAAGTCCCATCAATTTACAGCACATTCCTAACCATGTCTACTCCTATTGAATTCAATGGGGTTTACTCTGGGTATGTTAACTCTGGAAAAGAAGCAAGTACTGGATTAAAGCTTCATATTGGGAAGTTTGCAAAACACTGCCCTCTTCAAAATTTAAACCTGTCTGACTCCTACACACAAGAGAGAAAAAGACTGAAAGCTTACTTATTCAATCTGTGAGATGTTCAGAAAAGCAGGAAAAAGCACGTTTTCTGAGCCTTGGGCCAGTCACTGCCTCTCAGCCTCAGAGGGAGGCAATGGTAAACTCCCTCTGAATACCGCTTACCATGCAAACCCTGTTCACAGGGTCACCATAAACTATATATATATATATATATATGTATATATGAATCAAAGAAGGGTGGGTTTAGGGTTGCCAACTTTTTCACTGAACCCTGCTCCTGTGCCTTTAACTAATGGCCTGAACATGCTGTAGACATTCATCAGCGATGCTTTCCCCATCATCTCTCTTCATGCTAGGAAACGCTTCACCAATTTAATTACTGCATGCCAGGCTCCTCTTTGAAGGTTCAAGAGCAGGGCCTGTAAAAAAAGCTGGCAATCCTGAGTGGGTTTCCTTGCCACAAGGGGGCAGAATATTGATGTGGAATTCCTTGAGAATCTGATTTTGCCATCTGGAGTGGAGGACTGAGGAGCCCAGATCAAGCTCTTTCTGCAATCTGTGCTTTGCAAAAAATAGGTCTAAATTTTCCAGAATCTTGCTTATTTTGTCCAGTTTAATCTGGAGAAAAAACTAGGCAGAGCACTGAACTGTGTCCTTCCCTCCCCTGACCACTGGAAGCCATTCAACTATCCTTGTGGCTTTAGAGATTTGGCCAGGCAGCACCCACATATAGTTGTATCCGATGTTAGTCATACTTGGAGTAGACACATTGAAATGAATGGCCACGACTATCTTAGGCCCACTTGATTTCAGTGGATGTGCTCTGTGTAGACCTTAGCTCCATACAACCCGTAGTTTCAAGCATGTTTTTGACATCATAAGGACTAGAAACTGCCTTTTAAATATCAAAGTACAAAAAAAAATAAAGCAAAGATCCTCAGGCATGGAATTCTGTACCCGAAACCACACACGGTTCTTATGCCCTGAACATAAGCATTGATCACGGGTGTGGAACCTTTTCCAGACCAGGGGCCGCATTCTCTAGCCTTCCGGGGGCCACATGCCTTTGGTGGGCAGGGCCAGAGGTGACAGTAGGTGAAGCAATGGATGTGATACAGTAGGCTACATTTTTCCAGCCATGCAAAAGTCAAAGGTTTCGACAACAGCCTGCCCTTCGCACTATACACAGACCTCCCCAGCCTTCATCTGGGCAAGCAAGAGGATGCTAGACCTGTAAAAGCAGTTGGGGGGACTAGGAAGAAGGTCTGCAGACCAGATATAGAGCCCTGGTATTTGGCCTCTGAGGGCTGAGGTTCCCCACCCGTAGTAGAGATGTCGCCCAGGTCATACCTAACACACCACAGGCAACATCCATGTTTCGGTGCTGAAGAGAGGATCGCTTGTAGACCACGTGGGGGCTTCCTTCGCTTTCGTGTCCGCCACTAATGTTGGCTCCGGGGGTGAGCGGTTCAATGAAGTATTGCTCATCGTCTGCGATGATCACGCCGTGCTGGAAGGGGAAGAGGAGAGAACTTGTGTAAAAAATTGTGTGCATAGGGTGGAGAGAGTGGAGAGAGAGAAGCTTTTCTCCCTCTACTCCTGATGCTAGAACCCAGGGACATCCAGTGAAGCTGAATGTCGGGACATTCAGGACAGATGAACGGAAGGACTCCTTCACAGAGCACATAGTTAAAGTATGGAATTCGCTCCCACGGGAAGCAGCGATGGCCACCAACTCAGATGGCTTCAAAAGGGATTCGGACAAACTGACAGAGGAGAAGGCTGTCAAGGGCTCCTAGCCGCGATGGCTGTGTTCTGCTTCCAGTGTCAAGAGGACCACATGCCGATTCTGCCCGGACTGGCTTTGTGAGAAAGACTGACTCAGTAGGACAGCTGTTAGACAGAACTCTCTGGGGAGGCCCAGTGTTCGCAATGCAGCAGGGGTGTAGTCTTCCGGGGTTTGGGGGGGGTCTTAGACTCCATACTTTTTGGGAAGCAGGGTACCTATGTCTCCAGGATCCTACATTCAATCAGCATGAAAGGGGAGTGTTTTAGCCACTGAGAAGTGTCTTCTCACATGCTTCCTTGCCCTTTCCTGCAGATTGGAGCCAATCAGAATAAAAGGAGGTGAGTCAGCCACTGAGAAGACTCTTCTCAATAGCTAAAACTCTTCCCTTTCATGTTTATTGGCTCCTAGCGATGTCTGTCCTTGTGGGAGAAGGCCTTACCAAGGATCTCATTCTCAACCCAGCAGCAAAAAAGGGGGTGTGGCTTTGCAGGGATTCTGCACTCTGCCGCTGCAGTGCAGTCTGATTTTGCTATGCTATGGGCAGAGAGTGTGTGTGGGGGGGTCTTGCGTTGGATGGTTTTAAAGAGGATTAAATAAATTGATGGAGGAGGAGGAGGCAGTGCTTGTTTTCTTACCCGAGAACAACATGGTGTGCACATGCAACAAGTGCAAGGCGCTGGTGCTTTTGGAAGAAAATGTGAGAGGCCTGGAGTGGCGGATGGCTATGCTCGAGAGTATAAGGGCAGAGACACAATCACTGTTCTGTTGGGTCCAGCGCTTCTCTACCTCCCTCTTCTGAAAATGGGGGCACACGACGCTAGTCAAACCCTGCCCTTTTTACTGTAAAACTTGGTGGGAGCCACTTGTGTGTGTTATTTTTTAAAAAAATCAGCTTCAAAGAGAATTCGCAACTGATTGGCAGATCAACCTGTTCTCTCTCCAGGTGTGCGTCAAGAACGCCTGGTTTCTAAAATGGTTCCATGGCAAGGAATCGTGGGGGGGGGCATCTTGCCCGAGTAGGGCCTCTGACAGGCCCTGAGATAGTCAGTTCTCCCAGTTGAACTCTTAAGCAGTAAGCAAGAACACCTGCTTATCAGCCAAAACTGGTACTTCAAGGCCAACCGGTCTGGGAAGGCTGGTGAGTGCATGACCGTTAGGCCCGAAAGCTCCAGAAGATTTCATCATCAGAAAGCCACCTGATTGGCTAATTAATTCCTGGCTGTTGCTAGGCTTTTTCCGATAAGAGTAGGACCAAGAACTTATGTCTTTGTTCCCCAGTGTTGTTTGGCACTATCTGATGTTGGGGGTCCATCTTCCAACTGCTATCCAGGCTATACATCTCTGGGAAGATGTGGAACCATAATGTTATTCTGCTGGTTTACCCTGTTGTGTGACTATATATTAGGCTGGACAGCTTTGTTATTTTTAAGCTAAGGCCCTTCCCCTCAAAAATGGAAGAAGATTCCAGTTGTTCTTCCGAACAAAGCGCTGGCTTAAACAAGGAGCTGCCTTGTGCAGAGTCAGACTACCAGCATCTAGCTCAGCATTGTCTGCACTGACTGGCAGTCTCCAGGTTTCAGACGGGGGCCTCTCTCAGCTCTGCTTGGAGGTGCTGGGGATTGAACCTGGGCCCTTTTGCATGCAGACTAAGGCCCAAGGAGCCGTGACCCTAGCTGAGCTCCACCATCATTTTGCTTGTTTTGGGAACTTTTGCATGAAAAGCAGAGGCTCTGCCACTGAGTCATGACCCTTCCCTGTGAGATATGGGGCATTCCCTAAAAAGAAAATAAGATTCCAGTCCTCATGGCTCCGAATAAAGAGCTGCTTTAAGCTGGAGCCTAGGAAGCTGCCTTATACTGAGTTGGAGCATTGGTTCATCCACCTCAGTACTGTTCACACTGATTGGCAGTGGCTCTCTTGGGTTTCAGACAGGGGGATATTCCTAGCCCTACTTGAAGATGCCAAGGAATACACCAGGAACCTTCCTTTTGGTGGCCATCTGGTCAAACTCCCTGCTCAGTGTAGCAATCTTGCAGCTACAGCGACCCTGAGCAGTCGTTCTTGCCATTAGACAAAATTTAGACAATTAGACAAAATTTGCCATTAGACAAAACTTAGACAAACATTTAGACAAGATCTCATTTCTTCCCGGAGATTCCCAATGCTGCCTTTCCACTTTGGAAACATAAAACCAGGTAATTGGAAGGAGAGGTTCATCAGCCGTACTGCAGAGCCCATCTTCCGCACCCAAAACCCAAACACGCACCCCAGAGTGACCTTGCCCACAAGCCAAGGGGTGATCCCTTCCTCCTGGCTGCTTTCCTCAGTGGATGCATGGCTTTTTGGTCAGGCTGCCAGCCAGGCTTGCCTCACACTACCTCCCTTGTGCTTGGAATGATGGCTTCTGGCCAAAGGCAACAAGGGAGGAAATCTACAGCAGGGCCATCAACGTCGCCCCTTGGAGGGCTGGAAAGCCAGAAACTTTTCATTACAGGCCCACAGAAGCAATTCAGCTCTTGTTGTTGTGGGGAGATTGCTGGAGAAAAGTTTCAGGGAGCCACAGACCAACCTATAGCTAGGTATGCTAATAGATTTCTCAGAGGCTTTTTAAAAAGAGAGTAGTGGGAAGCCAGTATTATTATTTTTAAGCGTGTTCCGGGAGAAAGGTTTCACTTGCTATCCTCTCCCACTTCCCCAGGCAATATTTCTTTTCATCCCACCGTCTCTACCAGGTTAGATGTAGAACGGGGGGGGGGGGGAGAGAAATTGGATTTGGTTGGCATTTGAATGTGAAGCTGCATAATTCTCACTTCTGGGAAGAATACGACGGAAACGCAGCATTCCTTGGAAATGCACACCTCTCCAGATTTTGCAGACGAAAAACGTGTGCAAAAAAATGCTTGCAGGACATCGGAACGTCCAACCTGGAGAAGAGATGGTCACGGGGAGACTGTGAGGAAGACAGGCCGTAGCTGAGTGGCAGAGCGCCTGCTTTGTACACAGGAGGTCCCACGTTCAATCTCCAAGGGCATCTCTAGGATGTCTCCTGCTGGAAGCCATGATAGAAGTGTATCAAATGATGTGTGGCATGGAGAAAGTGGATAGAGAAAAGTTCTTCTCCCTCTCTCATAATACTAGAACTCGTGGACATTCAAAGAAGCTGAATGTTGGAAGATTCAGGACAGACAAAAGGAAGTACTTCTTTACTCAGCGCATAGTTAAACTCTGGAATTTGCTCCCACAAGATGCAGTAATGGCCACCAGCTTGGATGGCTTTAAAAGAAGATTAGACCAATTCATGGAGGACAGGGCTATCAATGGCTACTAGCCGTGATGGCTGTGCTGTGCTACCCTAGTCAGAGGCAGCATGCTTCTGAAAACCAGTTGCCGGAAGCCTCAGGAGGGGAGAGTGTTCTTGCACTCGGGTCCTGCTTGCGGGCTTCCCCCAGGCACCTGGCTGGCCACTGTGAGAACAGGATGCTGGACTAGATGGGCCACTGGCCTGATCCAGCAGGCTCTTCTTATGTTCTTATGTTCTTAAGCCCTGGAGAACTGCTGCCAGTTAGTGTAGACAATACAGATGTAGTTCTGACTCAGTTATAAGGCAGCTTCCTGGGTTCCAGTGGAGGCTGGTCCACGAGGGCGAGTGGGGTGCTGCCCCACCAACCTCAGTCTGCCCTCAGCCAGCCCCCACCCACTTGCTGTCTTCCTACTTACAAGCAGCCCAGGGGGTAGGCCATCTTCCTCCTCCATAGTCTCAGTGTTGACCTTGTAGAAGTCAACCAGGGGCGGAGGAGGATGGGGGCAAAGCTAAGATTGGTTGGCTCTGCCTCATTGGCTCTGCCTCTACCTATCATTGGCTCTGGCTCCGCCCCCTCTTGGGGCTCCCTCCTTTCCGCCCCGCCATTGGCAGCGGCCATGATGACTGCATTCCTCTGCAAAGCAATACACTTACCAGCCCATTGCAGTTACTGATGGCTACTCTGGAGTTCAGATACTCATCCTGCAAGTGCCCGGAGTAGTGGCAGTCTTCGTGGAACTTGTGGTGCTGGTCGACACCATCCCTTCGCCAGTACTCGACCCGGAAGTGCTCCGCCAGCAGGTTCGTGTGCAATGTCAAGTTGAGGAGGAACTGAGAGACCTTATAGAAGACCTGCTTCTCCTGAGGCTCATAGGCTGCTCCACGCCGGGACCGCCGCTTCTGTTGGCTTTTCACGTCGAAGGTGAGGAAGTCCCCATTCTGGTCCACCTGGATGGGGAAGGCGATTTCATAGTGTTCGAGGCTCGAGAGGAACTCCTCTGTGAAAAGGGGCGAAAAGGAGGATGCACAGTGGTGACTCGGGGCATGCGCAGAGTGTGTTCAGCTCCTTTGCCGTTTTAGGATTTCAACACGGTGTGACATTCTACTTGCATATCAGTCTTACTGGGAAAGTTCTAAAACAAAGATGGGGAGCCTGTAGGGTCCCCTCAAGATGTCGCTGGACTCCCAAACTCCCATAATCCCTGACCATTGGCCATGTTGGCTGCTGGAGCTCTAGTGAAATCTGCAGGGATGCAGGTTTTCCTTGTTCCTGATCTAATAAGAAGCATCCCTCTCTTAGGAGGGGAATGCCTCTTCCAAAGAGAAGCATTTCTCCATCTCATGCACCCAGTAAGGAATTCTTCTTCTCAAAGCAGGGACAGAAACATCTCCTCCACCTGCAATTTAAACACCTTTTTACTCGGAAACTGCCTGAAGCTTGTCAGATCAGTGATCTGTCTAGATCGGTATTGTTCACACTGGCTGGCAGTGCCTTTCCAGGATTTCAGCCTGCGGGGACACTCCCGACCCTACCTAGAGATATTCAGGTTGAACCTGGGACCTTCTGCACGCAAAGCAGGTGCTCTACCACTGAGCTACGGTCCTCCCCCAAAATGTGAAATAAGATGCTAGTCCTCATGGTTCTGAGTAAAGGACTGATTTAACAGGAACATAGACACCTGCCTTATACCAAGTCCATCTAGCATGGTATTAAGTACACTGGCTGGCACTGGATCCCTAGGATTTCAGGCAGGGGACATTCCCAGCCCTACCTGGAGATGCTCCTGGGGATTGAACTTGGGACCTTCCTCATGCAAAGCAGATGTTCTACCACTGAGCTGCTGCCCTTCGCAACCTCTTTCCCTTCCTTCTTTCATTGTCTTGCATTTCTCACGTGATAATGCTATGGACATTCCTATGGACGGATTGTCTTGTCGTACCGGGGCTGTCAACGCAGCATTCAAACACACAAATATATATTTGCTTTCTTTGTTCGTTGCTTTCAAAACTGTCTGTCTAAAGCAACTCACATCTACTTCATTCAAGCATTCAAGCATTCCTACCTATCTGTTTCCGGGCGAGATTCAAGGTGCTGGTTTTGACCTATAAAGCCTTACACGGTGCGGGACCGCAATACCTTGTGGAACGCCTCTCTCGCTATGAACCTACCCGCTCACTTCGTTCTGCATCTAAGGCCCTCCTCCAGGTACCAACACATCATGAAGCCCCGAGAGTGGTTACTAGATCTAGGGCCTTTTCTGTGGTGGCCCCCGAGCTGTGGAATAGCCTCCCTGAAGAGGTACGCCTGGCGCCTACATTATTATCTTTTCAGCGCCAGGTAAAGACCTTTTTATGCTCCCAGGCATTTTAACTATTTTAATTCTATAATTTTCATTCTTTTTAATGTATTTTGTCTTTAGTTTAGTGATGTTTTGTTTTCCTATTTGTGTCTAGTATATGTTTTTGTGATTTTATCATTATGATGTACCGTATTTTACTCTTGTTGTTCACCGCCCTGAGAGCTATTTTGCTATGGGCGGTATATAAATTGAACGAAATAAATAAATAATAAATAAAATAAATAAATAAAATTCCCTCATGCACAACAACCACCCAAAGTATGCAATGTTGTTAACAAGAGAAAATGACAAAATGCCCACTTAAAGAGCATCTTAAAGTGTACAAGACCTTAAACATTATCCCATGAGGCCTGGAGATCTTTAAACCAATTTCTATTCAGGAAAGTATCCCTTTATGTCTAAATTGGCACATAGAGAAACATCAGCCGAGCATATTCCTTATTTCTTCGATTATTAATCAGAATCTCCTGAAAATCAAGACCTTGAAACAAGCACTACAGCAGGAATTAATGTTTCAAAGAAACATTCTAACACCACGTGACTATGAACGTCTCCTATATCTGCTCCAGAAAACAGACAAAGTTTATCGATGTCCATGCCACCAAAAAGAAAAAATTCAAAAGGGATATTCTAAGATATCATCTTCCCTTTATTCCATCCAATTTAATAACACAGGGTTCTGTTTATAAAGAAATATTTTCCTCTGCTACAAGAGTAAAAGCTAACAACAAGAAAAAGAAAAACAGGAGATTCAAAAGGTTTACTCCAAAAACTTCCACATGCATAACCAGTTCACCCGATATAACTTACAGAAATGACTCCACAACAATAATAGATCTCACTGCAGGCAAAGTGTCTATCCAAAGGCCTCAACTTATGCCCGACAGCTAGAGAGCACAATATAGCACAAATGAAATGTGACATTTGAAACGAGATGCAGATTGGCTGAATTTTTTTATGATGGCTCTAAAAACGACATAGAGATCCTCCATTACACTATCTGCCACCTAAAATGTGGACACCGAACATTAATAGGAATCCAGTCCTAGAAACCTTTCTCTTATCAATAAACAGAGTCATTAACAACCACACACAAACTCCTACTCATGACTATCTTTCAAAAGAAGAAAGAATGGCCCTAAGGAACCTTCAGATGAGAAGGTATGTTGTCATCGAGCCTGTGGATAAGGGTGGTCCTGTCGTGGTGCTTAACACTGCTGATGACATAGCAGAAGGTCAAAGACAACTAAAGGATGTAACGTATAGACTTCTTGACAAAGACATCACCACAGAACTCAATATAGAAACCCTTACCAGTAGGAAACTTCTTAAGGAGGAGACTGCTGATCTTCTTGTTAATCCAAATCCCACCCCGGAAGGTTTTACATGCTGCCTAAAATCCACAAAGCCAACAATTCTGGTCGCCCAATTGCCAACAGAGCTACTGAAAAGATTTCTCTGTACATTGACTTAAATTTACAAAACATGGTGCAAAACCTCCCATCATATATTTAAGACACCAATGACTCTTACTTAAAATCAAGTCTTTAAACAAGCAGTATCAATTCCACAACAGTACTATACTAGCTGCTTTAGATGTCACATCTCTTTACAGCAATATACCACATAATGATGGGATTTAAATGAGTTCCTTAACAACAGAGATGGGAACAATCATCCAATAGAGGTTCTCACAACGTTAGCTACACTAGTCCTGACCAGAGCTTGGAAGTAACTAGTTACAAGTAACTAATTATTTGTAATTCATTACTTTTTTGAGTAACGAGTGGGTAATTCCTTTACATTTTGATTGTAATAGAACTAGGAGTAATTTTACTACTTTTGTGGAGTAATTGTAACATTTCCAGAATTACTTTTGGGCATTACTTGGGGTGGGGGAGCAGGGGAAGTCTTCTGCTCCTCTGATTTGTGGATGAAAATCATGTGCCTCAAACTGGGCTTCTGTGCAGCGTCGCTCTTCCCTCATGCTCTGTGGGTGGGTAGGAGGCGACGAGGGAGGTGGTGGAGAGCGAGACGGGGTGGAGTGGAGAAAACAATTATATAAAAAAATGGATAGTGGTGGTGAAGAATGGAGTGGAGGGAAAAAGGATCCAGAGGTCAAGAACATGGATAAAGGAGGAGAAGGAGGCAGCAGCAGAATGGAGATAAAGAACTGTGGAGGTGAAAGATGACAATGTACGTGTGTGTGTGTGTGTGTGTGTGTGTGTGTGTGTGTGTGAGAGAGAGAGAGAGAGAGAGAGAGAGAGAGAATACTGTGTTTGCACTTGGCCTCCACCACCCTCTCTGGCTACTGTTTTAACTTTTTGGCATCTCAAGGGAAAATGTTTGCTTGAGTGAGTGTCCCTTAATTGGTGGCAGGGCAGGGTCTGGGAGGTGGTTAAGTGAGACAGATTATGCTTGCTGGCTGGGGGGTGGTGGCACTTGGTTTGACGTGCAAAGATCTGAGTAGTGACCACCCTTACCAGCGGAGAGACCACCATTGCTATATTATGAATAAAAATAATTATTCTACTACCTCTGTATGTGCGTGTTTATTTTTAATGTTAGGCTACTTAGATGTGCAGCAGCCAAGGCCAGCACCTTGTAGGCTTTTTTTAAAAAGTAACTGAAATGTAATTGTAGTGATTACATTGGAGGAATAGTAAAGTAATCAGTTACTTTCAGAGCAATTGTAATTGTAACGTTAATTACTACTTTTTTGGCCATGTAACCGTAACTGTAATTTATTACTTTTTAAAAGTAATCTTCCAAGCTCTGGTCCTGACTTGCAACAATGTTACTTTCAATGGAGAGCAATACCTGCAACTACAAGGCACAGCTATGGGGACTGGCATGGCTCCATCATATGTGAATCTATTTATGGGTAAACTGGAACAAGAGATCCTCAAAAAGGCCATTAACAAACCATTTATATGGTGGCGATACTCTGATGACATCTTTATGGTCTGGACAAAAGGCAAAGAGAGTTTAGAACAATTTTAAAATTACGTCTACTCTATCAATGCATCTGTTAAGTTTCCATTTAATAGTACAAATGATAGTCCACATATCCTTTTTTTTGATGTCCTTCTCATGATAGAAAAAAACAAAATAGCTACTATTCTATATAGCAATCCCACTGACGCCCACATCTATCTTAACTGGAAATCCTGCCATCCAAAGCATATAAAGAAAAACATTGTGTATAGCTTAGAATACTCTGAGAATCAAACTTATTTGTAACAATGAGGATAAACACCAGAGAAGGATCAGTGAACTTGAAGAACACCTTCTTCTGAGAGGATATCCTCCACATATTATTGATTGCAACATCCACCGAGCCTCCATTCTGTCCAGAGAAAACCTCCATCACAATGAGGTGTCAAAGAACAACGGATTCCATTTGTGGTAGATTCAGCATCTCCTAACTATCACCGAGCAATCAGGGAGAGCTACCCATTGCTGGCAAACTCTGAACATCTTGCTGGAGCCATCAACGAGCCTCCTGTTGTAGCATTTCGCTAATTTGCGCAGACTGTTGGTGAGAGCTGTGCTTAAGCCACCTATCACCAATCCTGGGTCTCACCCTTGTCACTCCAAACGCTGCATCACCTGTGCGTACCTCAGGGAGACAGCTACTTTCAAAAGCACCAGGACAGGCAGAACATATGACATCAAACAGAACATCACCTGCGGGTCCTGCAATATAATGTATGTCATCAAATGCAAAAGACTAGGGTGTCATATCCAATACGTAGGAAAAACTACAACCAACCTATGCACACACTTCAGAAACCACAAATCAGCAAAAAGTGGAGCAACCAGTTGCAAAACATTTCAACATTGAGGCCCACAGTCTGTTGGCTATAACAGCTACAGAGATGCCAACAGACCCAGCAGCACTGACTGAGAGGGAGAACTTTTGGATATATTCTTTGGACACATTGGCAACACATGGCCTGAACCTGGAGGACGGTACCAGCATCACCGAGCTTCTGCAAATGAAGCCCCCCTGAGCATTCCATCCTCAAAGCTCTATAACTGCCACCTTGGTAACAGCATTTGGATGTTCGTTAGTACACACACATACACACGCAAACATATAATGGAAAACAAATGATTGCTCACTATTGAGTGTATCTGAACATGCCAACTTCCTATTGTGAGGGCTCTGCAAAAGAACAACATACACTATCTTGATTGTAGTAAATATGACCTATACAATATAATATGTAAGTATGTATCCTACTCAGTCTATTGGTCTAGTGCTGGAGAATAGTTGTTTTAAATCCTTATAATATGAGCCTTCCCCTCTAGGATGCACACCTTAACGTGGTGAGGGGGTTTGAGAGTGTTGAAGAAGCTGAGAGCAATGGTGTCAGGAGTCTAGACCAAGAGGTTAGACTCCTAGCAGGGGCATCCAAGGCGGAATGGTCAAAGCTGAGACACCAGACTAAGGTGCATCCAAATGCAGAGGAAGGCAATGGTAAACCACCTCTGAATATCTCTTATCATGAAAACCATGAACCGAGTATCCAAAATGCAACACGAGATAGTGCTGGAAGATGAGACCCCCCCAGGTCAGAAGGCACTCAGAAGGTCAGAAGACCGAGCTACTGGGGAAGAACAAAGGACAAGTACGAGTAGTGCTGTGACTAATGATGCAGCTGGGTCAAAGCCGAAAGGAAGCCCAGCGGCTGATGCGCACAGATGCGAAAGGAGAGTCCGGAGTTGTACGACGCACGCAACAGGAACATGGAATGTGAGAAGCAGGAACCAGGGAAAGTTAGAAATTGTCAAGCAAGAAATGGAACGCATCAACATTACAATACTTGGCGTGAGTGAATTAAAATGGACGGGAATGGGACATTTCCAGTCAGGCAACTACAAAATATTTTATGCAGGAAATGAGAAATCAAGAAGAAATGGGGTTGCTTTAATAGTGAGAAGTGATGCAGCGAAAGCAATTAGGAGCTATAACTCAAGGTCTGAGAGAGTTATATCAGTGAGATTAAATGGGAAACATATTAACCATCATCCAAGTCTATGCTCCAATGGCAAACGCAGAAGAAGAGGAATTGGAGAGATTTTATGCAGAAGTACAGGAAGAAATTGATCACACACCAAAACAAGATGTGCTGATAATCATGGGGGACTGGAATGCTAAAGTAGGGAACAGAGAAAAACTAGGAATTGTGGGGAAATGGAGCTTAGGAGATAGAAACGAAGTAGGAGAAAGACTTATTGAATTCTGTGAAGCCAATGATTTGGTTCTTGCAAACACGTTTTTTGAGCAACCAAAAAGACGACTGTACACGTGGACATCACCAGACGGTCAATATAGGAATCAAATCGATTATATAATTGGAAGCAGAAGATGGAGAAGTTCCATACTTCCTACGAAAACAAGACCAGGAGCAGACTGGGGTACAGATCAGGAACTGGTAATATCAAAAATAGGAGTAAAACTAAAGAAGAAGAACAAAGCAATCATAATGCCCAAACCACAATTTAAATAACATCCCAGAAGAATATAAAGATCAAATAAGGAACAGATTTGAGGCTTTAAACTTAGTTGACAGAGAACCAGAAGAATTATGGACTGAAGTCAGAGACATTATCAGGGAAGAATGCAAAAAGACAATACCTCTCGTTAAAAAGAGAGAAAGACCTCAATGGATGAATGAAGAAACTCTTCAAAGAGAAGGAAAACAAAAGCAAAAGGAGACAGAAACACAGTTAGAACCCTAAATGCAACAATACACCGACTAGTATGTAGGGACAAGGAGAACTATTACAATAGTTATTGTATAGAAATAGAAGAGGACAACAAAAAGGAAAGAACAAGAGCCCTATTCCAAAAGATTAGAGAAATGAAACGGAAATTTAAACCAAGAGTAGGGATGTTGAATAATCAAGAGGGGAACACACTGACTGACTGAGATGAAATAAAAGGAAGATGGAAGCAATACACTGAAGAACTTTGTAAACGAGATTCAAGGATGACAGATTCATTCATGGAGGAACCGTATGATGAAGAACCAGAAATTTTAGAATGTGAGGTGAAAGCTGCTCTTAAAATACTTGGAAGAAACAAATCACCAGGAACAGATGGCATACCAATAGAGTTGCTACAAGCTACTGAGACTGAATCTGTCCAAATTTTGATAGAAATTTGTCAACAAATATGGAAAACTAAACAATGGTGCACAGACTGGAAGCATTCAGTCTACATCCCAATTCCAAAGAAAGGGGATCCCAGAGAATGCAGTAATTATTGAACCATTGCCTTAATATCCCATGCAAGTAAAGTAATGCTCAAGATTCTACAACAAAGGCTCTTGCCATATATGGAGCGAGAAATGCCAGACGTCCAAGCTGGATTTAGAAAGCGAAGAGGCACCAGAGATCATATTGCAAACATACATTGGATAATGGAACGGAGCAAGGAATTTCAGAAGAAAATCACCCTGTGCTTTATATATTACAGCAAAGCCCTTGAGTATGTAGATCATGGAAAACTATGGAATGCTTTAAAAGAAATGGGGGTGCCACAGCATCTGATTGTCCTGATGCACAACCTACACTCTGGACATGAGGCTACTGCAATGACAGAATATGGAGAAAATATTGATATTAATATTGATGTTTTGAAATATTGATATTTTAAAAGGAAATATCAATAAATGAAAGGAAATATCGATAAAATTGTACTTAGTATCAATATTTTAGAGGTGGATATTTTTAAATAAACAACTCAATTTTTGAAAATAGCAGAAGTAAATTACTACATAAAAATCAGATCCACAACGATAGAGAATCAACAGATTAATGGAAACTCTGGTATCAAATCCAAATTGGGCAAAATTCTAGCACATCTCTACCTGCCAGACAATAATGTGGCAACATTGAGAAAGCATCACAGAATGACTTATAAAGTGGAATGATGTGCAGACAGTCCAGGATAAATCTACCACAAGTACACTATTATTGCATCAATTGCACATTGCATAATACACCCGGGGGGGGGGATTAAACAGTCTGGAGGGGACTTAAACCAGAATTTAGGTGGAGCAGAACTCAAGGCAGGGCAGACAGAACAATGGAACGAAGCAGAAGAAATTCATTGGTCCCTAGATTATATAATCGGTAAAATAGATTTCTGGGCACTCCAGCAAGCCGGCATCCTTAGGAAATGGGTGTGGTGGAAAGCACATTGAATTGGAATATCCGAGATGGAGAGAGTTGCTCACATTTCCCCAGGAGGAAGATGAGATAAAGGGGGAAGGGAGATTAGACAGACAGACAGACAGTTTTGAAAGCAACAAACAGAACTTCACCCATGCTTACTCTGGATCCCCATAAGGATTCCGTTAATCACCTAAAAATATATGCATGTAATTGTGATTAACAAAACAGGTTTTTATTATATTAACAAAATGTTCCGGCTTCCGCCTTCATCAGCTGCTAACACACAAATGCTGTTACCAAGGTGGCAGTTATAGAGCTTTGAGGATGGATTGCTCAGTGGGGCTTCCTTTGCAGAAGCCAAGTGATGCTGGTACTGTCCTCCAGGTTCAGGCCATGTGGTGCCAATGTGTCCAGAGAGTAAATCCAAAAGTTCTCCCTTTTAGTCAATGCTGCTGGGTCTGTTGGCATCTCTGTAGCTGTTATAGAAAAGTCCAACAGGCTGTGGCCCTCAATGTTGAAATGTTTTGCAACTGGTTGCTCCAATTTTTGTCAAGATTGCTGATTTGTGGTTTCTGAAGTGTGTGCTTAGGTCAGTTGTAGTTTTTCCTATGTATTCCAATACGTCTTGGTGTTTTGCATTTGATGACATAAATTATATTGCAGGACCTGCAGGTGATGTTCTGTTTGATGTCATATGTTCTGCCTGTCCTGGTGCTTTTGAAAGTAGCTGTCTCCCTGAGGTACGCACAGGTAATGCAGCGTTTGGAGTGACAAGGATGAGACCCAGGATTGGTGATAGGTGGCTTAAGCACAGCTCTCGCTAAGAGTCTGCGCAAATTAGGAGGCTGGCGAAATGCTACAACAGGAGGCTCGTTGATGGCTCTAGCAAGATGTTCAGAGTTTGCCAGCAATGGGTAGCTCTCCCTGATTGCTCGGTTATAGTTAGGAGATGCTGAATCTACCACAAATGGAATCCGTTGTTCTTTGACACCTCAGTATGATGGAGGTTTTCTCTGGACAGAATGGAGGCTCGGTGGATGTTGCAATCAATAATATGTGGAGGATATCCTCTCAGAAGAAGGTGTTCTTCAAGTTCACTGATCCTTCTCTGGTGTTTATCCTCATTGTTACAAATAAGTTTGATTCTCAGAGTATTCTAAGCTATATATGCTTTGGATGGCAGGATTTCCAGTTAAGATAGATGTGGGCATCAGTGGGATTGCTATATAGAACAGTAGCTATTTTGTTTTTTTCTATCATGAGAAGGACATCAAGAAAAGGGATGTGTGGACTATCATTTGTACTATTCACTGGAAACTTAATAGATGCATTGACGTAATTTTAAAATTGTTCTAAACTCTCTTTGCCTTTTGTCCAGACCATAAAGATGTCATCAGAGTATCGCCACCATATAAGTGGTTTGTTAATGGCCTTTTTGAGGATCTCTTGTTCCAGTTTACCCATAAATAGATTCACACATGATGGAGCCATGCCAGTCCCCATAGCTGTGCCTTGTAGTTGCAGGTAGCGTTCTCCACTGAAAGTAACGTTGTTGCAAGTCGGAACTAGTGTAGCTAACGTTATGATAACCTCTGCTGGAGGTTCCCATCTCTGTTGTTAAGGAACTCATTTAAATCCCATCATTATGTGGTATATTGGTGTAAAGAGATGTGACATCTAAAGCAGCTAGTATAGTATTGTTGTGGAGTTAACACTGATATATGATATTTTAATTATATCTTTTGGTTGTTTTAAATTATGTTTAAGTGTTAGTTTTAAATGTATATTAAAATTATGGTAATCATTTCAGTAACTCAAGCTAGTACCCCACTCAACCCACTTTTGTGTTTCAGGTGTTGTTAAGGTTGGGTTTTCATCCTTTGAAGACCCCTGCGGTGCGGGACCAGGCCAAAGGGGGCCCATCTAGTCCAGCATGCTGTCCTCACAGTGGCCAACCAGGTGACCATGATGGGAAGCCCTCATGTAGGACCTGAATGCAGCAGCAGCAACTCTCCCCCAGCTGTGGTTCTCATGCGGCAGCAGCGAGCAAAGCTCCTGTCCTGATGGTAGTGTAGCCCCCATCGCTGCCAGGCTCACGATGCCGGCCCTTCCCCAGCAGGAACCTAGGAGCCTGCCTTATATGGAGTCAGCTCAGTATTCCCTGCACTGGCTGGCAGTAGCTCTGCGGGGTTTCAGGCCAGAGTCTTTCTCCAGCCCTTCCTGGAGATGCAGTCGGGGATTGAACCTGGGACCTCCTGCATGCAGAGCAGAAGATCTAAGTACTGAGCTCCGGCCCCATCAGTGTGGATCACTGACAGCTGCTGCGATGTTAGGATCCTCTGCCTTCTGCGTGAAAATCAAGCATGTCAACAATGCCAACCAGTGCACATTCCTTGTGTGTGAGCCTATGACTCCATCCAGCATGATCATGACATGGGCGAGCCACATCAGCAGCAATGTAGGCATGTCCCCCCCCCCAATTTTACTCCAGGGGCTGACACTGGGCCTGACAACAAATTTCAGGCCTAAGTTTCTCAGCAGAGAGACTTTGGTCTTGTGCGTGGAGGTGGCGACGGGGAACCTTTTTTTGCCCCAAGGGCCGCATTCCCTTCCGGGGCCCACATGCCAGTCATGGGCGGGGCTAGAGGCAAAAGTGGGCAGAGCAACAAATGTAAATTTTACCTTTGTACAATAGGCTCAGTTTTGACACACACTTGCGCACCTCTCTTTGACCTTATATTCAGGCAAGACAGGGGCATGACCGGAGTTCAAGGCCGTATCTCAGCCAGGCGAAAACGCTCAAGGAGGGTGCGAAGCAGGGCCTGTGGGGGGCATGGCCAAGGAAGAGTCCTGGGGGCCAGATAGAAGGGCCTGGAGGGCTACCTTCAGTCTCCCAGCTTCCCACCCCCCACCTCCCTGCTTTCTTATACCTTGACTGGGGGGGGGTCTTCTTATCAGATTCTCCCTCTGCAGAATTAGTTGGCTCTGCCTCCCATTGGCTCTGGTGCACGGGTGTAGTGGTCCAGGGTCTCAGCAGGTCTTCAACCCTTTACTTTTTGGGGGAGCATGGTCCCAATGTCTCCAGCATCCTACGAGCCAATCAGCATGAAAGGGGAGTGTGTTGTCCATTGAGAAGAGACTTCTAAGTCGCTTCCTTGCCCTTTCCTGCTGATTGGAGACAGCATGAAAAGAGGTGAGTCACCAACTGAGAAGACCCTTCTCAGCAGCTAAGACACTCCCCTTTCATGCTGCGTGGCTCCTAGGGACATCTGTTGTGGTGGGAGAAGTTGCACATGGGAAGAACTGAGGAGTGTGCTGATGATAATGGAGAGCAAGTGAGTGAGCGAGGGGTTGTGGCTGTGAGGGGACCTGACCTGACTATCAAGAAGAGACCCTGCACTTCTGAATTTGTCACTACACTACTGCTCTGGTGTCCAGCTTCACCTGCTGTTAGGCTCACTGCTTTCCTCCCCACCAGCACCAAGGAGCACCAGCCACCACTGAGCTATACTCCTCCCTGGCCCTGTTTCACACCTTCCTCGAGTGTTTTTGCCTGGCTCGGATGTGCCACTGAACTCTACTGATTCTTCCTTGCCTGAATGGAGAATACAGAGGGGTGTATGAGTAAGTGTAGAAACTTGCCTACTGTACAAAAGGTAAAATTTGCATCCATGGCCCCATCCATGTTTGTGCCTGGCCCTGCCCCCCACTGGCATGTGGCCCCCAGAACGGGTTGCCCAGAAGGGAATGCAGCCCTTGGGCTGGAAAAGGTCCCCGATCTCTGCCGTACGGGCCAGAAGCTTGAGGCTCCCTAGAGGCGGAATCCAGGCTTCCTACGCAATACTACGTGTGACACGGATATTGGAATTGTTGTTGATCAGAAGCTGAATATGAGCCAACAGTGCAATGTGGCTGCAAAAAAGGCAAATGCTGTTTTAGGCTGCATTAACAGAAGTGTAGTTTCCAAATCATGTGACGTATTAGTTCCCCTCTGTTCAGCACTGGTTAGGCTTCATCTTGAGTACTGCGTCCAGTTCTGGACACTGCACTTTAAGAAGGATGCCGACAAACACAGAGGAAGGCAACGAGGATGATCAGCAGACTGGAAACAAAGCCCTATGAGGAGAGACTGAAAGAAGTGGGCATGTTTAGCCTGGAAAAGAGAAGACTGGGGGGAGATAGGATAGTACTCTTCAAGTCTTTGAAAGGTTGTCACATGGAGAAGGGCCGGGATCTCTTCTCGGTTGTCCCAAAGTGCAGGACACAGAAGAATGGGCTCAAGTGACAGGAAGACAGATTTTGGATGAACATCAGGAAAAACTTCCTAACTGTTAGAGTGGTACGGCAATAGAACCCATGACCTTAGGAGGTGGTGGGCTCTCCAACACTGGAGGCATCCAAGAGGCAGCTGGACAGCCACCTGTCGGGGAAGCTTTAACTTGGATTCCTGCATTGAGCAGGGGGTTGGACTTGATGGCCTTAGAGGCCCCTTCCAACTCTCCTACTCTATGATTCTACGATTCTATGGGCCTGCCTCCCATACCTTGTGACTGGAATGTGTAGCCAGGAAGGTTGCCCACAGAGACAGCGGAGACGAGAGTCCAGGTCAAAAGCCTCCAGGCCGTCGCCATCGTGGACAAAGATGCTCTTTGCGGTGCAGGCTGTGTTGGACCAGGCCACGGGGATCTGTTCCAACATTGCTTTCCCTGAGCCACCACGCTTGTCTAGAGAGGTGTCCCTGGTTCCTCGGTGGCCATCCTCAGCCACTGGGCGCTCTCCTGAAGGCAACGGGGACGGTGCGGGAGGCGTCGCGGTGCGTCGGATCGGGCCTTTGTCGCTCAGCATATGCCAGCAGGACGCCGTGACATTGCTCTGTCGGAGGGGGGAGAAAGGCAGCGTTACGGGCAGAAGTGGGGAACGGAAGGAAGAGGAGACTTGGGGGGAGAGTTGGACACATTCTGTCTCTCTGTGGAGCTGCACTGGTGGCCAGGTGCCCGTTGGCAGCTGATGGGGCTGAAGGCAGGGCGTCCCAAGAGCAAGAGGAGCCTGCAGAGGTGAGTAATCCTACCTTTGTCATCACCACCCTCCCTGGCCAAGATCTGCAAGGGCAACCCATAGCTTAGTGGCACATTCAGAAGTTCAGAGTCCCTTCATGTTAGTCACAGCCATGTCCCCCCCCTTTTTTTGTTGTTGCTGGCGGGTTGAGAATGAGATCCTTGTTAAGGCCTTCTCCCGCAACAGACATCCCTAGGGGCCAATCAGCATGAAAGGGGGGAGTGTTAGCTGCTGAGGAGAGTCTTCCCAGTGGCTGACTCACCTCCTTTCACTCTGATCGGCTCCAATCACCAGGAAAGGACAAGGAAACACGTGAGAAGACTCTTCTCAGTGGCTAATTGGCTCATTGGGTCCTGGAGACATTAGGGACCCTGGTCCTCAAAAAGCAAGGGATCTAAGACCTGCGGTGACCCTGGATGACTACACCCCTGATAGGAACCCTGAGACTATGGAAAAGGAAGCTGGCAGTGAAGAGATGGTGTGAGGCAGGGAGGGAGAAAGGGAGACAGAAGGAAAAGAAAGGGACCTTTTTCCCTGAACCTTGCTGCCTGAAGCCAGCATTTTCTTGCACGTCTCCCCGACTTTACAGCAGCTCCAAGCAGCTGATTCCTGACAGCGTCCCAGCTGTGACCCGCCTCCTCTCAGGGCTCAAGGCTCGCCATTGCCCCAGTCTTTTGGCCCTCAGAGTGACATCCACCACTTCCGCCCCAGCACGATGTTACCCTTCAGGAAATCCCAAAGAGCCTCCCTGCGAGCCCCCTCCCTCTAACCCCCTGCCCTGCTTCCCAGGGCCCTCGGCCTCCTTGTGCACACTTTGGGACTGCAATGTGGGAAGACGCCAGGAAGGTTTCTGAACAGCAGAGCCAAAATGTGCTTGTTTGAGAGCAAGCAGAGAGCGGGAAAGGAGGGAGAGCGGCTGTTCCTAATTTTGCCACTGGGTTTGCCGACAACTCAGTCGTGTTGGCTCCAGATCCAGCTGGAGAGGACAGAAATGGAAAGCAGATGCGCTGTTACTTTGGCCTAAAGGGGTCCCCTCTTTGAGTGCAAAGCAAACAAGGGCATTTGCAGCAAGGGCTTTATATATCCAAGCCTTTGATTGCAGACTGGGGAGCTCTGATCTGCAGTTAGGTCAACATTACCATTATTAATAACGGACATGACTAACTTAGGCCTGTTAATTTTTAAATCCTCATGAAAATTCTCCAGCATTTCAGGGCAAATTTCTGCTCGTAAGCACATTTTTGCAGGCCGTTCTGAATCATGAGCACCTTTTTGCAAGCCGTTTCTCACCGTATCATGCCTTTTTGCATGTGATTTTCACTCATATATTCATTTTTATGCATACTTTCCCCTCACAGATGCATTTTTGTAAACATTGGTTGGTTGGCAAACCACACTGCAAAATTTGAATAAGTGCAAATTTCGAAGGATGGCTGTGTGTTCGGTTCTCCTGTTGTTTTGGAAAGTGCAGATTTGTTAGATTCGGCTGAAAATGCAAACTGAATTAAAAGTCTTGCCCATCACTATTAGATATCTAATATCAGTCCGACTCAGAAGAGATCCGCTGAAATCAGTGGACTTCAGTAACTTCTAGTCCATTAAGTTTGATGGGTCTGCTATCCGAGCATGGCTTGGTTGATGATTAGTGATGGGCACATAAGTCAGCTTTAGGGTTGTATTATCAATTAAGTCCTACTCAGAGGAGACTCGTTCAAATTAATGAGTCTAAGTGAGGCTGCAATCGAATGCATGTCTGCTCCGAAGAGCTCCATTCAGTTCCAGGGGAATTATTCCCAGCTAAGTGCATATTGGCTTGCAGCCATGGTCATGCCCATTAACTCCAATGGGTCTACTCTGAGTAGCATTGAATGCCACCCTCAATCTCTCATTTTTCCAGGTTAAGTTCTGTTCTCCATATTTCCACATAAATTTGCATTTTTTTAAAAACAACAAAGGCCTCCTGAAAATTCACCACCATTTTAGTGGCAATTTCTCTTAATATACACGTGTTTGTATGTAATTCCTCATAATATACCCATTTTTGCATCAACTGGCTGAGACAGAGGGCTCATCCAGACGACTGTAAAATGTGTGACATGATCGCTTTGTGTTTTCATTATTTTTCGGTCGCCCATATGATGCCGTGCGTTTTTGCGCATTTTCGCGCAGTTAAATCCACTCCTGCAGTACCGCAAATCGTGCGATTTGCTTTTTTAAACCGGGAATCATCCGCTGTACCTTCAGACACTCGGATGCAATACCGCGGACTTTACAGCTGTGGGCGTTTGATGGGCAGTTCTTGGGCGGTTCCCCATATCCCTTCCCTCATTCTCAGCCAATCACGTATTTCCACTGTTGCGCATGTGCGCGAATGTCCGGGGAAAGCCCGGGAAAAAGGAACCTATCAGAACAATGGTGTGGTGTTGGGGGGGGGCCCTGCAACTTCTACTGCACAGATGCAAAAAAGCGCATTTGCACAGAAGCAGCAACAGCGGTTAATTTTTAGCCAGCCTGCAAACTGGGCAGCCGCTCAGGGTGAGATCTGCAATTGTGGTTGTTTGTAAACTTTTTCAAGGGAGAAAATATTTATCTTTGCCTAACCTCCTCCTCCCACCCCTCACCCCCCCGCATCAGATGTCCTTCTTGAATGTATTGGTCTTTGCTTCCAGGCATCCAGAGTCGAGGGAGAAGGGGGCAGAAGAGAAATAGAGGCTTTCCTCTTGGATGACAGACACTCACCCACCATTAGTCAATTTCGCTTTCCTGCCTGCAAGGCTACTCTCTTTGAGTCTTATCAATTTCAACCACAGCCTGCAGGTTCTCCACAGCCCAGCTGAGCTGAAAAGCATACAGTCGCTTTTGCGAAATATGGCAAATACAAGCAAAAACCCCACAGGAATTATTGGCATATAAGTGGTTTGCTAGAGCGTCTCAGCCACCCGCAACCATAGAGACTGGGGGTGACATGACACATCGTTACTTGCTGTTCTGGAGAAAGAAGTGGAATTACAATCATGTGTATCTCCAGAAACGTTAAAGGTAGAAAAGCATACAGTCGGTTTTGCGAAATATCGCAAATACAAGCAAACAGAAATACAGGAATTATAGGCATATACGTGGTTTGCATGTTTCTTTTATCAGAGGGAACACCGCAAAGCCTGTGCTGGTCGCTTCAGCGCAGATTGACACAGCAGCACGCGGGGCTGTTTGCCCGCATTCCCTGCCCGAGCCAAGAGCGGCCACCTGTGTGGGGGGGGGCTGTTTGCTTCCCTCAGGGGCAGCATTCCTGCTGCTGAGCCGCATAACGGTCCGGGGCTGAACCCTGCAGTGAATGAGCCCAAGGGTTATAGGGGGATTCGCCCGGCGATTACAAGCCCTTGCACTGCCCACAATCCCCCTGGATGGTCAGGGGCACCTGGAGACACACACCCCCGGCCGGCGCTGCTCCAGAGTGGTGAGCGACAAGGAACTCCATTACAACCACTACTACCAAACCATCAGGAAATTCAAACTTTTGCGCTCGTACGTTCAAGTGCATGCGCCTTGTTGTGCTTTGTTGCAAAGGGGGAGAGGAGCATACGTCATATTTTTGTGGACCAATTGGCTGATAGGGGGAGTGTTATGGGCGGAGCTGGGAAAAATCGAGAAGAAGTACGGGTCCTCTCGCTGGGTGTGTGGGCGCAAAAAAAGCGGGTTTTTTATTGGGAAAGAGCGAACAAACAGGCAAAGTGAGGACTGTCAGTTGACGAACTGGATATGGAAAACGTGGATTATCCCGCTCCGTTTGGATGAGCCCAGAGTGTGGCATGAAGCTCATGCATGTGTTCAGCACTCGGGGATACAGTGCACTCAAATAAAGAGGCACATGGCCCCCTCAATCTTATTTGGGTCCCAATAAGGCACTTCAGAATGGCCCCACTCCAACCTGGGATGATCTAGGGCCAACCGGGATCTAGGCCCTGAACCAATTTGGAGGGCCTTTTGCAGTGATGCTCCCCCGACCCTCAGAATAATAGAATCTTAGAATAGTAGAGTTGGAAGGGGCCTAAAAGGCCATCGAGTCCAACCCCCTGCTCAATGCAGGAATCCAAGTTAAAGCATCCCCGACAGGTGGCTGTCCAGCTGCCTCTTGGATGCCTCCAGTGTCAGAGAGTCCACTACCTCCCGAGGTCATTGGTTCCATTGTCGTATGGCTCTAACAGGATGTTTTTCCTGATGTTCAGTTGAAATCTGGCTTCCTGTCACTTAAGCCCATTATTCTGTGTCCTGCACTCTGGGACAATCAAGAAGAGATCCTGGCCCTCCTCTGTGAGACAAGGACTTGAAGAATGCTGTCATATCTGCCCTCAGTCTTCTCTTCTCAAGGCTAAACATGCCCAGTTCTTTCAGTCTCTCCTCATAGGGCTTTGTTTCCAGTCTCCTGATTATCCATCCACATTTCCTTCCTATGAACCCTTTCCAGTTTGTCTGCATCCTTCTTAAAGTGCGGTATTCAGAACTGGACACAGTCCTCAAGATGAGGCCTAACCAGTGATGATTAGAGGGGAACCAATACTGCATGCGATTTGGAAACTACACTTCTGTTAATGCAGCCTAAAACAGCATTTGCCTTTTTTGCAGCCACATCGCACTGTTGGCTCATGTTCAGCCTTTGATCACCAACAAATCCCAAGATCCTTCTCACATGCAGCATTGCTGAGCCAAGTATCCTCCACCTTATAACCGCATACTTGGGGTTTTTTCCCTAGGTGTAGAACTTTGCCTGCAATTTCCTTCTTTCCCCTCTGTCCCAGATCGCTCCGGGTGGACTGGATCAGACCCAGGGTGATCTGAGGCTGCCCCAACCTCATCTGGCCAAATGCTTGCAACAAAACAGGGATGTTCTGCATGCCAAGCAAGTACTCCCTCACCACTGTGCGACGGTCTTTCCCTTTGTCTTGTGGAACAACTGCTCAGATCTTACTGGCAGAGACTGTCTGGGGTTTCGGGCGAGATCTTTCTTATGCTTTGGACTGGGAAACTACTCCTGTTCAGGAGAGCTTAGAATATATAGGGCTCAGAATATGGAATCTACCGATGGCATTCAGTGCTAGTCCTAATCAGAGCAGACCCACTTAATAGACACGGCCAACTTAAGTTCATGAATTTCAGTGCCCCTGCTCTGAGTAGGATTTAGTTCCATACAACCCTATATCAGGATCCTGAGAGGACACCATTCTGTTTTGACCAGACTTCCCTTTGAGTCCTAATGTCCAGTTCTGGGCAAATTGTTTTAAGGGTACTGGCAAACTGGAACAAGGTCCACAAAAGAACAGTGAAGATAAGGGTCCTGAAGAAGACTATGTCTCATGAAGAAAGCTTGAATTAGGAAGGGCTGTAGGTGAAGGGCTGTAGTTCACCAATAGAGCATCTGTCTTGCATGCAGAAGGTCAACCCCCAGCATCTCCAGGCAGGACTAGAAAGTACAAATTTCAGTAGGTCCGGCTTTAAATGCAAACTGAATTGAATTTCTCCCCCAGCCATTTCAGAGAAGGTTGCCACCTTGTCAGGAATTCAAGAGTGATAAGGTGAAAAGGCACCTCCTGGTTGAACTTCTGCCTGGCATGAAGCATGAACCTTAAAAGCACGGACCTAAAGGAGCCGAAACGACCTGTGCAATCGTGTCTAGCTCTGAAACATCTGGCACGGAGATAAAAAGAGAAAATCCAGGAATCCTCATCTCCAGCCTCCCTTGAACCCCTGTCTTTTTTCGGATGCTTACGCAGCCCAATTATTTATGCTCATCCCAACCCGCCAAACATTAATGAAGAAACCGTTTGGCTTTTAAGCTCGACTAACGTTTGCTCGGATGATTGGAAGAATGCATCCCAAGGAATTGATTAAACTGTGCGGTGGCACTTTCAGCATGATTTTTTTTTTAAAAAAAAATTGAATGCTATTAAGGGTCTAATCACAGCATATGACCTGGATCTCAATGCCAGATATCCAGCGGCTCTTGAAAAATTTGCACTGCTATTAACTTATTTTAATAATAATAAATAATAATAAATTTTATTTGTTGGTCGCCTATCTGTCCAGGTTAGTGGACACATTTTGCAGGAGAGCCAGCTTGGAAGCTTCTGATTGCGTGTGGGCAGGGGGGGAAACCAAAGCCCCTCCCGGGGTGTCTGAAAAGCGGATGAGATGAATGTGTGTATTTAACTCGATGGAAAGTAGGGATGCAGGAGGAATTAAATTCAGTTCACATTTAAAGCTGAATTTATCAAATGCGTACCCTCAGAAACAACACAAGAGCCAGAACACAGCCCATCCACGGAAATGCATGCTGATCTGAATTTTGAGATTCTCCAGCTAAACGACGTTTGCAATATTGGAGAAAGTGAGTGAAAATAACATACAAAAAAGGCATTACATGAGAAATAGCTTGCGAAAACGTGTGCATTAGTCAAAACTGCACCCAAAAGTGTTTAGTAAGAGAAACGCTACTAAAACACTGGAGAATTTACATGAGGATTTTTTTTTTTTTTAAGAGAAATGGAGAGAACAGAAATGGACAGATCCTTCTATTCCTAGCGGGAAGGTAGACATAGAATCCGACAAAACTTGATGACTCGGATGCAGAGTCAGGTCATTAACAGCTCGCTGAAAAGTCAGAAGAAAAACCCACATTCAACGTAAGGGTCTCAAGGGAGACGGAAGTTGGAACACTCTCCAGGCCCAGCCAGATGGTTGAGGACCAGGGAAGGCCGTCCTGTTGGCCCAAAACAGCCCGGGCGATTTCTGCATACGTGGGGAATTTTCAGAACATCGGCCGAACACAGTTGGCGTTCCCCTGAAACGCTTTCCCTCCCTTCCACTCACCCAGAACTTGGCCAGAAGCCCTTCCCATCCCTCGGAATGCCACTGCCTTGGCCAGACCCAGATGCAACATGTTTTTTGGGGAGCAGCCTGGGCCCCCCAAAAGAACATCCAAGTTACTTCTGCACTGCTGGGACCTGAGCCTCGCAATCCCATCCATGGACACTTGCAATCACTTTTTGCAAAACCAGAGGGGGTAAAAATAAAGGAATAAAAGAGAATGACTTTGCTTACCCGTCGCTTAATCTTTCCCCCCCCTCTTTTCTCAGGAGCCCAAATGTGCGTTCGTCTGGTCTGAGAAGCTCTCCAGGCTCAGGGCTAAAGGTTTTCTCAAGCAACAGCTGGAAGGAAGGCAGGAGAGAGGGAGAGGGAGAGAGGCAGGGGAAAAAAATTAAGGAAAAACACTCCTCCTGCAAACAGTCTTGAGCTAACGGATTCTTTGCAAAAAAGAGCTCCTTTCAGAAAGCATAATGGAGGTATGAGAGTGGTTAGATGAAGCAGCGTGGAGAGAGAGGTGACCTTAATAAAAAAGAGGGGGGATTTTGCCAGGCTAATTTAAAAAAAAATCCACACTACATTCCCCCCCTCAGAGAGAAAGAGAAAGAGAGATCCTCCTTCTTCCCCGATGACGCCATCTAAAGGCAGGTCTGTTGCTGTTACAGATGCAAGACATCTGCCGGGCGGGCGGGGAATCTGGAGAAAAGAGGGGAGGGAGAAAGGTAGTGGCACATCTAAGGGAAAAGTGGGGCTTCACATTATGATTATGGTTGAAATCACCCTCAATTCTTGGAAAACAAAATTCACTGGGCTTCCCTAAATCTCCAAGTGCTTTTCCACTCCCTGGGGGGGGGGGGAACAGCATTATCAAACTACACCAAGGGACTGTGTATCACACAGAGATGGGAGGATATATCAGTTGTGGTTTCTCACAGTTTCTCATCCCCCCCCCGCCTTAAATTCAGTTCTCTTGCCTTCCCACCTTAGTTTGCAATTTTTTTAAAAAAAAAACCCTCATGAATATTCATCAGTGTTTTAGTCTGAATTTCTCCTTGTAGGGACATGTTGACATGCAGTTTTGCCTAATGTTCACATTTTTGCAAAGCAATTTGCCCTGAACAGAACATGCCTTTGAATTCACCAATATCTGATTTTGTAAAATCCACACTTTATGCGTCGTTGTGTACAGCGCTTGGAAGAAACGCACTGCAAAATCAAGTACAAACTTTGAAGGATGGCTGCCTTTTGGCTTGCATATTGTTTTGAAAAGTGTCCACTGAACTGAATCTCCCCCCACCCCCATTCTTAGAAGCTCCTTGAAGACTAACAACATTAGGGTGTCATTTCTGGAGAAGAGACCTTATGCTGTGATAAATTGAGTTGCATCTTTCAGGTGTCACAAGATGTGTTTGCTGTAATATCAGAACATACGAAGTCAGACCATCGGTCTAGCTAGCTCAGTATTGCCCACACTGACTGGCAGCAGCTCTCTAGGATTTCAGATGGGGGCACCCACAACCTGGGACTTTTCTTATGCACAGGAGGTGCTCTACAACTAAGCTATCTCATAAAGATAAAGTAAGATTCTAGTCCTCATGGTCCTGTATAAAGAGATGATTTAAATAGGAACCTGCCTTTTATTGAGTCACACCATTGGTCCATCTAGCTCAGTATTGCCTATACTGACTGGCAGCAGCTTTCAAGGGTTTTAGGCAGGGATCTTTCCTATCCTTACCTAGAGATGCTGGGAACTGAACTTGGGACCCAGAGCAACAACCTTTAGACAAGCGATGTAAAGATCTGTCCGTTTTGTTCTGTCATTTTCTCATTTTCTCAATTTTAAGTTCAGTTCTCCCCATTTCTGCAGGAATTTGTGATTTTTTTTATAAATGTACTGATGACTGTCCAGTATTTTATTTATTGAGATTAATGTGACTGCATTTGATACTATTGTATTTTATCCCATTTTAATGTACGTCGCCTAGAGTGGCTATCTGCCAGATAGGCGACACACAAATTAAATATTATTATTATTTTAAAAAAAACAAAAACCTCATGAAAATTCACCGGCATTTTAGTGTGAATTTCTCCTGATAAACACATTTTTGTAGACAGTTTTGACTCATGTACACATTTCTGCAAGAAGTTTCTCCTAATATAATCCATTTTGGTGCGTTACTTTCAAGATATCCATTTTAACGCCCACTTTCCTCTAATATATCCTTTTTTCAAAACATTGTTTGGTCGGCGAAGTGCATCGCAAAATTGGAACAAGTATGAATTTCAAAGGATGGCTGTGTTTCGATTCTCATATTGTTCCAGAAAGTATGAATTTGATAGATTTGGCTTGAAATACAAACTTCCTTAAACCCGACAGACTAAGGGCACAATCCAACTCATTATACAGCCACAAGAGTGGCTGTATACTACAGCCAGCATGGATTTTTCGCATTCCGCAATGTTAAATTGAAAATACCCCATATGCCATTCTGATGCTTCCCATAAGCTCCTTTCAAAATAAAATGTTACAAAACGTATAGTTCTGAACTCAGAAACGCTTGCTGAACAACCTTCTCAATTTTCACAGCGATACACAAAACAGTCAGAGAGAATCAAGAGTTCAAAGTGTAAAAAGACGGGGGGAAACAGACCCCTTTTGGACTTGTTTCTGTCGGAGTTCTCATAATTTGTTGAAATTAATTAAAAATCAGCCATGTTCACAGAGTACCTGTAATCCTATTACTGACCTTGCCCCATACTCTGACTTTCATCTTCTGCAGTTTAAAAGTTAAAAAAAGTCTGGCTGATTTTTAATTAATTTAAGAAATGTTGGCTTGAACTCAATGATAATGTCGGGCATGCTCAGTAAGAGCCAACTGTCAGTGTTCTAAAAGCCAGAGTCACAGTTGCTGGGCTTGCTTAATCAGAGGGCCACACCCACACCAGATCTTTATTTCACTTTAGACAGTCATGGCATCCCCCAAAGAACTCTGGGAAGTGTAGCTTGTGAAGGGTGCTGAGAGGAGACTCCTAACAGAGCTCCAGTGGCCAGAGTTCTAGGGTCTGCAGAGGATTCTGGGAAGGGCAGGGAGGCCTGGTGGACTGAATTAGGTCTGAGGACTGGAGAACCTCCCTCCCCATGTTGTATACAATACTGAGCAAGATGGACCAATGGTCTGACTCCATATAAAGCAGCTTCTTAATAGAGGGGACATGGATTGGGGGTTGGAGCAGTGGAGGATGGGTTCCATTCAGATCTGGGGTCAGCACCTGGCATCCCAAGGTGACTGCCGGGGCACAGTGGGGGCCCTTTGGACGCCTGCCCTGTGCACCCCCTTTTGGAAAAGTTGTCTGGTTTTGCAAGCCACTTTGAGACACTTTAGTGTCAGAAGTGAAATAATAATAATAATTTCATTTATTTACATGGGATCCTTTGAGGGACAAAAGAGGTCACGTGTCAGCATTCAGTTTCAAAGCGCCTTCTGGTGGTTTTTTTTTTTTTTTTTTGCCTGCCTGCCTGCTTTTAAACCATTCCAATCTCTTGAACACTTCACATAATTTCTTCCAAATGTATGAGGTTGATTTTGGCCTCCAGGGTGATTTTTTGGACACCGGCTTAGCTGGTCTGATTGGAAGCCATTCACTTGCTGTTCCTGAATGACACCCGGCTGTTTGAAGTGCCCTTTAGGTGCCCGGCTGCCTTCCTGTGGCTCCGGTGCCACAGAAAAGATTTTAAAACCTGCTATGTGGCCGTGGCCAATCACATGGGCCCTCATTGGCCAATCATCAGCCGCAGTCCCATCCAGGCAATCATTGTGTGAAATAGGCTAGCGTGAGCCACTCTACTTACATCAACACACCAGGATGACCACACAAGAAATGCTTTAATTCCCACAATGCTTTAAGGCAGGGATGTGGAACATCTGTGGCTATTATTATTATTATTATTAACTTTATTTATACCCCGCCGTTTTTCCAAATTGGAACTCACGGCGGCTTCCAGATAAAAAACAGATACAATTAAAACCTACCAAAGTTAAAAGCATATAATACATAAATAAATAAAGACAGATATAATTAAAAAATGAACTCTAATTTAAAATAGCATTAAACTCTTTCTAATAATTAAAAACTATACTCATAAAATCAGAATAATTAAAAAATAAACAAGCAAGAACAATATAACCTCCTTTTGGGCCTATCCTTAGCCGCCTCCGGAATCAACGGCTTGCTGAAACAAGAATTTTTTTTACCTGTTGACGAAAGGACTGCAGGGAAGAGGCCATTGTTATCTCCTTAGGGAGGGAATTCCAAAGCCTAGGGGCAGCCACCGAGAAGGCCCTATCTCGTATCCTCACTAGTTGTACTTGTGCGGACGAAGGTATTGAAAGAAGGGCCTCTCCTGAGGATCTCAGGGCCCGGGCAGGCACATAGAGGGTGATGCGGTCTGACAAATAGCCTGGACCCAAGCAGTGTAGGGCTTTATAGGTCAGCACCAGCGCTTTGAATTGTGTCCGGAAACAAACTGGCAGCCAGTGGAGCTTTTTTAGCAGGGGAGTTGTATGGTCCCTGTAATCAGCCCCAGTTAGCATTCTGGCTGCAGCACGTTGTACCAGCTGAAGCTTCCGAGCAGTCTTCAGAGGCAGCCCCACGTAGAGCGCGTTACAGTAGTCTAAACGGGATGTGACTATGGCATGCATCACCATAGTCAAATCGGGCATTTCCAGGAATGGGCACAGCTTCCGCACCAGTCTTCACTGGGCAAAAGCACTCCTGGCCACCGCAGAGACCTGGGTCTCCAAGTTCAAAGCTGAGTCCAGGAACACACCCAAACTGCGAACCTGTGTCTTCAGGGGGAGTGTAACCCCATCCAGCACGGACTGTATCCCTATTCCCTGATCTGCCTTACGACTGACCAGGAGCACCTCTGCTGGAGGTTGGAGCCCAGCAACTTCAGGGGAGCCACAGATGTTCCCCCATCCCTCACTTAAAAACTCACACCCCCTATTGCGTGCAAGAGATGGAAAGGTGACTCCCCACTTCCTCAGCAGCCGGCATGGCCAATGGTCAAAAATGATGCGCGGAGTAGCCCGGTGACGTTTGAAAGCCACACTTTCCCCATTCCCATCTTAAAGGGCACTTTAAACCATGGAATATTCTCTTGCAACCTGGTGCGGTTGGTTTTGCTCTTGTCAACCTACCTCTTTCTGCTATGGCTAAACCACTCCAACACATCAGCTTCCCAAATTCTGAGGTCATGTTGCTCCTTTAAAAATATACAAAGGAGATGCAGATTTGAAGTAAGAGTACCTCTAGGTGCCTTTCCCTCAGGACAGAACAGCTATACTTCTCAAGCCCAGTCTTTTTTTTGGGACTCAGCATGGTCTTATTGACAATCAATGCTTGCTCCTTTTTTGAAAACTAATGTTAAATGAACCCCGCTCTTGGGACATAGTAATGCATGCAAATTAGGTAAATATGTGTCAGAAATGCATGATTTATTCAAATGAGAACATATTGGGGTTCCCCCCCCAGCTGAAGAGGTCTTCTTGAGAACACAGTTTAGGCTATCATTAGCGATGTGTGAACGCCAATTTGGCATTTTTACTGTTTGTGCCAAAATAGGGTCTTGGGGTGCTCAAACACCCCACAGATGCTTTGCCTGACCAGCAGCCTTTCCATTTGCCTTTGGAATTTTCACTTGAGCCAAAAGTCAGTGGCAGCTCTAACCACTAGGCTGGGTTGCCACGTTTCCTCCACACCCTGGCAAGGTCCCCATCCCTTCCACCTCCATTTTTGTTTTTCAAGCTGGCATCAAGATCTGCAGCTTTTCACAGCAGGAGGGAGAAAGCAGTGATGGCCAGGAAATGGCTCTACGTGTTGAATTTCAGCCTGCTGCATGCACAGGTGGAGAGAAGAACTGGCAACCTGACTCGGGTGACACTTTTCAGGCCTCTCTGGGCCTAGCATCACACTTTTCAGGCCTTCTCGAAATCCGTCTGCGTTTCTTGAAGCTCACTTTTTCAACCTTCCTGCCTGCATTGTGAGGAAATCAGGCCAAAACTTCAAAGGCACCTCTCACCGCCCCCCTATCAACATCTACAAAGCAAACTTAGTCAGCAGCACCTTCGCTGCCTCAGAGACCGTTCCTCCCACTTGCCCAGTCCTAACTGCTCATTACCAAGAAAACTACTGTTTTGCTCCCGGACAGAGGACAAACCTGAATTTATTTATTTTTCCTTAAGTAACCAGACAAAATCTTTTAAAGGCAACCCATTTTCTCCCCGCTCTCTGAATCAGGTAAGGCCGTCGGTACTTGGGGTGTAGGATGCAATGGTGACCATTCTTCTACTCGCACCCCCCCAAAAATATTGGGGGGTTCAAAATTGGAGTTCCTGGGATCAAACTCCTGGATTTTAAGGGAGGGTGGGTGGTGGATCTTCTCCTCTGCTGTCTATTTGAGGCCTTCTGGTCTGTCTGTGGGATTCTGAGGCAGGCTTCTCTTGTTTCTGTTCTTTGGGCTGGTTGCAGCACTCACCGGATGCTCAGAGGCACACATGGCCAAATGCTTCCAAGTGACACAGGAAGTGGATCGGGCTGTGAAAACCAACCCAAATTGTGTTGGCATTTTTACAAATTTGTAGGGCAGTGCAATATCTCAGAGAGGAGGTCGGGTCTCCTGCTCCCCTGGTGCCTTCCCTATAGTTGCCCAATTTCCTTGCTTTTTAAAGACTTGCCCATCGCAGCCCAGAGACCTCACTCCGACTCGACCCTTCCCGAAGTCCCAAGTTCCAGAGACAAGGTGAATGCTGTGTTTCCCCCTCTCCACCAGTGTCATTGTCATCTCTGCTTCCGTTGGGGTGCAGCTGGAGCCCTTCTTGTTACAGGGGGTAAAGGGGTGAGTGAAGACCTTGAATCCTCATCTTCTGAGACGTTTGTCCAAGGGAAAGACCTGTTCCCTTCCTTTGGAAAACGGACAGAGTTCTGTGAATAGAGCGCCTGCTTGGCTGGGTTCAAACCCCGGGCCCTCTGTGCAGGTTTGGGAAAGACAGAATCTCAGAATCCTAGAAGAGTAGAGTTGGAAGGGGCCGACAAGGCCATCGAGGCCAACCCCCTGCTTGATGCAGGAAACCAAAGACCTTTGTGTGGGCAACACTGAGCTCAATGGACTAGGGATCTCGCTCAGGATAAGGCAGCTTCTTATGGTCTGACACTAGAGGAACATTTGGGGGACAGAACTGAATCTCAGAACTTTCTTAAGGTCCCCCTGCTGAAGCAAGCCAAAGGCCCATCTAGATCGTCCCTTATACCAAGGGGTAGGCAACCAAATCTTGCCGGCATATGCCTCCTCCCACGTGGGCCAAATTTTACAGGTGAGTGGGGCTTGGGCAAAAGGGGCTGCTGGGTGAAATAATCAAGCCTGTGGGCTGGAGATTCTTCACTCTTGCCTCATACTGAGTCAGACCATTAGTGTATCTAGCTCAGTATTTCCTACACTCACTGACAGCGGTTCCCTCAAGATTTCAGGCAGGGGTCTCTCCTGGCCCTTCCTGAAGATGCCAGGAATTGAACTTGGGACCTTCTTCATGCAAAGCAGGTGCTCCTCTGCTGAGCTGCAGCACTTCCCCTACAGATAAAGTAAGATTCCAGTCCTCATTGTTCTGAATATAGGGCTGATTTAAAGAGGAATATAGGAGTCTTACACTGAGCCCCTCTAGCTCAATGTTGTCTACACTGACTGGCAGAGGCTGTCCAAGATTTCAGGCAGGAGTCTCTTCCCACCCTCCCTGTAAGATGCCATTGGGGATTGAACCTGGGGCCTTCTGCACACGAAGCAGGTGCTCTAGTCACTGAACTATGGCCGTTTGACTGAACCAAGGTCCTTTTGCCTGCGAAGAAGGCAATCTGATGCTGACCCAAGTCAGGATTCCAGCCTCGCTTGTTTGTTTTGGGGACGATGTTCAGTGGTTGGAATTCACTCCCTCCAGTATTGGAGGCACCGTGTCTCTGAAAATTAGTTGCTGGAAAACCAGTTCAGGAAAACAGAAGTCCTACTCAGAGGAGACCCATTGAAATTAATGGACATGACTAACTTAAGCCTGTTAATTTTTAATCGGTCTACCATGTGTAGAACTTTGTTGGATCTATCTAATCTATCTGTCTGTCTATCTAATCTGAATTATGAGTAAAGGAGCTGGAGTCATTCTTCTGTAGCATGTAACCAATCTACCAAGAGCTGCTGTTGCGCTCAGGTCCTGCTTTCAGCCTTCCCTTTGGGGCATCTGGTTGGCCACTGTGAGGACAGCAGGCTGGACTAGATGGACCTCCTTTTGGCTCTTCTGATGTTCTGATAAGGAATTCTAATGGGTTACATAGTTCCAGAGAATTCATGGCAGAAAACAACTCCCGTTCTTTATAGCCGCAGAACAACTCTGCAAGGTTGGTAAAAAATGGAGCAATTGTGCCCCCAAGCCTTCGAAGGGGCCAACAAATTTGGAGAACTGAAATGGAGAGACCTTTCCATCCCTATTGGTCAGCGGTTGGGGACGCATTCCCTCTCATGTACACATTTTTGCCTGATACATCTCTGTAGATTATTTTCATTAAGCTGCGCATTTTTATACGCACTTCTGCCTAACAAATTCAGCTTTTGTGGGCATTTTCTGGTTGGGGGATCGCTCTGCAAAAGTTGACTAGATTTTGATGGGTTGCTGAGTTTCGGTACGTGTATTGTCTTGGGAAGTTCAGTTCGGTAGATTCACATTCAAATGCAAACTCCCTCACCCATTCACCGCCATTTGGCATTCGACCGGCTGGATGGGAAAGTGAGACTTATCATGCCCAGAGTACTGAATGATCTCTCGCATGAGAGATCCACCAAGTTTCACTGATGGAAACGTTTGTCTGAATTGTTGCGTTCAACTCTTCCAATCAACATCTACTGCTGTTTGAAAGTCTATGGCTTGTTTGAGAAGATGAATGGTTTGTTTGATGAGTTTTCTTCCTCTTCCGCAAAAGAGCTGTTCTTTTTATTTGGCAGTCCGGATATACTGTTTCATAGATCTTGTTTTGCAAGCGGCTTTGGAGATCTCTGGTAGACACAGTGAGACAGAAATATTTCAAAATAAATAATCCTTGTGTGTGCAAAAGAGACTTAAAGTGGGACTGAACACCCCCCCTCAAAATTTCACCATCTCATTCACAAGTGGAAAAATGGCTGTGTGTCCAGTATTTTGGGCGTTCTGAAATGGAAGTGGAAGCAGGCTTTGTTTATTTGTGTGCTCACTTCTTTATGCCAGCCTTTGCCAACCTGGCACCCTCAAGATATCTTGGACTACAACTCCCATCAGCCTGGGAGTTGTAGGCTGAGACACCTGGAATGCAACAGCGCAGGTGGATTTTTACTCTGATTTATACGCTACATTTATTATTTATATATGCCTTATGTACACGAGGCAGCTGATATAAAATCAATACAATTTAAAAAAAAAAAAAGCGAAAGCAAAAAACAAACTCACAGTCAAAACCGATGGCAGTTCAAATTAAAGACCAGTTGTAAAAAGTAACGTATAACATAAAGTTCTGAAGAGAAATAAAAGTCTGCATTAAAAAAGGCCTCTTCCAATGCAACTGTTCTGGTGGGAGGAAGCTGCAGTGATGTAATCTTGCACCCAGGGGATTTATGGAATAAAAATGATGTCCGGGATCAGGGCAACCATGCTTTGAGCCAAATGTTACCTCTGGAGGGAAATTTGGCTTGGTTTTTAGCTAAAGGTGATTCTGAATTTGGAGGTTTGTCAAAAAAAATATAAAACGTTGCCTAACAAACTTCTACCTGGCTGGAGACTCAGATTCTATGATGCTGGTCAGCGCTGGACCAAAGCTAGTTAGGGATGAGTATTGCCTGCTTGTGCCTTACTGGCTCAACCTGTATAAATAAACTGGTTTGGGTTTACCCCCCCCCGCAAGAGCCGCCACAAGGAGCAGGTTGCGCAGGTGGGATCCAAGCATCCATACCATCAATTATGGTCCCAAAGACACAACCAAGCCCTCTAGAGTTCCCTTGAGCAATCTTTCCCAGCAAACACCAAATAAGAAAGCGCCACCTGACCCACTTTCAAAAACGTACATTTATCTTCCTCGCTGAGCTTGCGCATTTAGCAAACATTTCCTCGAGCGTTAGCCAAACACCACGACTGCCTGCAGTGACAGTTTGCTGCCCTCTTCACACCCCCACAGTGATGCACATAAATTTCCAACCACAAACGCTTAGCCACTGGGTGGTTAGATGGCTGTTGCAATCACGCACCTTATAAAAGCATACATGTTCATTGGAGAAAAACATGGAAGGCTGGGTACCGATTTTTCTGCCTACCACCTTTTCCCTCAGACAATCTTTCCTAGCCCTGCCCGGTGATGCTGCCAGGGATTGAGCTTGGGTGCCATCCCACTTAGCTCTGGGGCTTCCCCATAAGGTAATGTAAGATGCTAGTCCTCATGGTTGTGAATAAAATGCTGGTTTTAAATAGGAGCCTAGGAAGCTGCCAAGTTATACCAAGTCAGTCCCATTGGCGCCATCTAGATCTGTACTGAGTGGCAACAGCTCTCCAGGGCTTCAGGCAGGGGATCTTTCCATTGAGGATTAAACCAGGGGTCTTCTGCATGCACAGTGGATGCTCTACCGCTGGGCTACGGCCTTCTTCCTGCCTGTGGGAAAGGACAAAATTGCACTCTCTCCCCATTCCGCACACAAAGGATGACTGGCCTGGTCTTGTGTCAACTGGGGGTGCCGAGCAGGACATGAGGCCCGCTCAGCTTTGTTCTCTAACAGAGAGCAAGAGAGTGGCTCAGGGGGAATGGTGGGGGGCGGCTACCACTGCCCCCCATCACTTGCCACAAGAGGTGGCCAGCTGATTCTGCTTTATGGTTAGGGATGGATCATCTGTCAATTTTGCTTCTCTCTGTTTCCCATTCTTCAAATCTTAAATTTGTGTTTCCACTTCCCTGCAGCAATTTGAGATTAAAAAAAAAAACACGCATGAAAATTATCCAGCATTTTAGTGTGAATTTCTCCCAATAAACACCTTTTTGTATATAATTTTGACTAAGGGCACACTCTTTTTTTTTTTGCAGGCAATTTATCTTAATAGAATGCATTTTTGTACAGTAGGGCCCCACTCATACGGCAGGTAAGGTTCCAGACCCTCGCCGAAAAGTGAAAACCGCCCGAAAGTGGATCAGCTGTAGTGCGGGGGTCTGGAACCTACCGCTGATCGCGCCGGAGGAGGAGAAAATCAGCTGTAGCATGCTACAGCCGATCTTCACGATCAGCTGGAGTGCGGGAGTCTGATCGCCCCGAGGAGGAGAAGATCAGCTGGAGTGCACTGCAGCTGATCTTCCCCTCCTCCGGCGCGATCAGATCGAGCGCAGGAGCCTGATCGTGCCAGAAGAGGAGGTCAGCTATAGCGCTCTACAGCTGATCTTCCCCTCCTCCGGCGAGATCAGCTGGAGAGCGGGGAGCTCCAGACCCCCCTCCAGCTGATCGCCCCGCTGGTGCCGTATTAGCGGAACGCCGAGAAGCGGGGCGCCGAGAAGCGGCGCCCTACTGTATGTTATTTTCACCAATGTATTCATTTTCTGCATTTTTCCCCCTAATACGTGCAATTTTGTGAACACTGCTTGGCTGGAGAGCTGCATCGCAAAATTCAGACATGTGTGAATTTCAAAGGCTGGCTGTGTTTTGCTGCTCACGTTGTTTCAGATTTGTTAAAGTGGAAATTTGTTAAATTTGATGGGAAATCTGAACTGAATCAAATTTCTCCTCCATTTACTCACGGCCGGACCAGCCTTTTAGTGGGAAAGAACTGGATAAGGGAAAGATTTCTAGCTCAGTGGCAGAACATCTGCCTTGAGGTTTCACACACACACACATCTGGGCAATCAAGAGGCAAAGAGGCATTATTACAATTCAGGGGCACATTCCAAGGTGCAGAGCAGTGCTATTAACATGGGGAGTAGCATGGGGACAGTTCTGAGGGCCGGATAGAGGGGACTGGAGGAATTATAGACTAGTAGAGTTGGAAGGGACCTCTAAGGCCATCTAGTCCAGCCCCCTGCTCAATCCAACTTAAATCATTCTTTACAGGTGGCTGGCCAGCTGCCTCTGGAATGCCTCAAGGGTTGGACAGCTCACTACCTCCCTATTTGGCCCTCAGAATTGAGATTTTCCTACTTCTGTAATTGGAAATTTATTCTCCCTATAAGCATAATAGAAATGGCTGCTAGTTTAGGTCGCTTTAGACAAATTATGGAAAGATAACTCTTATCAATGGCTGAGTGGATCCTCCATGCTCAGGGGTAGTCTACCTCTAATGGCAAAGAGGGAGGGCTGTTGCCTTCATGCCCTGCTTGCGAGGCTTCCCCAGAGGCATCCGACTGGGCAGTCATTGTCTGAACTGTGCCAGATTGGAAGGGCCCTTTTGGCCTGATCCCACAAGGCAGTTCACACCAAGAAACAAAAGGGTATTCACAAAATCAGCCCAGGGCCTTGGGATTTCTGCAAAGCACATTTGGATTTGCTTCAGGAGGATGAAACCTCACACAAACACACACCCCAAATGGTTTTGCAGTTCGAGTGCAGCATGTGTTGGAAGCCGTAGTTTGCAGCCACATTCTCTCAGCGAGTCTCCGACACGTACGAGCAGGGACCATCTGCTGGCTCTTGAGTCACGCCCATTGGCGGCTTCACTTCCTGCCACAACTTCCTGCTGTAAATGACGTAGGATGCTTTTGCCACCACCTCCTCCTCCTTCAAGAGGCCCCCTTGTCTTCTGGGATTGGACGACGATGCAAGCACATGGATGAAAGGATGCTGTAAATTGGTGGATGTAACTCGGGCCAGGTGATGGCTGTGATGGGCTAGTGGATCATGTGCCCCGTTCTGTGGGCAGGGTCTCCTTCACCCTGGTCACACCACTCTGTCCACCTGTTCTTAGTCAGTGCAAGAGGCATGAGGACCCCCCCCCCATGCTGTACTTTTTGTTCCAGCGAAGACAGGTCCCATGTCACGCAAACGTTTTGTCATTGGAGAAAATCCATGACCCAGTTTATCCACTGGCACGCAGGCAGGCAAAAAACCCTGAGCGTGCAAAAATAGCAAAATGAATCATAAAGGTTATCAATATAATGAGGGATGGAGAAATTCCATCCAGTTTGCATTTTGACACGAAGCTGCTCAATTTGCACTTTCCACAACAGCCTGTGGATCGAAGCACGGCTCTCTTTCGAGATTTGCGCTTCTCCGAATTTTGCAAGGCCCAAAATGTGTAGAAAAATGAGTATATGAAGGGAAAGTGTGCGTACGAATGCAGTTATCGGTGACCTTGACATATAAAAATGTATTTTTGTTGTGGTCATATGCCTTCAAGTCAATGACCCGGCTACGACCCTGTCTGGGCCGTATCTACCCTCCTTTGGTAACCTCTAAGTTAGATTACTGCACGGCTGCCTTTGAAGACAGTACCGAAACTGCAGCTTGTGCAGAACTCAGCAGCCAGGCTGCTCACTGTAGCAAGACGGTTTGAGCACATAACACCAATTCTGGCACAACTGCACGGGCTGCCAATTAGTTTCCAGGCTCAATTCAAAGTGCTGCTTTTGACCTATAAAGCCTTACACAGCTCAGGACCCCAAGACCTCAAGGGCCGCCTCTCCCTATATGTACCAGCCCAGACCCTGCGCTCGGCATTGGAGGCCCTTCTTTGTGTGGGGCAGAGAACAGACCTTCGTAGTGGTGGCCCCACATTTGTGGAACGGCCTGGTGCCATCATTATCCATCTTTAAACGACAGGCCAAATCCTTTCTCTTCTCTCAGGCATTTGCTTCTTGTTAACTTGGGAAGGCTTTTGAGGGGCTACTGTTGTGTAGCCTTCCTAAGAAGGATTGCTGCATTGCCTTTATGAACTGTTTTGCTTTTAACTTAGATATATATATCTTTTACTTTTTAAATTTTTTATGAACTCTCACTTTGAATGCGCATACATGTGTAGAAAAGGAACATAACAAATTTAATTTAAAAAAAAACATAGTATGTTAGCGAGAATTGCTTGCCAAAATGTGCATATTAGCCAAAATCGCATACAAGGATGGGGTGTAGCTGGAGAAACACTCAATAAAAGGCTGACCAGTTTTCACAAGGACTTTAAAAACTTCACAAATGGGTGAGGAACATAAGCCTGGGGAAATGAAATGGGCAGATTTGTCTGTCTTTACAATCAGTACAACCAACCACATCAAACAGAAGGCTAAAAGTTTGTAGCCAGTTAATGGACGGATGGTTACCCCCTGACGCAGGGACTGGGTCAGTCCTGTCCTCCCATTTCCCATCAATCTTGGCAGCTGCAATTTTTTAAAGAGAAATGACCCAGCCCCATGCCCTATTAATGATGCAAATGATCTAGACTGATTGTTGGATCAGTGGGCAAAGGATGATAATCCCCCTCCACAGCTGAAAGCACCGACAGCTGAGGAAGGGTCTTGTGTGTCCTTGGTGTGGGTGCAAGAGTGGGTGGGTGTGAGAGTAGGCGGGACCTCGCCCAGTTTTGGGCACACTCACCACTGGCATGTTTCCTTCCCCATCAAAACAAAGCATTAGCCACTCCTGAATGAAGCAGTCTGGTTAACTGATACTGACAAAACTACCATCCTCAAATAATTGTTTTGCTTTTTTTAAGTACTCATTAAAAGTACTGCAGAGACAGATCACCAGGACTGCTGGGATTTTGATCTGATCCAATGCCATATTCATAAGATTCTCCTTGGAGGAAAAGTGGGACATAAATGCAATATATAAATAAAGAAAAATAAAGAACAAAAGCAATTATTCAAAATAAAAAATGATTAAATTTTTTTAATGGGTCTCCTCTGAGTCAAACTTAGCAGGCCACAACCCAAGATGTATCCTATAATTAGGTGGTTCTGACGCTTTTCCCACCACAGAGCCCTTGAACATGTCTTAGAGGACCACTTAATGATCCCCCTGCCTTCCAGTTGTACCAGGTGGGATGTGATGTGCTTGAGAGATACTGTATGGTTTTCAGTTGTATTTTTTGATGCTTTGCTAGCTTGTTATATTGTAGGCGACACACAAATTAAATATTATTATTATTATTATTATTATTATTTACGGTATTGAAATTCATAGAATTATATAGAATTCAATCTGTAAGTGTTTTTCACAAACATGCCATAGACCACCTGAACGCAGCTCATTGGTGGTACCCCTGCGATACAGGGATGTGTGTGCGTCCAGGGAGTCTTAAACCCTTTACTTTTTTGGGAGCCAGGTCCCAGCACAGTCCCAAGCATCCTAGGAGCCAATCAGCATGAAAGGGGAGCATGTTGGCAACTGAAAAGTGTCTTCTAACATGTTTCCTTGTTTCCTGCTGAGTTAAAGGAAGGAAGTCACCACAGAGAAGGCTCTTCTCAGTAGCTAACACACTACCCTTTCATGCTGATTGGAATGTCTGTTGTTGTGGGAAAAGGCATTAACAAGGACAGAGAAGCAGAAAGCAGTATTCAAACCTGGCCAGATTGTTGTTATTTATCACATTTATACCCCGCCTTTCTTTTCATGATAGAAACCCAAGGCGGGTTACATATGGTTCCCAGGCGGTCTCCCATCCAGGCACTGACCAGGTGCTGGCCTCTTGTGCCTTCAGACCATAGCCTGGGACCCAGACTATAAACTTAGAAAGGGTGTTGCTGTGAGCTGACGTGGCTGTAACTGTCATGAAGGGGCCCTGCACATCTGAATTTGCCACTACAGTGAGTGTGTGTGTTGGCCACAGTCAGTTCGAAAGCTGCCTACCTAATAGGCCGGTATCGATTCGAGTTTGTTCTTTGTCCACTGACCGAATGGTTTTGTCCCCTCGCCCAAGATGTTGATATGAATATTGATGATTTTGAAAGGAAATATCGATAAAATTATTGTTCACAATATCAATAATTTAGAGGTCGTTGGTTTTTTTTTTTTTTTTTAAACCGTTTTCGAAAACAGCTGCATAAAAACCCGATCCACAACGCAATAGCGAATTAATGGAAAACTGAGTACCAAATCCAGATTGGGGGAATTCTAGCACATCCCTAATATATTTGCATTTGCATTATTCAAAGCACAAACCAGCACTATGGCTACTATTAATACATGGGTCCTCCTGTTTCCTAGACGTTTCCTAAGCAGCCTATGAGCACCGTCTGGGTGGAGCCAGGAACTCTTGCGAGATGCCCAACCCTGCAGCCCACTTGCCCTTCTACTATGGCAGCATCTCCCGCGCGGATGCAGAAGAGCACCTCAAACTGGGCGGGATGTCTGACGGCCTCTTCCTGCTCCGCCAGTGCCTACGGAGCCTGGGGGGCTACGTCCTCTCCATCGTCTACAAACTGCAGTTCTACCACTACTCCATTGAGCGGCAGATGAATGGCACCTTCGCCATTCCTGGGGGGAAAGCACACTGTGGCCCCGAGGAACTCTGCGAGTTTTATTCGAAGGATGCCGACGGGCTGTGCTGCCCTCTCCGGAAGCCTTGCAACCGTCCCAGCAGCCTGGAGCCTCAGCCGGGGATCTTCGACAATGTCCGGGAGAACATGGTGCGCGAGTATATCCGGCAGACGTGGAAGCTGGAGGTATGGGTGGAATTTGGGCTTTTCTTATAGAGCCATAGATGGAAGGGTTCTTTGAGGCCATCTAGTCCAGCCCTCCACTCAGGATCTGCAATGCAGGATTCTTGCAACCATAGCATTCTTGACAGAAGGCCGCCCAACCTCTGCTTAATAGGTTTGAACCTATAAAGCCTTTCACAGATCAGGACCCCGATCAGGACCTATGAAGGCTTACGTGGATGAGGACCACCTCTCCTCACCTGAACCAACTGAGGCCCTGCATTCATTATCAGAGGTTGTTCTCTGTCTGCATGGGTGGGTGGGGGGTTTACACAAGAATGGACCTTCTCAGTGGTGGCTGCCTGTTTGTGGAATGCTCTCCCTAGGGAGGCCCACCTGGTGCCATCATTGTCTGTTTTTTCATGCCAGGCAAAAACATTCCTTATCTCCCAGGCCATTGGGCCTCATTGTTCTGCTTATCATTTAGTGGCATTGAGTTGGATCTGCTCTTTTCTATATATTATTGGTGAGCATTTTAGGCTGTTCTTATTCCTGTTTTTAATGGTTTTTTTATTTCCTTTGAGATCATTTTTTTTGGGGGGGGAAGCAAAATAATAGTAATAATCACCTCCAGTCTGTTCCACTGTCAAACACTCTTACCCCTAGGGAATTCCTCCCTAATATTTAGCCAAACTTTTCTTCCCTGCGATTCCCAGCCTGGAGCAACAGAGAATGAGTCTGCTTCAGCATCTGCGTGACAATTTTTCAGATACTTGAAGGCAGCCATGAGCTTGGAAAAGTTACTTTTTTGAACTACAACTCTCATCAGCCCAATCCAGCGGCCATGCTGGCTGGGGCTGATGGGAGTTGTAGTTCAAAAAAGTAACTTTTCCAAGCTCGGGCCATGCCTCCCCATAATCTCCTCTTCTCCAGGCCAATTAAATCAAAACCCATATTTTATGTATGTATGTATTTATTTATTTACCAATAGCCTTGTACCTAGCATTGCTTGGGAATGCTGATAGACCAAAAAAAAAAAAAAGGCTACCATTTTGACAGGTTCGGTCAGCCATCTTGATTCAAAATGGCGGCCAACTGTATTGAAACATTGCTGAAAACCTGTTCCTCGATCTCAGGAACCATCGTGCCAAACTGGGTTAAGATATTTTAAAGAGGTGTCTGAGAACAGAAGGACAAAGAACTTTCCAAAGTGTAGACATAGATGTTGCCAAATGTGTTTGGCGTTTCTGCTGTTCTTTAGCAAGACTGGATTCATTATAAGATTCCAGTTTTTTTAATTTGTTTTAAAGGAATGCCTTATGACCAGTTGACCAAACATTCTATGGAGTGGAGCTAAAGGATATGTGTTAAAGGGTGGAGGCCTTTAAACAGTGCCCTTAGCGTGACAAGAGACCGTCCCTCTTTTCCAATTAGGCAGTAAAAGGTTCTTTGCATTTATACCAACCCTGGCCAATCTAGAGATTTGATACTGTCTGTCAGCCGCACATGAGGTGGCATTGTTGATACGTCCCTTGATTCCATGGGGCTAAGCTCCAGAACGGATCCCTGGAACAATTTACATAGTTCATCAGACCATAGCTTAGTACTCCAGGGTAGCTGTGGTAGGCCAAAGGTTCATTGAGTCCGGCACCCTGGTTCCCAAATGCCTCTGTGATACCTTTGAACCTTGAGGTTCAGTTTCCATTGCCTGTGTCCATCCAGAGCTGGTATGGTAGGCTGAAAATACCCCCACCAGGCACAGCCCATTTTGAGAATTTAAATCATTCCCCGAGAGGTAAAAGACACACATTCTTTCTCTCTCCCCCTTCCCTTTTTGCTTCTTTGTAGGGAGACCCCCTCGAGCAGGCAATCATAAGCCAAGCCCCCCAGGTGGAGAAGCTCCTGGCCACCACAGCACACGAGAAGATGGGTTGGTACCACGGCTCCATCTCCCGGGAGCAAGCAGAGAGCCGCCTGTACTCGGGTTCACAGCCTGATGGGAAATTCTTGTAAGGATGTCATTGCTAGGCCAACATTCCCCATTTGTCATGGGGCTGCTGTCACCTTCCTATGTCCCTGCATTTCTGCATTCAGGACACTTATCTGCCTGGCTTTGCCGATTTAGGGCACATATCCACCTGCACAAAGGACCTGGAATGGAGTGGGTCTGAAAGGCTAGGTCAGGAAGCTGGCATTTTAATGACCTTCAACAGGGGTGGGGAACCTTTGGCCCTCGAGCCTTAATAGGCCCTGCCAGCCCTCCCCCAAATCTGGCCATGCCCACCTGCCTGCCCTTAGGGATGTCAAGAGGCATTTCCATTCTGACCTGTCTTTTTTGCAATTGATGCAGAAACTGAACAAAAGAGGTAAGGTACACATTTAATTTCCGGAATTAAAAATAGATCCTTTAATATAAATATTATATAGAACTTTAAAACCAGCATAAAACTCACTAGCAAATCTCTACATAGACCTTCAAATCAATGTCCATAATTCAAAGAATTAAAATACCATTTTTTTCCTATTGGCGTATATTTCCATTGACATCACATGGTCCTCATAGGCACGCTGCTGGGATTTCAACTGAATTTCAATTATCAGTCCCCATTTATGACAGAAATATGAAAGGTGTATTCTTATCAGTTGAGACCTCTGTCCAAACATGTTGGGCCATATTTTTAATTTTATTATGTACGTGCATTGATCTGGAGTTGTATGTCGAAGTTTACTAGTGAGTTTATGCTGGTCTGATGGTTCTATAAGATATTTACGTTAAATTATGTTCTATTTTTAATTCTGTGCATTCAATGTGTACCTTAAATTTTTTTGTTAAGAGCATTCTGTTCAGGTTGATTTAATTCTTACAGTGTTTGCTGCAGTTCAATTTCTGCCAAATACCAAGCGATTCATCTCGCTGTCTGCCATTTAACATTATGCAATTATTAACCCCCTCTGAATACCGCTTACCATGAAAACCCTATTCATCGGGTTGCCATAAGTCAGAATCGACTTGAAGGCAGTCCATTTCCATTTTCCAATTATTGATGGAAGTTAAGAATTTATCATCATGAAGGATGCCATTATTACCACCATTTGTTGCAGTGTAAAGAAATGAACAAAACAAGGTGTCTTTGTTTTTAAAAAGTCATTAATTACATACTGGTTGTGGAATTTTTTTAAAAAACCCCGCACAATAATGTTGTGAGCAGGTATTGATTGCATTTGCTGGATCGATACCAAGCATATTCACTGGATTGATTTGCGATTTATTCGCTAGGTTGATTTATGCAAACTGCAGCAATTTCCACTTCAAAAGGAATTCTCCAAATGCCTACCTCTCCCCCCCCCCAATATTAGATGATATAAAGTGTGGGACAGGAAAAGACCTGTCTTTGACAGGGGCTTTAGTGAGACCCAATGATCAGCTGATCACCTGTGCTTTGCAGATTAAAAAAAAGTCACCGGCTGTCATGATGATGTCAGTGGGTTGACAGGTAGGTGGCCCCACCCACCTGTCACACTTGGCCCAAGCATGGCATCACCCTGGGGCATTGTGAGGGATTGAAATAGCAGCCCCACAGCATTGTGGGAAATGTTAATGGCAGCGTTAGGTCATGATGCGGGATGCTGCTGTCAGCAAAACCTCCTGGAGATCACCAGTGTAGGAGGGCCCCCAACCACAGGGAATTTGCTCAAGAGCCCCCCCCCCAAATTAACTGCATTTCAGTCTTTGTTTTCAGAACTGCATCGGCTTCCTGATTTTAGTTGCTACATGTGTGCCCGCTAGGGTTAAGGGAAAAATTCAGTTCAGTTCACATTTTAAGGAAAACCTAATTCACTGGCACTTTCTGAAACTATAGGCAAAGCAAAACACAGCCAATCCTTTGAAATTCACAGGTTTCCAAATTTTGCAATGGAATTCTCCAGCCAAATAGTGCCTACACTGTGGTAGAGTATGCATAAAAATGTGCATTTTTATGTGCATGTAAAAATAATATTTTTAAAATGCATTATATTCAGGAATAGTTGCTTTGCAAAAAAAAAAAAAAGTATATTAGGCAAAATCACATACAGACGCTAACATTAGGAGAAATCTGCCCCCAAATGCTGATGGGTTTCATGAAGACTTCAAAAATAAATCAAAATAAATCACAAACTGATATGGCAATTTGGAGAGCTGAACATATTGTTGGAAGAGTGAGAAATTGAGAGAAGCCAAAACAAACAGGGTTGCCCATCCTAATGCCAGGCCCCCTTTGTAGAAACATCGGTGCATCTGACCACACCCGTTCTTCTCTCCAGGCTGCGAGAAAAGAAGGAAAAAGGGTCTTATGCGCTATCCCTCATCTATGGCAAGACAGTTTACCACTACCGGATAGGGCAGGACAAAGCAGGGAAATATTCCATGGAAGATGGAACAAAGTTTGATACGCTGTGGCAGGTGGGTTGGTTTTGTGTGTGTCTGAGTGTTTTTTTGTGTTAGGGATGGGATCTGTTGGCCGGTTCGAAAGCATCCCATCAACCGACCTGGCCTGCATCGATTTAAGTTTGTTCTGTATCCGCGAGTCGCTGCTTTTATCAATCTGTGTTTTCTTTTCGCTCGGAAAAAATATTAATATTGACATTTTTAAATATCGATATTTTGAAGGAAATATTGATAAACTATCATTGCTTTCAAAAGAAAAGCCGTGGAAATTCACTGCATGGAAATCCGATCCTTAGCAATTGAGAATAAGCAAATTAATTGAAAATTCTGTACCAAATTTGAATTGGGCGGAATTCTAGCACATCCCTAATATGTGTGTATTAAGACCCTCCTCCTTCTAGAATGCATACATTTAAATGAAGCGGTCAAATTCAGAAGTGCAGCCATGCCTCCTAAGATTATAGAATAATCTGGCCAGGTTTGAATCCTGCTGTCCGCTCCTCTCTCACGGTCACATTTTGACTGCCCTTTTCCACTGTCAGAGAATTAGCTTGAATCAGCTTGAATTACTGAACTTAGTGCCCACACATTTATCTCCTGCTGCTACCAAACTGTTTTATGATGTAGATGGGATGCTATCAACAGGATTCCATGTTTCTTCTTCTGCAGTTACAGAATTCTCACTCTGCACAACGAGGGGTGTAGTCCTCCAGGGTCTTGGGCAGGTCTTAGACCCTTTACTTTTTTGGGAGCATGTCCATTCCTGCTGATTGGAGCCAATCAGAGTGAAAGGAGGTGAGTTAGCCACTGAGAAGACTCTTCTCAGTAGCTAACACACTCCCCTTTCACGCTGATTGGCTCCTGGGAATGTCTGTTGTCATGGAAGAAGGCATTAACAATGATCTCATTCTCCATCCAGCAGCAAAAAAGAGGAGGGGAGAGGGTGTGGCTGTGACTATCATGAAGGGATCCTGCTCTTCTGAATTTGCCACTTCACTACTCTCCACAACTTAGTTTTTTGAAGTAGAAACTAAAACAAACTCCTTTCACTCTGATGGCTTCAGTCAGCAGGTTGGAAGGTCTCAAATTCAATCCCTAATGGCATCTCCAGGCAGGGCTGGGAATGTCCCCTGCCTAAAACCCCAGAGAGCTGCTGCCGGTCAGAGTAGATAGTACTGAGCTAGATGTACCAATGGTCTGATTCAGTATAAAGCAGGTGGCTCTTTAAATCAGCCCTTCTTTCAGGAATATGAGGACTGGAATCTTACTTTGGCTTTAGTGGAAGGGCCATAGCTCAGTGGGAGAGCACCTGCTTTGCATGCAGAAGGCCCCGGGTTCAATCCGCGGCAACTCCAGGCAGGAAAAGACTCTCTGCAGTGTCAGGGTCAACAATCCTGAATTAGAAGGATTCATGGACAGAGTCGGCGTAAGGCAGCTCCCTAGCCTCTGGCTCCACCCCCCACTGCCATGTGGCCCTGGAAGGCTGCCCGGAAGGGAATATGGCCCTCAGGCTGAAAATGGTTCCCCAACCCCTGTGGAGTAACGCTTTCCCTAATGATTCCTGGTAAGCTCGGTAGCAGGGTTTATTATTTCACCTCAATATCTCTGAGGAAATCTTGGGACGCAAGCAAAGCTTAATGCTCTTTCTTTGCCTTATAACCCCCCTCCCCCTAATAAACCTCTGCACACTCCCCCCAGCTTGTAGAGTATCTCAAACTGAAACCAGATGGCATGATCTATTATTTGAAGGAGAGCACCCCAAATCCTGACACACCAACAGGTGAGTGAGATTCCTAACGTTCCTATATAAATCAGCCCTGCATTCATGACCATGAGGACTGGAAGCTTAGCTTTGTTTGGTGGTGGGGAGGGGGCAAGGAGGACCATAACTTGGTCTGGCCCAGGCCCAGGCACCTCGTTGGCCACTGTGAGGATGCTGGACTAGATGGGCCACTGGCCTGATCCAGCAGGCTCTTCTTATGTTGTTATGTTCTTATGAGGCAGTGTCCTAGGCTCATCGCTTGCAGACATAACCTAAGCAAACTCTTTCCTTCCCAATTTCCAGCAGCCATGGCACCTTCCCCTCCAGCTCACCCTTCCGCATATGTAAGTATGGCAAATGCCCCCCATTTGGGTCTCTTTGAAAAAGCCTTTCCTCGCATGGTCCCTGCCAGGTAGCCCCTTTCTGGGTTGGCTTAAGGATTTGGCAGCCACGTATGGCTTGGGCAAGAGATCCACAGTGGCTTTGCACCCTTCATCAACTGCCAGGGAAGTCCTGATAAATTGTTCCATGTAACCACTTTTAAGGGTGCCAGAGGAAGGGGTGGCACTCTCTCATCATACGGGGCTCAGCCACAAAGCTCACGGGGAGACCTCGGCCAAATTGCGTCCTCCGAGCCTAACCTACCTCACCGGGTTGTTGTGAATATAAAATTCGTTTATTTTAAGCTTTTAAAAAAAGCGGAAAAGAGCTTCCAGAGTGGCTTACAATTGTTTTATTTTAAAATTTATATACTGCTTGATTGTAAAAAAAAAAAATAGAAACCCTCTAAAGTGTTTTGAAAATGGACTGCCTTCAAGTCGATCCCGACTCATGGCGACCCTATGAATAGGGTTTTCATGGTAAGCAGTATGCAGAGGGGGTTTACCTCTGAGGCTGAGAGGCAGTGACTGGCCCAAGGTCCCCCAGTGAGCTTCATGGCTGTGTGGGGATTCGAACCCTGATCTCCCAAGTCGCAGTCCAACACTCTACGCCACACTGGATCTCTAAAGTGGTTTACGAAAGACATGCAAAATTATCAATCAAATGATCAGAAGACAGTCCCTGTCCCCAGACTTACCATAAGCACTAGTTCTTAGTTAACGATGGACAGCTTGATCAGATCCTTAACCGAGCCGATGGCGATGCCTGTGGGTGTGTTCTGTGCTGAAGTTTCTCTCTGCTCCCTGCTAGACCCCACGGAGACTCATGTCACAAAATTCCGACGGTTACACACCCGAACCTATAGGTGAGTACTACTCCTTTGAAAAGGGGGGAAAATATATCCAACGCTGACAGTGTATTTTTATATACTTACTAAGAAACTGAAGTTAATTGTTTAGATATCATTTTGCTTTGTACATCGCCTAGAGAGGTTGGATGGTCAGCCAGATAGGCGATTAACAAATTCAATCAATAAATAAAAGTTATATATATTAAAAAAACATGGCACAGTCTATGTCAGCGATTGGTGTTGGGGCCCAGGACAGGGCAGAATTGTGCTTCTGTCCCATTAGCGCCACCCTGTGGCCAGTTGTGGTACGACAAGGTTTTGTTTCACCCCTGCAAAAAGGATGTTTGCAATTTTGCAAGAGCATTTAGGGGCTAATGTGCTGTGCTGATTTTTTTTTTAAAAAAATGCTAAAGGAAGAAAGAAAACCATAGTTTCCTCTTTGGCTTTGGATATTTTAGCAGGCACTCCTCCCCGGATTTTCAAATATGCCTTTATACCAATAAGGGCTAGAAACTTGATAGATATAGATGATATTCTCAGGGCTAGAAACTTGATACATGCATGAGTTTCTCCAAAGCCTGCATGAAGGGGTCAAAGCCACACTCACAGACAAAAGGAAGGACTTCTTCATACAGCTATGTGTTAAACAACAGAGCTGCCTGCCGCAAGAGATAGTGAGGGCCACTAACTTGGAAGGCTTTAAAAGAGGATTAGGCAAATTCCTAGAGAAGGATGAGGCCATCAGCGGCTGCCAGACATGATGGCTAAATTCACCGTTCACTGTCGGAGGCTGGATGTTATGTTACGTTTTATTCCTGGTCCGCCTTTCGGCCAAATAGGCCCCCAAATAAAAACAATACAATTTACAAAAAAAGAAAATTAAACTAACAAAACGCTAACATTTCTAAACAACAAGAGCACAAAACCAAAAGCATTCATCTTCCTGGTGAAAGGCAGTCCCCAGAAAAATGTCACTAAGAGCAGGGGGGGGGCAAGGCAGGTGGAAAAGCTTGCCCCTTGATGGTCCCGGCACAGTCTCGCCCCTGCAGCAGGATGACTCTGAATACCAGTTGCTGTAAATCACAAGAGGGGAGAGTTGCTGTGGTGCTCAGGCCCTGCCTTGTGGGCTTCTAAACGGGACATCTGGTTGGCCATGGTTCAGACAGGAGGCTGGACTAGATGGGTCCCCTTTGGCCTGACCCAGCAGGACTCTTATAGACCAAGACGTAGCGATGGCCAGCAATTTGGAAGGCTCTAAAAGAGGATTAGATACAATCATGGAGGAAAAGACGATCCATGGCTACCTGACTCCTCGAAGAGTCGAGCGGGAAAGGACCCGTAAAGCCATCAAGTCCAACCCCCTGCCCAATGCAGAAATCCAAATTAAAGCATCCCTGGCAGTTAGGATGGCTATGCTCTGCCTCCGCTGTTGGAGGCAAATGCCCCAGAGTACCAGTTGATGGGAATAATTTTTGCATGTGAGATCTGCAACCAATTGTTGCAGTGTTCCAGCCAGCCAGTCATCTTCCAGGATACACCATTCCATGCCCCAGATTTTTCTATGAAGAAGTCTGTCCTGAATCTCCCAGCATTCAGCTTCATCGGATGTCCACAAGTTTTGTGTTATGAGAGAGGGAGAGGGAGAGAGGGAGAGAGGGAGGAAAGCTTTTCTCTATCCACTTTCTCCATGCTGTTTGCAATTTTATAGGGTTTTGAAAGCAACAAACAGAACTACACTCAAGCTTGCTCTGGATTCCTATAAGGATTCCATTAATCACCTAATATATATATATGAATATATTTATATATGCGTATATATATATATAAGCGGAATGCAGAAATATAACTGGTCTGTTAAGACTGGTTATTGAAAGAATAATGTTTATTACTACAAAGTCATACAAGCTGAAGCAGCCATGTGGCTTCCACTCAGAGAGACATGACTAATGAACTGAGGACAAAGGCAGGAGGGGAAGGGAGGAAGGGGAGGAGCAGACCCCGCAAAAGCAACTAACACATTAGAGGAGGAATCAGCAGAGGGTAGACTAGATTGCTTTCTGGCTATGCCCCCCCCCAACTAGTTCAGGTCACTTGAAACATGCATTGGGGCTTTACTCCCAACAACTTCATCAAATGACAAATTGGTCCCAAAGTTCAAGAGAACTTAAGGGACCTTCTGGATCAGACCCCAAATCCATGTTTTATCCCACATTCTGTTTCTACCAGTGTCCAGCTGTGAGGTGTGTAAGCAGGCTTCCAAAGGGGCAGACGTCCCTTGCTATGGAATTCCAACCTTTGGTGGCCAGCTGTATAGACTACCACTATTCATGGAGGCTCCATAGAAAAGGCCAGTGGATACCTTGAACAGAGGCTGTTTTAGAGCCAGGGAGAGTGATGAAATTTGGACCGGTACGATGAACTATCAGCCCACAGTGATTGTCATACCTTAATGTCTCGGGGATGGGAGCAGGTGCCGGGAAGAAGGGCCGGATCCTGCCCATGGACACATCCTGCTACGAGAGCCCGTACAGCGATCCTGAAGAGCTGAAGGACAAGAAGCTGTTCCTGAAGAGGAGCAGCCTGATCATCGAAGATGTGGACCTGGGGGCAGGCAATTTTGGCTGCGTCAAGAAAGGCGTTTACAAAATGAGGAAGTAAGTTGGTGACCCGGCGGTGTGTTCAACCACAGGAACAGAGGGTACTGCCTTATACCGAGTCAGACCTCCTGGTTGATCTAGCTCAGTATCGTCAGCTCTGACTGGCAGCGGCTCTCCAGGGTTTCTGGCAGAGAGTCTTTCTAAGCCCTACCTGGAGAAGCCATCGGCGATTGAACCTGGACCTTCTGCATGCAAGTCAGGCGCTCTACCACTGAACTACAGCCCTTTCTTTAAACATCAAGTAAGATTCCAGTCCTCGTGGTTCTGAAAAAAAGGCCTGCTTTGAAAATAGGAACGTAGGAAGCTGCCTTCTACTGCATCAGACTGTTGGTCCATCTAGCTCAGTATTGTCCACACTGACTGGAAGCTGCTCTCCAGGGTTTTAGGCAGGGAGTCTTTCCCCAGCTCTGCCTGGAGATGCCATCAGGGTCAGGGTTGAACCTGAGACCTTCTGCATGCAATGCAGATGCTTGGCGACTGAGCCGCAGCCCTTCCCCAAAGTATAAAGTAAGACTCTAGTCCTCATCCTTGTGAATAAAGGGCTGATTTAACATAAGAACATAGGAAGCTACACTTTATTGAGCCAGACCATTGGTCCATCTAGGTTCAGTACTGTTTACACTGGCTGGCAGCGGCTCTCCTGCCTGGAAATGCCAGGGACTGGACTGGGGACCTTCTGGATGCAAATCAGATGGTCTGTCACTGAGTTACAGCCACTTCCCTGCACAAACGTCTGGTGCTGCCTTTTAAAAAATAGGCTTGATTGTCACAAGAGGGGGCACGGCAGGTTTTGCCAGTCAGTTCCTGTTTTGTGGTTCCATTCACCCCACCGAGGTGGCAAGTTGCCAAGAGACAAATGTGTGTGGCTAGAAATTAGGGATAGATGGATCTCGTTTCTCTCAACTTTTTCCTATCTTAAATTCGGTCCTCCTCATTTCTGGAGCAATTTGTGAATTTCTTTTTCCCCCTTTTTTTTAAATCCTCATGAAAATTCTTCACCTTTTCAGTGTGAATTTCTCCTAATACATTTTTGTATGCAGGTTTGACTAAGGTACCCATTTTGGCCAGCAATTTCTTCTAGTATCACACAGTACTGCATGTTATTTTCACTAATATATTAATTTTTATGCCCTCATTCCCCCTAATATATACATTTGATCAAATTTGATCAATTCGGCTTGAAATGCAAACTGAATCTAATTTCTCAGTATGTATGGACTGCCTTCAAGTCAATTCTGGCTTATGGCGACCCTATGACTAGGGTTTTCATGAGCCTGAGAGGCAGCGACTGGCCCAAGGTCACCCAGTGAGCTTCATGGCTATGCGGGGATTCGGACCCTGGTCTCCCAGGTCGTAGTCCAACACCTTAACCACGACACCATCCCTAATAGAAATACCAAATGTCAAGCATCTGACCTGACACAGGGCAGGGATGGGGACCCTTTGGTCCTCCAGTTGTTGCTGGACACCAACTCTTATCACCTTGACTGTTGGTCATGCTGGCTGCTGGGGGTCGTAGTGCAGCAACATTTGGAGGGGGGCAGGTTTCCCCATTCCTGATCTAAGAAGAGGCATTCCCCTCTCTCAGGAAGGAACGCCTCTTCTAAATAGAGGCATTCTTCCATCTCATGTCACTTCAGAGAGGTGGCCTCATTCCTTGCTGCCATAATTGCTGCTTCTCTCCCTCCCAGGAAGCACATCGATGTGGCCATCAAAATCCTGAAGAGCGGCAATGAAAAAGCAGGCAGAGATGAAATGATGAAAGAGGCCCAGCTCATGCACCAGCTCGACAACCCTTACATTGTCCGCATGATCGGCGTCTGCGAGGCGGAGGCTCTGATGCTGGTGATGGAGATGGCCTCCGCAGGGTCGCTCAACAAGTTCTTGTATTCCAAAAGGTGAGCCGTGCCAGCCTCCCATTTATTTATTTCCAACAGACCGCTGTGTGGCACAGATGTTCTCAAAGAAATCCATCGGTAAGAAATCAACCGACACTTTGGAACTCCCTGCCTCTTGACAGGGACTCTTCTCTTTGTGGCACTTGCTGAAAATATTTGTTTAGGCAAGCCTATCCAGACACATAGAAGGATGTTTTAATCTCTTTTTAGCTTACTGATAGTTTTTTATTGTCCTTTGAGTGTGTTTAATATTCCTTTTATTGATAATTTTTTTGGGGGGGTTGGTAAACGCTTTATATGTTTTATTACAATCAAGTGGCCGTCACATAAATCCTGTTAAATGAATATCATTATAAAAATAGCTTACAGTTCAGTAAAGCAATTGATCAGTCAAATATAATAAGCTCCATAAACAGGCCTAATGCAAATTCCTTAAAATGCTTGCTGGAATAGAAAGGTCTTCATCAAGCACCAGAAGTTCAACAGGGAAAGAGCCTGGGCAGGGAGAGTTCTGCAGAATCAGGGCCCACAATACTGAATGCACGGCTCCTGTGGTGGATATGAGTTGTGAGTCTGAGCCATGGGGGTCCAACTAAAGGCTCTTTCCCAAAGATCTTAGTGATCCTATCTGCAACTGGGACGTGGGCCCCAGAAGGGAATGAGGCCCTTGGTTCCCCACCCCTGAACTAAACCAAGAGGGTCTTCAGCTCTGGACTCCCAAAAGTCAATGCCTCACCCTGGAGAAACAAGAACTTTCTCTTCCTCCTCTAGGGATGATGTTCCGGTGAATAATGTGGTGGAGTTGATGCACCAGGTGGCCATTGGAATGAAGTATTTAGAGGAGAAGAATTTTGTCCACCGGGACCTGGCTGCCCGAAACGTTCTGCTGGTCAACCAGCACTATGCCAAGATCAGCGATTTCGGGCTTTCCAAGGCTCTAGCTGCTGACGACAGTTACTACCTGGTGAGCAATGAAGGATAGAATCATAGAATTGTGGAGTTGGAAGGGGCCTATAAGGCCATCCAGTCCAACCCCCTGCTCAATGCAGGAATCCAACTTAAAGCATCTCCGAAAGATGGCTGTCCAGCTGCCTCTTGAATGCCACAAGGGTTGGAGAGCCCACCACCTCCCTCGGTCATCAGTTCCATTGTCATATCACTCTAACAGGAAGTTTTTCCTGATGTTCAGCAGAAATCTGGCTTCCTCCAACTTGAGTCCATTATTCGATGTCCTGCACTCTGGGACAACCGAGAGGAGATCCTGGCCCTCCTCTGTGTGGCAACCTTTCAAGGACTTAGAGTGCTATCCTATCTCCCCTCTTCTCTTGTCAAGGCTAAACTTGAGAAGACTTGGGACCCTGAGAAAACACGAAGGCATTTGAATGCATTGTTCTACTCAAAGTAGACCTATTCAAATGTCTGTTAATTTCAGTGGGTCTAGAAGGCATATAACAACAAAACTCTTGAGTAGGACTACTGTTGAAAACAGCCTATTAACATCTCATTTATGAATCACTCCCTGTGAAGCATCTCAAAGAGAATTCACAACACAGTAAAAATGTAAACAATTGTACGATTAAAAACCGCTCAAACAAATGCACATATAAAAACAATTGAAAACCATTACGTATGTAACAACAGTTTAAAAAGTTACCCATGTGAAAACAGTTTAAAATCTAAAACAGATACCAACTTGGGATAAAAATATCCACTTAGAAGGCTTGCCAAAGCCTTCTACGTACACACAGTAGGGTTGGGATCAGTTGACCAGTGCCAGTTCAAAAGCATTCTGTCAACCTAACAGGCTTGTATCGATTCAATTTTGTTCTTTGTCCGCAAGTCGCTGCTTTTATCCATTCCCCCCCCTTTGGAAAAAAATATTGATATAAATATTGTTGCACGCCTCCTCAATCTCCGAGCGGTGAGATTTCCAGGGGTCCCTGCGCTCATCCAGGGTTTGGTTTCCTTTGGGAAGATGGTCAGCGGAGACTGTGGTGTCTTTATGAAATATGGTTTATTTATTTACACACATTCCAACCTGAGCTTAGGATGGAGGGGTTCAAGGCATCAGCAGTCCAATATCCAGCTTTCTCATCAGTATTACAGGAGGCATCCTATAGCCATGATGCAGAGAGCCAGCCTCTCTGCCTGCCTCCAGTTCCCGGGCATTCTCTAGACTTCTGCTAGCCACCAGGAAGGGGGGGAAGGTTCTCCTGAAGAGTTTTAATGACAAAAGGGTCTTTCTGGCCCATTCACCAGTTGCTGGGCCACTGATAGACCTATTATCTACCTGGCCACTCTATTAGCTTAACAAAAGACTCGTCTGACCAGCAGAGCGAGTTCCTCATTCCAAGGCATAGGATTCCAAATCATACACCACACACAGAGAGGAAGTGGTCACAAGATGGGAAATCAGGAATGCTATGAGTGGAGTTGGATGAATCCCGAGCCGGATCATGCTGATTTGGAGACTTTCGGGACTTGTCCGAGATGATGGGCTCCCTCTGAATCGTTCCAAATTCAGTCTGGTGGTTCATGCAGCCCCTCAATGAATATTTGCAATCGCTCAGGCAAAGTTCCATCCTGACCTGAAATATTTCATACTCCTTCCTGATCAGGGTAACGAGAGTACTGTAGAACTCAGAAACTCTTTCCTGGCCAGGGAGCACCCCATTTGTAGTTCTGGTGTCTTACCCAGAATGCCAGTTTCTGGGAATCACTAGTGGGGAGGGTTGCTGTTGTGCTCAGGTCGTGATTGTGGATGTCTCTTTGGGGCATCCAATTGGCCACTGTGAGAACAAGATGCTGGACTAGATGGGTCTTGGGAAATTCTGATGAGTGCGTTTCCTAGGGATGGGTGAGAAATTTGATTCAGTTCACATTTCAAGTGAAATTGATCAAATCTGCCCTTTCAGAAACAACATAAGAACTGAAACATTCCTCCTTCAAAATTCGCACTTATCTGAATTTTGCAATGTGGTTCTTCAACCAGGCAATGTTTGCAAAAATGCGTATGTGAAGGGAAAGCATGCATAAAAAAGAGTATCTCAGTAAAAAATAACATACAAGAATGCATTACATGAGGAGCAATGGCTTGCAAAAATGTCTGCATTAGTGAAAACCGCCTACAAGAATGTGTGTATTAGGAGATATTTGCACTAAAATGTTGGAGAATTCATGAGGATTTTTTTTTAAAAAAAAAAGCAAATTGCTGCAGACATTTAAGATTGGAAAAAATCAGAAAATGAGCGAAGCAGAGTTGACAGATCCTCCCAGGGTTTGGGTTTCCACGCCACAATTTCATGCTTTGGCCGGGCGAGTTGTTTATTTATTTATTTATTTTTAAAACTTATATACCGCCCGACTAGCAATAGCTCTTTGGGCGGTGAACATAGATACAATAAAATACAATATGGTACAAAAAAAAAATCACAGTCTAAAATCAAATATCACAGTCTAAAACAGCAAAGGCTCAGAATCAAGTTTCAGACATTACAGTACATTAACAAAAATTAAAATTAAAATTAAAATTAAAATGCCTGGGAATAAAGGAAGGTTTTAACCTGGCGCCGAAAGGATGACAGTGTCGGCGCCAGGCGGACCTCCTCAGGGAGACTATTCCACAGTTCGGGGGCCACCACTGAGAAGGCCCTTGATCTTGTCACCACCCTCCGGGCCTCCGTATGAGTCGGAACCCGGAGGAGGGCCTTTGTAGCAGACCGTAGTGTACGAGCCGGTTCATAGCGGGAGAGGCGTTCCAACAGATTGCTTGTGTTTTCTGTTTCCACACCACTTGGATGATCTTGGCATTCTTCATTGCACCCATTTCTGTCTTTCCATGCAGGCTAAGACCACTGGGAAATGGCCCCTGAAGTGGTATGCTCCAGAATGCATCCTCTTCCGGAAGTTCTCTAGCAGGAGTGACGTCTGGAGTTACGGCATCACCATGTGGGAGGCTTTTAGCTACGGACAAAAACCCTACAAGGTGAATGGCACTGAGCTGAGTTACTGGGTATTGCACCCTATGGAATATCATTGGTCAGTGATCCGGAGATGGGAATTTCCCGCTATTGTCCCCGCACAATGGAATGCCTTTCCCTCTGCCGTACATGAAACAGCATCCATCAGCTGGGGCAGGCATTCGATTCAGTTCACATTTCAAGCTGAATCTATCCAATCTGCACTTTCCAAATCAGCATGAGAACCAAAACACACCCATCCTTTGTGATTCATACTTATCTGAATTTTTCAATGCAGTTCACCAACTAAGCAGTGTTTGCAAAAATGCATATGTTAGGGGAAAGTGCATAAAATATGAATATATGAGGGAAAATTTGCGATTCATACTTATCGGAATTTTGCAATGCAATTTGCCAACCAAACAACATTTACAAAAAATGCATATGTTGGGGAAAGTGTGCCACAATGCATTATACTAATGGAGACTAATGAAATCCACTGGATTCCTGGGGGAGTTCCCAGTAGATAAGAGCAGGTGACCCTGTTGAAGCCCTTGTCACGCTGTGGAACAGCGAGGTGTGTCAGACTCTTGACACAGTTGCCCCTGAGCGCCCTCTCCGGCATTGTGGAGCCGGTTTGCACCTTGGTACACCAGTGAGCAAAGGGCAATGAAACAGGCTGGACGACGGCTAGAGTGCAAGTGGTGAAAGACATGCTGTGAGGCTGATCAGGCACGAGTAAAACATCATAACCATGCCTACTGTTTGGTGGTGAGGGTGGCGAAGAAGGCCCACTTCTCTGCCTCCATCGCATCCTCAAATAGCTGTCCAGTGGAGCTTTTCTGTATTGTCAGGTGTCTGTTGACATCAGCTCCAGGAAATGGAGTTTTAGACCCTTTGGAGGCCCACTGTGAATTCTTTGCAAGGCACATTAAGGGTACAGTTGCTCACGTCTGTAGCAGTCTTGATGCCCCATCTACTGTAGTCCCCAATGAGGTTCCAGTGTAATGTCTGCTGCAATTTCATGGGAACTGTTGCAGTTGATGTGGCCTGATGATGTAGACAAGGTGCTTGCAATGATGCGGCCAGTCAACATGTCCTCTCGACCCTTGCCCTTCTTGGCTTATTAAAGCTTGCCGAGGGGTTTTTACCAGGTGGATCCAGGGGGTGGTCAACACATCATTGTGGGAGGGAGTGGCTCCAGCCACTGAAAGAGGCAGTGATCCGACCACTCCTGAAAAAGCCCACCCTGGACCCATTGGTCTGCGACAATTCCCAACAGGTCGCAAATACCCCCTTCTTAGGGAAGGTGATTGAGAGGGTTGTGGTGCAGCAATTGCAGATACTCTTGGATAAAACAGATTATCTTGACCCATTCCAGTTTGAGTTCAGGCATGGTTATGGGACTGAATCGGCCTTGGTTGCCCTGACGGATGACCTTTATCAGGAGGACAAGGAGAGTGCGGCCCTGTTATTCTTACTTGATCTCTCAGTGGCTTTTGATACCAATGACCATGGTATCCTTCTGGGACAACTTGGTGAGATGGGTATTGGAGGCACTGTTTTACAGTGGTTCAGATCCTATCTCCAAAGTCGTTTTCAGATAATAGCATCGGGTGATTGACTTTCGGCCCCTTGGAAGTTGTGCTGTGGGGTGCCGCAGGGTACCATCTTGTCCCCCATGGTGTTTAACATCTATATGAAGCCCTTGGGAATGGTCATCAGGAGATTTGGGGTGAGGTGTCAGCAGTACACTGAAGATACCCAGCTCTATTTTGCTGTAACATCTGAATCGGAAGAGGCCGTGCAAGCCCTGGACCGCTGCCTGAACTCAGTGGGGGGCTGGATGAGGGCCAATAAACTGACACTGAAGACGGAGGCGCTGTGGGTTGGTGGTTCCTGAGTTCAGATAATTGGACAGTTGCCTGCTTTGTCATACTCCCTCTGAAGGAGCAGGTCTGTAGTCTAGGGATCCATCTTTGTTGCTAGAGGCCCAGGTGACCTCAATGGCTAGGAGTGCCTTTTACCAGCTTCGGCTGGTAAGACAGCTGCGGCCGTTTCTGGACCGGGATAGCCTGACCACTGTTGTCCATGCACTGGTAACCTCCAGGCTGGATTACTGTAATGCACTCTATGTGGGGCTGCCCTTGAGGTTGGTCCGGAAGCTGCAGCTGGTGCAAAATGTGGTGGCAAGACTGCTCACTGGGGCAGGGTATCGCCAACATGTCACCCCACTGCTGAAAGAATTGCACCGGCTGCCGATTTGCTACTGGGCCAAGTTCAAGGTTCTAGTTTTGGTGTACAAAGCCCTATACAGCTTGGAACCAGGATACATGAAAGACCGACTTACCCCTTATATTCCCAGTCGATCACTGCGCTCTGCAGGTGAGGGCCTCCTTCAGACACCATCTTATCAGGAGGTCCGTTCTACACAACAAAGGGAGCGGACCTTTAGTGTGGTGGCACCTACTCTGTGGAATTCCCTCCCCTTAAATATTAGGCAGGTGCCAATATCTTTTTGGTGCCTATTGAAAACCTTCCCCTTTCAACAAGCCTTTTAAGTTGACACCATATCCCAGTCTGAATCTGTGTTGGAATTGCTTTTTAATATGTTTTTTAACCTTTTTAAAAAAAAAGATATCTTGAAAGCTTAAAAAAAATGCTTTTAAATATGTTTTGTTTTAATGTATTTTAAAGTCTTTTTATGATGTTTTAATTTGTTTTTAGTGCTTTTGTTTTGCTGGGAGGAAGAGTGGGATATAAATCAAATAATAATAATAATAATAATATGATGATGATGATGATGATGATGATGTTAGGACAAATTCACACTAAAATTCTTGAGGATTTTTATTTTAATTGCAAATTGCTATAGAAATGTGAAGAACTGAAGTGAAGCTTGGAAATATGAGGGACTAAGAGAACCAACATACCCGAAGACACTGTTTTGCTCAGGCTGCCTTTGAGCCATATCATCAGGCCCTGTTCTTATTTGCCTGAAGTCTCTGAATCCCTGTTTTTCATAAAGTTCTTGCATGCATTCAAAGTTTATGTTGCATTTTTCTCTTTATGGTATTGCTTTTACGTTGTTATCCAGCTTTTAAAAAAACATTAAGCAGTTTATAAATGCTAAATAAATACTTACCTCTATTTATAAATGCTAAATGAATACGTGTTAATAAATATATATTAAGCAGTTTATAAATGCTAAATGAATATGTATTTCTCCTAGAAAATGAAAGGACCTGAGGTGATGGCATTCCTTGAGGAAGGGAAGAGGATGGATTGCCCCCTGAAATGTCCTCCGGAGATGTACAAACTGATGCAACAGTGTTGGACTTTCAAGTGAGGCCCTCTTTCAGCTAAATCGAGGTTGAGTTTTGTGGGCTTTGCTGAGTGCCCGAAATCTCCCCCGCCCTCCAAAATCCTGCATGGATGTGGCCCAATATCTCTCAATGATCTGCACCACAGTCGCCTGAGCACTGCCGCAGAGTGTCAACCTCCCCAAATTTGCTACCGTGAACTTTCACGATCCCTGACTCATGAAGACCTCCCATGGTCCCTGGTTCAAGGCACTTGCATGCCTGTCTTCATAAATATCACTCCCCCTCAACCCGTTTCTACAAGTGGTGCGAAGTCTGAAGGGCTGAGGGTGGGTTCCCCTTGGAAGGAGGTCCTTGGAGGCTTCTTGGGGTTTGTAACATCGGTGTTTTATTTACAAATAAACAGCCCCCACTTATTTTCCCTCCCCTCCCAGGTGGGAAGACCGGCCAGATTTTGCTCTGGTGGAAACGCTCATCCGCACCTATTACTACAGCATTGCCGCCAAGACGGAAGAGCAGTCAGAGGAGACGGTGAAAACCACACCTGCTTAGCTCTTACACACACACACTCACACACTGCCACCAAGATGTCCGGCCAACTTCCGCCGTGGTGAATGGGCGACTTTCTGGGCTGCCTTGCAAGTTTCTTACTTGCTGAGAATCTCCTGTGCTTTCTATTCCCCTGGGGCAGTGGAGGCTGGTCTGCTAGGGCGAATGGGGGACCGCCCCACCAACCTCACTCTGCCCTCAGCCAGCCCCTCACCTGGCCAGCCGAGGGGGTGGCCCTGCTCCTCCTCCTCAGTTTCAATGTTGTCTCCTTGTAGACTCTAGCAGGGAGGAGGAGGATGGGGTCAAAACCAGAATGAGTTGGCTCCGCCTCTAATTGGCCCTGGCTCCACCTACTGTTTGGGTGCCATGCCTTCTGCCCCACCAGCCAATGATCTCCAGCCACCAGATCCAGAGTACAAGGCCAGCTCCACATTTTGTGCCCCTCCTCCTCTCTGCAGCAGGCCCAGAGTATCTCCCTTTCCCCACTTGTTTATGTTGTCCCATTATAATTTAATTAAAGAAGCTCACAGGGGAGAGACTGTCCCCCAACCCCTACGAGCCTTACGGACAGGTGGGCGGGGCTACCCGCCTGTCAATCACCCGACGTCACCATGACATCAGAGGAAGCAGTTTTCTTTTGCCCCCATGGTTCAAAAGCCACAAGGACGCCCTCTTTTGCACTCATGTCCTTGTACAGAGACAGTTTATTTCCTGTGTTCAGAAGCCTGAGGTAGGTCAGTCAATTTTACCCCGAAAAGGGATGCTATGATTTGTTGGCTAAAAACAAATATTCGAATAATAGAGTAGGAAGGGAGTGTGGAGGTCATCTAGTCCAACCCACTGCTCCAGGCAGGATCTGCAATGCAGCGGGCAACATACAATCCTAGAATTATACTGTGGGAGGAGAACCTTAAAGGTCATCCAAACTACCTCCTGCTCAGCACAAGGTCTTCTATGCAGGTTGTGACCACAGCACCCCTGAAAAAAGGGCTGCCCACCACCTCTGCTAAAAATGTGATCATGGATGTATTCTTGTCATAGGTGTATTTCCCCCCCATTACAAATATATTTCTGTTACAGGTAAACGTTTGAGCTCTGCATGTAAGTTAAGATCTCGGGTGTTCTTTTTTGTGTGGAGGGGAGACTCTGCTCATCTGTGGCTTTGTAAGAACTCTCGAACGTTAGAAATAAAAAAGATCTTTTAAAACAATCCAGAATACGTTGCCCTGTTGACACAAGGTTGCACTAAAGTTTGCTGGGATGATGAAGCGGTGAGGATCACTGTGCGTTTTGTGGGTGGGGGGACATCGAAGGCTGGCCCGTGAGGGCAAGCTGGGCGGCTGCCTCACCAATCCCACCCTGCTCCCCAGCCGGCTAGCCCAGGGGGTGGCCCTTCCTCCTCAGTCTGAGTGTTGCCCCTGCAGAACTTGGCAAGGGGCAGGAGGCTGGGGGCAAAACCAGAGTGAGTTGGCTCCGCCTCTCACTGGCTCTAGCTCCGCCTACTGGTTTGGCACCCTGCCTTCTGCCCCACCCAGTCCCAAAAGGCACCAGCCTCCACGGGGTGTGTGTGTGAATGTGAGGAGGGTGGAAGGACAACACTGGGGTGGGTGGGTGAAGGGTTCATTGAGCTTTTGCCTCAAGTACAGATAAGTGTGCCTCCCCCATTTAGACATGGGAGGAACTTCTCTTCCTGAGGTTTTGGAACCACGCTTGCCAACCTGAGCTCCTTGGAGGAAAGATGGGATCAGTAGTGTAATGGGAAGTGCAGAAGTGCAGGGTCCATGTTAGTCACAGCCACGTCCTTTCCCTTTTTTCCCCCTGTGGGGCTGAGAATGAGATGCCTTCTCCCACAGCAACATCCGTAGGATGCCATCAGAAAGCATCAAAGGGGAGAGTGTTTGCTACTGAGAAGTGTCTTCTCAGTGGCTGACTCACCTCCTTTCACTCTGATGGGCTCCAATCAGCAGAAAAGGACAAGGAAGCATGGGAGAAGACTCTTCTCAGTGGCTAACACTCCCCTTTCATGCTGATTGCATCACAGGATGTTGGAGACGTAGGGACCCTGCTCCCAAAACAGTAAAGGGTCTAAAATCCCCCAAGACCTAGACGACTATACCCCTGGGTGGGATAGCTATGAAACAAACAAATCATCTGAGCATACACAGGGTGCTGAACCCATCGCTCACTGGGAAAAGGAGAGGGACCCACTGCTCAGTGGTACTTGCAGGGGCCCTGCTTTGAGTGCAAAAGGCCCCAGGTACAATCTTCAGTTAGGGCTGGGAAAGACCCCTGCCTTAAACCCCTGGGGAGCTGCTGCCAGTCAGTGTGGGCAAGAGTTGGGTGAGATGGGCCAGAGCTCTGAGGTCAGGCGAGGCAGCTTCTCATGCTGTTGTTGCTTTTCAATGAATTAAACCAGACCTTTATTAGGAGCTGGTGGTTGGGGCCAGTTTGAAAGCATCCGTGGCCCCCGCAGGCGGGCATCGATTGCTGTTGTTACTGATCCGTTTTTTCAGAACTGTTAATATATTATATAAAAATAATGATATTTTGAAACGAAATGTAGATAAATTAAATATCGATAAAAATGTGAATATTAATATCAATATTTTAGACACCTTTTTTTTTAGCTGTGGAAAATCAGAACATAAAAATAAAAACACCAGAAGAGCCTGGCTGCTGGATCAGGCCAGTGGCCCATCTAGGCCAGCATCCTGTTTATTTATTTATTAAACTTGTAGACCGCCCCATAGCCAAAGCTCTCTGGGCGGCTTACAATAACGACAAACAAATACAATTTAAAATACATCTTTTAAAAACAATTTAAAACACAATTTAAAAATTTTAAACAATATAGAACACATGCTAAAATGCCTGGGAGAAAAGTCTTGACCTGGCGTTGAAAAGATAACAGGCGCACCTCATCAGGGAAATCATTCCATAATTTGGGGGCCACCATTGAGAAGGCCCTCTCCCTTGTTGCCATTCTCCAAGCTTCCCTCAGAGTAGGCACCCAGAGGAGGGCATTTGATCTTGAACGTAGTGTACCAGATGCCTCTTTAGGGAAGCCCATAAGCAGGAATTGAGCACAAGAGCAACTCTCCCCTCCTGTGGCTTCCGGCAACTGGTTTTCAGAAGCATCCTTTCTCCAACTACGGAGGCAGAGCATAGCCATTGTGGCTAGTAGCCATTGGTAGCCTTTTCCTCCATGCATTTGTCTAATCCTCTTTAAAGCCATCCAAGGTGGTGGCCATCGCTGCCCTTTGGGGGAGCGAATTCCGTAGTTTAACTATGCCCTGTGGAAAGAAATACAATCTGCAATGATAGCGAATAAGAAAATTGATAGAAAATTCAGTGCCAAATCCGAATTGGGTGGAATTCTAGCACACCCCTATTCAGAACCATGAGGACCAGAAGCTTATTTTTAGGGGAAGGGCTATAGCTGTGTTGCACCTGTTTTGCATGCAGGAGGTCCCAGATTCGCTTTCCAGCATCTCCAGGTGCCTTTCCTGAAAGGGGGCCCATCTAGTCCATCCTCCTGTTCTCACAGTGGCCAAGCAGAAGTCCCAATGGGAAGCCCACAAGTGGGACCTGAGCGCAAGAGCAACTGTCCCCTCCTGCAGTTTCCAGCAATTGGTATTCAGAGGTAGACTGCCTCTGACAGTGGAGGTTGAACAAAGCCATGGTGGCTTCTAGCCATCAAAAGCCTTATCCTCCGTGGCTAATCCTCATGAAAACAATCAGAAGTGCCGGGCAGCTGGATCAAACCAAAGGCCTTTCTAGTCATACATCCTACTCTTACAATGCCAAGCTGATGCCCTAATGGGAAACCGGCAAACAGGACTTGAGTGCAATAGCCACTCTGCCTGCTTGTCGAGCCCAGCACCTGGTGCTCAAAAGAATACTGCCTCCACCAGTGGAGGTAGAGCCATGACTTATCTTCTCCAAGGACTTCCCAGAACAATGCTTTAAAACCCACAGACGTGGCCCACCTGAGAGGACTTGGCTCGGATGACTCATGGAATTCCATTTTGTCCTTAAGATTCCAAGATTCCGGCCTGCAGCCCATTGTCTCTCGTGGAACATTTCAGAACCTCCAACCAGACAGTAGAAGTGGTGGGATGGACTGACCTGCTTTTTTACCCTGAGCGATGGTTGGAGGAAAGCAATCGCAACCAGGCAAGGCCAATTGCCTAGCTGAAGCAACTTCCCCTAAGGTGCTGATGTGATGTCATAGATCCCTTTGTGACGACAGAGTCCAGCAGAGGGCTCCTGCTTGACACTCTGGTGTTGCAGTTCATTGGTTGATCCTGTGGAAGGGTAAGCTTGGGGCCCATTCAAAATGTCATTCAGGAGTGCCAGGGCAACAAGCCCAGGCCCTTCGCGGACGAAGAGTCCAGCGTCCTCACGATCGAGGAGTCCAGCGTCCTCACAATCAAGGAGCCCAGGGCCAAGGCCAGTCAGCCCAGGACAAGCTAGAACAAGGACCCCGTCCCCAGGATCTGCGATGGAACAATCGCCCACATCTCGGGCATCTTCAAGAGAAAGAGGTTCTACCATGCCTAGGACAAACACTCCAGAGAAAGGGCACTCGGTTGTCAAGACTGGAGCGGTTGTGATAGATACTGGTACCGGAACATGTAAAGCAGGGTTTGCAGGTCAACAAACTCCCCAGTCGGTCATTGGGACGTTGGTTGGACATCCCACTGAAAAGTCCATGAGGACTAGAAGAGACAGGCCAGATACCTTCATTGGGGAGCGAGCACGGTTGGAGCCTGATGTTGATATCATTTTGCCGTTAAGACATGGCATCATCATAGACTGGGACGCAGTCGAAGTTCTGTGGAGGCACCTGTTCTACCATGACCTCAAGGTTTCTCCAGAAGACCATGCGCTCTTAATGTCCGACCTTCCCCTCTGCCCAACCACGAACAGAGAAAAGTTGGTGGAGGTTGTCTTTGAGTCCCTCAACTCACCTGGGATGTATGTGGCATATCAGTCTGTATTGTCAGTGTATGCCCACGGACAAATCAGTGGGTTGGTGGTGGACACAGGTTATGCTACGTCACACACTGTGCCAGTCCATCAAGGGTACAATTTGCCACATGCCACGGAAAGGATGGACATTGCTGGAGCCAACATGACTTCATGTCTGATGGACCTCCTTAAGGACATGGGACATTCTTTCGATGAAAGAATGCTGGACGTCATCGATGACATCAAACAGAAATGCTGTTACGTGGCCATCGATTTTGAGACTGAGTGGAATCGTCCCAAAAGAGAGTATATGGTGGACTACCAGTTGCCCGATGGCCAAATTATCACCTTGGGGAAAGAGAGATTCCAGTGTCCAGAGATATTGTTCAACCCTCCACAAATGTCTGGACTTCGTCTTTTGGGGATCCATGGCATGGCGCTGAGAAGCATAAGTAAAATCCCTGAAGAATCTCGGAAGGAAATGTATGAGAATATAATGTTATGCGGAGGATCGTCCCTCTTCGAGGGATTTGAAAAGAGATTCTTGCATGACGTCATGACCTCCGTGCCAACCAACACAAAAGTGCGAGTCACGGGCATCCAGCTGAGGAAGTACACTGTTTGGACTGGGGGATCCATTCTTGCTTCTCTGAGAAACTTCCAGCCGTGCTGGATTCGAAAGGAGGAATATCACGAATGTGGGCCATACATCGTCCACAAGAAGTGCTACTGAGACGGCCCAGACCTAATCCCCAGGGTAGCTCAGGACTGGGATGGATGGGCAGGAGGAAGGGGGGAACCAAAAAATAAATCAGTTTGCATAGGCTTGCAATATGGCTCGTAGTTATTGACTGGAGAGTAAACTCTGTCCCTGTTCAGGTAGAGTTAGCACAGGTCCTCCAATTTCCCGTTGGATTTGTTGGTACCTAATGTCAAGCCAGCTGAATAACAGGGCAGCAGCCAAAAGTGACAACGCTTCAGTGGCAGCACATTTGATTTGTAAGCAGACGATCCTCTTACGGGACTGACTGCTGGTAAAGTACTTTGCAGGCAGAGGATCCCAGGTTCAATTCCCCAGCATCTGCAGTTTAAAAAAAGATCTCCAGTAGCTGATGATGGGGAACAGCCAGAGCTCAGTGGCTATGCATGCAGAAGGCACAAGGTTCAATCCACGGCATCTCTACGTAGGAATATCCCTTGCCTGAAATCCTGGAGAGGTGCTGCCAGTCAGTGTAGGTGACACTGAGCTAGATGGACCAATGGTATAACTTCCGTATACGGCAGCTTCTCAGGTTCCTGTTTAAAATCAGTGTTTCAGTCACAGTCTTGAGGACTAGAATCTTACTTTGCCTTCTGGGGAAAGGACAATAGCTATGTGGGAGAGCACCTGCTTTGCATGCAAAAGGTCCCAGGTTCAGTCCTTGGCATCCATAGGTAGGGCTGGGAAAGACTACTGGCTGAGACCTTGGAACGGGTGCTGCCAGTCAGTGTAGACAATACATAGCTAGATGAATCAATGGTCTGACTCAGTGTAAGGCAGATGCTGATGTTCTACCCAACACCCTTGAGAGCCGCTGCTAGTCAGAGGAGACAATATTGAGCTAGACTGACAATTGGCCAGAGTTTAGCCTCCTGTCTTCCTGCGTCCAGTCTCCGGCATACAGGTATTGTGGTCCCAAGCCGTGTAAGGCTTTATAGGTCAAAACCAGCACCTTGAACTGAGCTCGGAAACATACAGGCAGCCAGTGCAAGCAGGCCAGAATTGGTTTTATATGTTCGGGCTGACTGGTCCCTGTTACCAATCTCGCCGCTGCATTTTGCAGAAGCTGCAGTTTCCGAACCGTCTTCAAAGGCAGCCCCACGTAGAGCACATTGCAGTAATCTAATTTAGAGGTTACTAGAGTGTGGACAACTGAAGCCAGGTTATTCCTGTCCAGATAGGGACGTAGCTGGGCCACCGACCGAAGTTGGTAGAAGGCACTCCATGCCACCGAGGCTACCTGAGCCTCAAGTGACAGAGATGGTTCTAGGAGAACCCCCAAGCTATGAACCTGCTCCTTCATCAGGGGGAGTGCAACCCCATCCAGGACAGGTTGGACATCCACCATCTGGTCAGAAGAACCACCCACCAGCAGCATCTCAGTCTTGTCTGGATTGAGCCTCAGTTTGTTAGCCCTCATCCAGTCCATTGTCGCAGCCAGGCACCGGTTCAGCACATTGAGAGCCTCACCTGAAGAAGATGAAAAGGAGAAATAGAGCTGCGTGTCATCAGCATACTGATGGCAATGCACTCCAAAGCTCCGGATGACCACACCCAACGGTTTCATGTAGATGTTGAACAGCATGGGGGACAGAACTGACCCCTGCGGAACCCCATACTGGAGAGTCCAGGGTGCTCAGCAATGGTCCCCAAGCACCACCTTCTGGAGGCAACCTGCCAAGTAGGAGCGGAACCACTGCAATGCAGATTTGAGTACTTTTTCCAGTTAAAAAAAAGCAGACTGATGAGGCAAAGGGTCCAGAATGGGCTTATGGGCGAAGGCACAGATCAGAAATAGTGATTTCTCCATCTCTGATTTTAATGCATTTTCTCGTAATTTGGTCATTCTTTAGAAAAAGGATTATAACAGCTCAGTTCCCCCACACCCCTCCAGTGGATCGGGGGCCCTTCCTGGATTCTTGGAGACCAGAGCTGAGGTGAATATGTTTTCCTTCCCACAAAGAATATTTTTGAGATTTTTCTTGCTTCTCACCTTCCTAGGAAAAAAAAGACTACTTTGCAGAATTTTCTCAGAATATTTGCCACAATCTTGGGGGGGAGGGGGGGTGATCACCATCCCTTCACCCCACAGTGCCCTGGAACAAAACACTGTCCATTGTAGAACGGACTCAGGGGAGGACCTCGTTTTCAGCCTGAAAGTCTCATGTCCTCACGTGCACCTTCTGGGGGCTGCCTGCCAACAGTAGGTGGGGCCACAGGCAATGATGGGTGGAGCAATTCTGGAGAGGGGTGTGGCTTGGGGGAGCATCCTAAGGGCCACATAGAGGTCAATCCCTGGTTCTCCCACTTGTGTTGTAGATGATGAGGATGAGCTGGCTGGCTACCAACACTCTGCTGGCTAAATTCACTAAAATGAGCTCACACAGACACAGAGGCCTTTTGCACACAGCTCTGGTGGGGACCCTGGGAAGGAGGCTTCAAAACCCAAAGCCTCCCTGAGATCAAGCAACTGTGATGGCTTTTGTTGCAAGTAAGAGAACCCAGCTGAGGCCTCGTATTGTTGTCCAAGGCGCTTATGCAAGGCTTGATCTTGTGGTCTCATTATCACTGCAGCCTGTGCTTCATTGTGGTCGATTCTGCTTGCAAGAGCTCATTTGCCATGGTGCAAAGCCTGTTTGCGGTGGGTTCTTCTTCCACACACACATCTCCTGGCTCCCTCCCAGCAAATTCCCCTGAGCAATGGCAAGCTGAAGCCGTCGTGGTTTCTTTTAGAGGAAAGAGAAAAGACAGACAGTAATGTCACTGATTTTTGTTAAAAAAAACTATTATTTGCGTTGGGCAAAGAGGCATGATCAGCATCTGTCAGTTTTGGTGTTCTAGTGCTGGGTGCTACTAAGCATGTGCAAAGTGCTTTCCTCCCTTCATCCCTGAGAAGTACAGTCCCTCCACTCTTTGGAAATTGTTCGTAAGCATACAAGGGCAGATAGCCTTTCCTACGTGAGGGGAGTGGTTTTTTTTTTTTTTTTAAATCATGGTATCTCAAAGCATGTAAAGAATACTTTTCTCCTCTAGTGAAAGTAAGCAGGAGCTCTGTTCAATGCAGCCCATAAAGGTGCAAGACTCGTATCAAAGAAGGAACAAATTTAGTCCCATACGACTTACCATTTGACCAGCAAAAGTTACTGGTCATAGTTAGAAGTGAATGCCCATCTCCCCACCAACACCATCAAATTTAGGACCATGGATAAGCACACACACTTACTGATGCTGAGTCCACTAGTGTCAATTTTCTGAAGTGGCTTCAGAAAATACAATATCTATCAGCACCGAAATGAGTTTTGTGAACACTGATGGGATTTTTAGTTGCCTTTGATGGTGGTGTGTGTGTCTGTGCTACGTTGACCCTGATACTTAAAAAAAATGTTTTAAAAACATCAAAATCATTTACAAATCCTCAGACCTTAACGAGGCCCCAGGCCACAAGTTTTTTTTCCCTGCCAAGCTACCGCTATACAAATCTATGGCACGGCTGCATTTGGGAACACTGTGCTCAGTTCAGGTTGCCTCACTTCAAAAAGGATATGGGAGAGTTGGAAAATGTTCAGAAAAAGGCAGCCGGAATGATCAAGGGGATGGAGGGGCTCCCCGATGAGGAAAGGTTGCAGCATTTGGGACTTTTTAGTTTAGAGAGAAAGCGAGTCAGTGGCGATATGATAGCATAAATGATGGATGATAGCATAAATGATAGCATAAATGATGGATGGCATGTCTCCATCATAACATCCAATGAAGCTGAATGTTGGAAGATTCAGGGCAGGGCAGAGTCTTCGCATAGTTAAGCCATGGCATTCACTCCCACAAATGCAGGCCACCAACTTTAAAAGATGATTAGATAGACTAAAGCTATCAGTGGCTACTAAGTCATGGTGGCTATGTTCTGCCTCCATAGCTGGAGGTAGATATGGGCAAGAAATTCATTTCAGTTTGTATTTGAAGCCAAATCTATCAAATTTGCATTCCAAATCGCCATGAGAGCAGAAAAGTAGCCCTCTTTTGAAATTCACAGTTCTTCAAATTTTGTAGTGCAGTTTGCCAACCAATGTTTACAAAAAGCGCATATGTCAGGGGAAAGCGTGCATCAGAATGAATATATGAGCAAAAAACCCATTCCAAGATACATTATGTGACCAGAAGTTGGTGGCAAAAATGTGCAAATTTCTCCCAATAGAACACATTATTGTTGACTAATATACTCATATTTGCAAACAATTTCTTGTCAAAGAATGCATTTTATGTTATTGTCACTCATATAGCATAAGAAGGCATTCTATGACAAGAAATGGCCTACAAAAATGTGTTTTCTTATGAGAAATTCGCACATTTTTGCAACCAACGTCTTGCCATATTTTGGAATGATATTTTCACTCAGATGTTCATTTTGATGCACGCTTTCCCCTAACAGAAGCATTTTTGTAAGCATTTTTTGGGGGGGCTGCGCACACTGCACACGCAGGTTTGCCATCAATCATGACGGCGGCCAAGTTTTCCCTAAGGGGCTGAAGCCTCCGCCACCATCTTGGTTGATGGCAGCAATGCGCACGTGTAGCACGCACGCGTGCCGTCAGCCAAGATGGCGGCAGAGGCTTCAGCCCCTTCGGAAACCTCAGCCACCAACTTCATTGATGGCAAACCACAAAAAACAGCGGAGAAAAAGGTAAGTGAAGTGGGGGGATGGTGGGCAGTTCGGAAGCTCTTGTCCTGAGGAAGCAGGACAGGAGCTGCGGATCGCGGGCCCCCGAGAGCTCCAGACCCCTAGGCTTCAGCCTACTAAGCCTAATGGATAATCTGGCCCTGAGCCTACCTGCCTTCTCAGCCAATGTGCAGCCAGCTGAGCATAGCAGGAGCGATTGCCTCCTCTCCACTCATCAAATTATCAATCTGATGTGAGAAGGAGATCATTTTCATTCCCTTCAGGGTGTTAGATTTACTACCTGTAGTGTGTTTGCTTTAATTATTTTTTCTGCCCTTTTGCGACTACTGCAAAAAAAAAAAAAAGCGGAATCTTGACCATGCTGTCTGTGTTCGTACAAAGTTCGTACACAGTTCGTACTCCAGTAGGATGCCCGGTGCTGGGAACTGCAATTAAGAATGGGTGAATATATCAATTTTAGTCCTCTTTTTTTCCAGGTTTGTGTTTGGTTCTCCAAATATCTGCATCAGTTTGTGATTGTTTTTTTTAAGTCATCATGGAAATTCATTAGCATTTTTCATGCAACTTTCTCCAAATATATGCATTGTTGCACATTTTTGCAAAGCAATTTCTGCTCGTAGGAAGCATTGTTTTCACGAATATGTGCGTTTGTACACACACTTTACCCGAGGACGTGCCTTTTTGTACTTGGCTGCAGAACAGCACAGCAAAATTTGGCGACGTGTAGATTTAGAAAGATGGCTGTGTCTTAGTTCAGTATTCCCATGAAAAGTGAGAATTCAGTAAGTTGGTCTTCAAACGCAAATCGAATACAGTTTCTTCTCCCATCCCTGACTGCATGTTGGGAGAGCCCGGTTTGCGCTCACGTTGTGCATGTGGGCTTCCCAGAAGCAACAGTTCGGCCATTGTGAGACCAGCTTCTTGCACCAGAGGAGCCTTTGGCCTATCCAAGCAGGGCTTTTCTTACCTTCTTAGGGGGCTGGGAAGAAACATTTGCTTGGCAGGCTTGATAAGCCCCCCAAACTGGGAGTTAGCCACCCCTGGTTTAGATCAGGGGAAGCTGCCTTATATCATGCCATGTAGCCCTTTCAATGCCTGCCTTGGCTGCAATTATGTAATGGCAAATTCAGAAGTGCAGGGTTCCTTAATGATGGTCACAGCAATACCCTCTCCTATCCTTTTCTTCCCCTGCTGGGTTGAGAGTGAGATCCTTGTTAATGCAGAGTGTCAGCTGCTGAGAAGAGTCTTCTCCGTGGCTGACTCATCTCTTTTCATTCTGATTGACTCCAAATCAGCAGGACACGGTAGCATGTTAGAAGACTCTTCTCAGTGGCTAACACACTCTCATTTCATGCTGATTGGCTCATTCCTGGAGACATATGGACTTTGCTGGGACCCTGTGAGGTAGGCTAGGGTGAGAGTTTGTGACTAGGGATGGAAAGATCCATCCATTTCAGTTCTTTCCTCAATTTCCCAATCTTAAATTAAGCTCTCTGCATAGCAATTTGCTGGTTTTTCTTTTTAAAAATCCTCATGGAAATTCTCCAGCATTTTAATGTGAATTTCTCCTGATAAAACATTTTTGTAGGCGGTTTTGACTTGTGTGTGCATTGTTGCAAGCAATTTCTCATCATACAATGCATCTTTGCATGTTATTTTGATTTCTGTGTTTATTGGTTGTACACTTTACCCTAACACATTTATTTGTTGGTTTGTTGGTTTATTTCACCCTCTTCCTCCCAGCAGGAGCCCACATATGCATTTTTGGACCTTGTTTCTTTGGTGAACTGCCTTGCAAAATCAACACCAATGTGAATTTTGAAGGGGGCTGTGCTTCGGTTATAGTTTCGGAAAGTGCAGATTTGATCGATTCGGTGTGAAATGTGAACTCAGTTGAATTTATCCCTCATCTCTATTTGTGACTGTCCCACTTCACCCAGTGAGCTTCACAGCTGACGGGCTGATTTGAACTGGAATCCCTCAAGTTCTAAGCAGGACACTCTAACCACTACGCTACCCAGCCAATTCTTAGCTGCAGGCCTCTGGGAGATATCAAATCCAAATCTGAATTTCTTCAAGCACATTTGAGCTACTGAGAATGGGTTTAAGAATCCCCCCTTTTCCTCTGAACACATGCACAAATATCAGTTCATTGTGGCTCTGTTCCTTCTCCGTATTCATGATCTGTGGTGACTCCCACACGATAAGGCCACGGGCAACATATCCCAATACTTTTATCTGCACTGATGTCTGAGAGGTCCCATTTTATCTTCTATCCCAAGGACCTCCCTTACAGGTTCACAATTGCTTGCCTGTACAATGTCCATTAACACTCCCATGTCCCCAGAAATTTAAATATTTTGCTTTAATCCTAAGTTTATGAGGCAGGGCAGAGCAACCTTGGCCAATTGGGTGGGTTTCAGAAGGGCCCACCAACAACTTACAAGGGGTAAACTTGGTTGCTTGTTGGTCAGGTCTGTCGCCTGAGTGGTTTCGGGGTAAACTTTCCTTCCTTACGTCAGCTGTGTTTGGTAGCATGATTGGAAAATGGGAGCCCTCAAACACTGGCAACTGGCAGGAGGAATTATGGAGGAGAGGGCACTTGATGGAAGGCAGGAAGAAGGCAGATCTGGAAAAAGCGGGTTCCTTGTAACTCCTTGCCTGAGGGGACCCTAAGTCACTCCGTATGAGTAAGGGGATGTGCTTTGGGTCAGAACCAAGGACTCCCCTTGAGACATACATAGCATCCACTGATTCTTGGGCCACAGGAGAGACATGCTGGGCTCTAAACCAGCAGCTATCTTGTCTGCAATGGGCAGAACAGACTTGGGAGTCCTGAATTTGTTGGGTGCAATGGGCCTCCAGATTAATGAGGTCAAAGCGGGCCTTCAGCTCCAGGAGCTCTAAACGGAGGTGGAGATTCTCCTCTCGGAGAGCAACAACCTGCCTCTCTGCCGCAAAATCGCTGAGACGTCTCTTTTCCCGGGAGCGCCTAGCCGCCTCGTTGTTCTTGCGCCTCTTCTCCCAATACGTGGTGTCCTTTTCCGCCTCAGGGGTGAACTCTCGCTTCCTCCTCAGAGTCCCCTTCATGCCACAAGGGAGCAGGGCCGTCTTGCAACAAACAGTGAGTGAGCGGAAGACCCTGGCAGGTTCTGGGACACATTCCATGCTCTTGGTGCCTTCTAGAAAATAAAGAGTTCGGATTTGAGAGGGGCAAGAGAAAACTCAAATTTGATCGATCCGGCTTGAGATGCGAACGGAATTAAATGTTCCCACCCAGCCCCAATTCAGAATCACCCTTGAAGGCCACAAGCTTCCCATTCCCAGTTGAATTTCAAAACAGCCAGCTATCCCTCCTAGTTCTTTCTCTGTTGATTTATAATGGGGAGAAGAGGAATTGTGGTCTTGGAGTCTTTTGCCAATTTTGCAGGTGATTTTTGGCATCGCCACAGGCCCCTTGGCCTCCTTCCGGGGACTAACCACTTACCAGGAATCTCTGCCTTATTGTCTTGTGACTGGCACTGAAAGTGGCACTTACTCAGCAGAGGAATAGGGGGTGCCTCCCCTTTCAATGGATGAGTCAGCATTTCACCACAAGTTTCTGTCATATCTAAGCCTCACGGTGCTAAAATCAGCCACAGCTGGTTTCCTCTTCAACTCCTGGAGACAGAGAGACAGAGAGAGAGAGAAGAATCATAAACCCTTAAAAAAACTTGAACATGACTGCAATGGAAACAATGGATCGTATGGAGGTTCTCCGGGTAGTGTTTTAAAAAGTCTTTTCCAATTTGTATTTAATAGTTCTTTGGACACAAATGTTCTACACGTGGGGGGGGGGGGCGGGAAGAAATCAGGTGCAGATGGGGGATACTTGGCTCAGAAATATTACATGACAGAAGGATCTTGGGATTGTGGTTGATCACAAGCTAAATATGAGCCTACTGCATGATGTGGCTGCAAAAAAGGCAAATGCTGTTTTAGGCTGCATTAACAGAAGTATAGTTTCCAAATTGCATGAAGTATTTGTTCTCCTGTATTCAGCACTGGTAAGGCCTCATCTTGAGTACTGTGTCCAATTCTGGGCACCGCACTTTAAGGAGGATGCAGGCATACTGGAATGGGTTCAGAGGAGGGCAGCAAAGATGATCAAGGGACACTGGAAACAAAGCCCCATGAGGAGAGAACTGGGCATGTTTAGCCTTGAGAAGAGAAGACTGGGGAGATATGATAGCACTCTTCAAGTCCTTGAAAGGCTGTCACACAGAGGAGGGCCAGAATACTGGTTTCTGGAAATCACGAGCAGGGAAAGTTGCTGTTGTGCTCAGGTCCTGCTTGCGGACTTCTCACCAGCATCTGGTTGGCTTCTCTGAAAATATGATACTGGTCACGATGGGCCCCCTTTGGCCTCATTCAGCAGCCAGGCCCCTCTTATGTTCTTACCACAGAACACCAATCCAAGCTCAGCTCATCAGAAAAACATATGCATGCCAACTAGGGTTGTGCTAGAATTCTGCCCAGTTTGGATTCAGTACCAAATTTTCCATTACTTTTTTCATTGATTATTGCAGGTCAGATTTGTATACAGCCATTTTCAGCAGCTATTTTCAAAATGGATTTTTAAAAAAGAAATCCGCTTGTAAAATATTGATATTAAGAACGATAATTGCATTGATCTTTCCTTCCAAAATGTCAGCATTTCCTTTCAGAATATCAATATTAATATTGGATAATCGGTCAGTTGCCTGCTTTGGATGGGGTCATACTCCCTCTGAAAGAGCAGGCCCATAGTCTGGGGGTGCTCCTGGGTCCATCCTTGTCACTAGAGGCCCAGGTGACCTCAGTGGCTAGGAGTGCCTTTTACCAGCTGCGACTGGTGAGACAGCTGCGGCCGTTTCTGGACCAGGATAGCCTGACCACTGTTGTCCACATGCTGGTAACCTCCAGGCTGGATGACTGTAATGTGCTGTGTGTGGGGCTGCCCTTGAGGTTGATCCAGAAGCAGCCACTGGTGCAAAATGCGGCAGCGAGACTGCTCACTGGAGCAGGGTATCGCCAACATGTCACCCCACTGCAGAAAGAATTACACTGGCTACCTATTAGCTACTGGGCCAAGTTCAAGGTTCTAGTTTTGGTATACAAAGCCCGATACAGCTTGGGACCAGAATACCTGAAAGACTGTCTTACCCATTATATACCTACCTCTGTAGGTGAGGGCCTCCTGCAGATATCATCCTGTCAGGAGGCCCGTTCCACACAACATAGGAAACGGACCTTTAGTGTGGTGGCACCTACCCTTTGGAATTCCCTCCCTTTAAATATTAGTCAGGCACCATCTCTGCTACCCTTTTGGTACCCACTGAAGACCTTCCTCTTTCAACAAGCCTTTTAAGTAGAGACCTCATCCCAGTCTGTGTTGGAATGGCTTTTAAAGATGCTTTAAAAGTTTTTTTAAATATATATATATATATATTTAAAGATTTTTAAACGTATTTTTAAAGATGTTTTGTTTTAATCTATTTTAAAGTCTGTTTTTATGATGTTTTGGAGTGTTTTTCGTGTTTTGTTTGCCATGCTTGGCTCCTACTGGGAGGAGGGCAGGATATAAAAAAACCCGAGATTGTTAAATGCTAGCAGACTAAGAACATACACAAATCGACACTGGCCTGTTAGGTCGACAGAATACTTTCAGACCAGCAAAATGGATCCCATCCCTAATGCCAACTCTGTTTCTATGTATGTCACTTGTTGTCGCCCTTCAGGAAAAACTGATAGACCTTTGGGTGGATTTTCCAAAGCATTCTGGTGTTCCCCAGCTGCGTCAGCCAAAATGTTTCAGGCTCTCAAGGAGCCCCATCTGAAACAAAAAAAACCCGCCTCATGAAATGAAAAGTGAATATCAATTACCTAGGAACAATGAGTTGTTAGGAAGAACTAGTCGACCTTTCTCGAGAGCTTATCTGAACAAACCACAGCTGTCTTCTCGATGATTTCTAGCTGTGGCGTAGGAGAAAAGGAAACAGTTGACATAAAATGAGGCTAATTCTTGGGAGATCTCTCAACCACATGCTGATAAACTTTTTACTGTATCAAAGAACTGAGTGGGAGAGCTACACCCAAAGGATCTATTTCACTCACAATCCATGACGGTAGTGCCATCTTTGTAGGTTCAGTGGGATGTCTCCAATGGTAGCTCTACTCCAAGTAGAGCCATTGAAAATGATGGGTGTGACTAACTTGGGTCCTAGTGGGTTGTCTTAGGCTAAGTTCTATTCAGAGCAGACCCATCGAACCCAAGCAAGCCTTGTCCATCTTTTTCAATAGATCTACTTCGAGTAGCGTTGGATAAGACTCATGGTGTCCTCCAAAGCTATCAACAAAGACCGCGAGGGCTGAGAGATCATCTTCGGACAGAGGTGGGAAACCTCAGTGCTCGGGGCTGAATGTGGCCCTCCAAGCCTCTCAATCTGGCCCCTGGGATACTCCACAGGCCACACTCCTCACACTAGGCCACACTTCTTATCAGCCCTCTAGTGTTTGTGCCTGGCTAGAATGTGTCCTTAAACTCTAATAATGCATCTTGCTTCACTGAATGAAGAATACAGAGGGGTGTGTGAGTACTGTAAATTAAAAATTGTTGCTGCAACCATTTTGGGTCCTGGCCCCACCCATCACTAAATCTGGTCATTTACTGTTTTTCATTTTACCAGTCTTAAAATCAGTTCTCTACATTCCCACACCAGATTGTGGCTTATCATCTGCATTTTATTTATTTATTTCCTTTGTATCCCACTTTTTTTCTCCAAGGAGCTCAAGATGGCATACAGGGTTCTCATTTAGCCCCCACAACAACCCTGTGAGGTAGGCTAGGCTGAGCAGCAGTGACTGGCCCAAGGTCATGCAGTAAGCTCCACAGGTGCGTTGAGATTTGAAACTGGTCTCCCAGGCCCTAGACCTCCTAAGCAGTACCCCACACTGTCTCAAATTTCTCCGAATCTGCACATTTTTGTATGCATTTTGCCCAGTATGCATGTTTTTGGAAAGCAGTTTCCCCTAACAGAACACATTTATGTATATTTTCATGAATGCATGCATTCCTATGAAAACTTTACTCCAGTATAATGCATTTTTGTGCCTACCACTTGGCTGGTGAACTGCATTGCAAAATTCGTAGAAGTGTGAATTTGGAAGGACGGCTGTGTACTCAAGTGCCTTGGACAGCTCCTTGAAAGTTTGGATTAAAACCTGGAGTGGATTCCACTCCCCCACTGACATGGAGCCACCAGCTGCCCTATCCCTGTCTTAAGAGACAATGGTTGAACAAGTTGGAGGGATCCATCTGGAGAAGAGACGATGAAGAGGTGATGTGGTAGCCCTGCTGGATAAGTGAGACGAGAGCCATCTCCGAATATTTGATGGGTTATCATACAGATGATGGAGAATTTTGTTCTCTTGTTTGCTCCAGAGCAGGGGTAGGGAACCTTTTCCAACTGGTGGGCAGGGTCCTCACCTCTCCCACCATTTTGACAGGTGGGTGGGGTTTTGGCCACATCTTTGCCTATCAGTGTTCAGAAGAACATTAGAAGACCCCAGCGGCTGGATTAGGCCAATGGGGGCCCATCGTGTCTAGCATCCTATTCCACAGTAGCCAACCAGATGCCTCAATGGGAAGTTTGCAGGCAGGTCCTGAGTGCAACAGCAACGCTCCCTGCTAGTGATTCCCAGCAACTGGTCTTCAGATCCTACAGAAGCCTATTTCCATTCTGACCATTACACATAAGAAAAGGCCTGCTGGATCTGGATCTAGTCCAGAATCCCATTCGCATGGTGGTCATCCAGATGCCCCCAACGGGAAGCCCCACGACACAGGACCTGAACGCAAGAGCAACTCCCACCAACTTGGCATTCAGAGGCGTTTACTGCCTCTGACAGTGGAGGAAGAACATAGCCCTGGGGGCTAGTAGCCACTGAAAGCCTGATGGTCCTCCGTGAATGTGTCTAATCATCTTTTGAAGCCATCCAAGTTGGTGACCATTGCTGCCTCTTGTGGGAGCAAAACCCATAGTTTAACTACATGCTCGGCATAGAAACCCCTTTTGTCTGTCCTGAATCTTCCAACGTTCATCTTCATTAGATGACGCCCCACCGGTTGGATTCTAGTGTTATGAGAGTGGGAGAAAAACTTCTCACTAGCTGCTTTTTCCACACCGTGCATACACTCTAGCATGTCTCCGTCTTTACTAATTTTTCCTCTAAACTAAAAAATCCCAAATATTGCCGGGGCCTTTTAAAGCAGAAAAAAAAGGTGGTTTATCAAACAATGACTGGAGGAGAGAGTTTAACCCAGAGAAATCCACCTCATAACAGAAGAACTCATGGTGACTCATACTGATCGGCAATCAGTTCAGCGCTGGAAAACAAGAAGGACGCCTGCTTCTCCACACACTGTCAAGTTATGCATTTCCTTACCACAAGGTGTGGTGACAGGTCACAGGCTTAAATTCACAAGTATTCAAATGTTTGCAAGCCAGGTCGCCAGCCAACCAATGCAAGGGGAAAGGGCGCCTGAAAATGAAGACGTGACACATTATATGACGAGAGATGCCTTGCAAAAAATGTGTACCCAAGTCAAAATAGCTTACAAAAATGGGTCGATGAGGAGAAATTTGCACTAAATTGCTGGCGAATGTTCATGAGGATTTTTTTTTTTTTAAATGCAAATTGCTGCAAAAATATAGAGAACTGAATTTAAGGTTGGGGGGGAAATGAGAAACAGAGGGGACCAAAATGGACAGATTTTTCCATCCCTCATGTTATCTGGTTGTTCCTGAAAGGCATTGAAGCTAGCCGGCGACAGGGCTTCTCATGGATCCTCCTGATCTCATGAAAGATGCAAGGAGAGGGGAAATGAGTGGAAAAGGGAAGTCAGAGGGAAGGGTGGGAGTAAGAGTGCTAGGAAAACGGCTAAAAAAAACCCTTTTCAGTCATACAAACCTACCCAAGTAAGCCACCTTGGGTTTCTGTCATGAAAAGAAAGGCAGGATATAAATGTAATAAATAAATAAATATAATTTTATTATGAACATTGGGGGGGGTGCCCACCAAAGACCATGGCTTTTCAACAGCCATGGTTCTCCCCCAAATCATCCTAGGAAGTGTAGTTTGTGAAGGGTGCCAAGAGGCGTTAGGAGACCCTTGTTCCCTTAGAGCTACACTTTCAAGAAGGGTTAACAATCAACTATTTGTCCTCCTCCGTGGCGCAGAGTGGTAAGCGGCGGTAGCACAGCCGAAAGCTCTGCTCACGGCCAGAGTTCGATTCCAACGGAAGGAGGAAGTCGAATCTCCGGTGAAAGGGGTCGAGGTCCACTCAGCCTCCCATCCATCCATGGTCGGTGAAATGAGTACCCGGCATACGCTGGGGGGTAAAGAAAGACCAGGGACGGAACTGGCAATCCCACCCCATGTATACGGTCTGCCTAGTAAACGTCGCAAGACGTCACCCTAAGAGTCAGAAACGACTCGCACTACAAGTGCGGGGACACCTTTACCTTTATTCTTCCCAAGAAAATGCAGATATGATGCAAGTGGGGGCTTCATTTAAAGCAGGGGTGGCTAACCCCCACCCCAAGGGCCTGATCAAGCCCCCTCTAAGCCCATTTTTCTGCCTCCGCTCCTCGCTGATTTTGACAGCCATTGCAAAAGGATGGGAACAAAATCAAAGTAAACACAGGGCTTAAACTGCCCTGTCCAGTCCAGCACTAGGGATGGAAAGATCTGTCCATTTCGGTTCTTTGAGTTTTTCACTTTTCTAATGTTAATTTCAGTTCTCTACAATTCTGCAGCAATCTGCGAAGATTGTTTTTAAATTCCTCATGAAAATTCTCCACCATTTTAGTGTGAATTTCTTAGGCAGTTTTGACAGGCACACATTTTTTGCACGCCATCTGTAATCACTTCATGCCTTTTTGCATTCTATTTTCACTCATGTACCCATTTTTATGCATACTTTCCCCTAATATATGCATTTTTGTAAATGTTGTTTAGTTGAGCTATAACAGGGGGATAGAAGAGATTTTTATATCAGCCTGGGGAGATGGCTGAGAGACCAGGGAGTGAACTGGCCCCGACAGCCTGTGGACAGCAAGGATCAAAATCACTGCAGGCACATTTGAATGATGATGACAGTCTCATGTGGAAAGCATTGTGGTGGAAAAACCATTGGTGGATTTCAAGGGGCTGGAATCAATCTGATATGAGCTCCAGCACTGAGGCCTCCCCTGTGGGCAAATCCATCTACTGTACGCTGAGCAGGCCTTCACCCCTTTCGTCTCCTTTCCTCTCAGAGCCCATCGGTTCCATGTCTCCCGGAGGCAGCCCCACACACTCTGAGCAGGCTTCTACTTGTTCCCTCTCCTTTCCTTCCGAGCCCATTGTTTCCACCTTTGCAACAACCTACAAGAGCCAGAACATCGACCCGTGATCAAGTTGAAGTACTGCCTACCATGGACAGAGTCTATGTTGGCAAAAAGCTGGACTGGTCCTGCGCCTTTTCCTGTATTAGGACTGGCAGATGCAGTACCAGCAGGACACCTCCGTGGTATCATGTTCTGATGTCAACATATTGATGTAAGAACCAGCAGATATTGTCTAATTGTTAGGAATTTATGAGGAAATTGTTAGGAAAGTGTGATTTGTTATTGTATTTTCATTGACAGTTGTTATTGTTGCTTTTTAATAATGTTATTACCTTGTTATTTAATTTTTGTAAATTGTACTGTTTTTATTGATAAGTATTTTTGATATTTATGTATTTTTTGGAAGCCGCCTTGACGGTTTTTTGGCCAAAAGGCAGGACAGAAATAAACAGCAACAATTGGCGAACTGCATCCCAAAATTCTAATAAATGCAAATTTCAACGGATGTCTGTGTTTCTGTCCTCAGATTGTTTCAGAAAATGCAAATATGATAAATTCTGCTTGAAATGCAAACTGGATCAAAATTTTCACCCATCCCTATCCAGCGCTTTGCTCGGGATGCAAATTGTCCACAGTTGACCCGAGTGCAAGAGTCTCTTTTTTTTAATGACTTGATCAGTCTGTGTCACATCAAAGAATCTCCTCTAAAAGACCTTGCATTTTAAAACCCATTTGCATTGTTTGATCTTCAGCATGAATATTTGCATGTATTAGAGACCATTCCTTCTTGCTGTACATGCAACATCATGCACCATCTCAGTCTCAGAAAGGCGTTTCTTTTTTCCCCAGACTTTCCCTGACCCACAAGACTGGACCCTGTTATTGCTGGATCTGTTTTTATCATGCTTTACTGGTTTTTATGTTGCTGTAATTATGAATCACTTCCTATGAAGCATTTCAAAGCAATTTCGCTATACAATCCAAAAATATACAGATAGAGGTCCATACATTAAGTAGATAGCTATGCACATTATTCATTTCATGTATGAATCAATTCCTCTGAAGCTTGCATAGCAATTTCACTGTTCATGAAAACATATAAAAAAATTTGAAACAATTGCAGAAATAAAAACCATTACAGATCTAAAATCAGTTAAAACAATTACATACATAAAAACAATTTCAAATCCAATAGAAATACCGAGAGATCCGTTGCAATTAAGGGCATGACTTACTTAGGTCCAAATTTAATTATTTTAATTTACTTGTATCCAACCCTCTGATTTTATTATTTGTAATATGTTGTGTTTCTGTATACTTAGAGATTTTTAAATATAAAGTATATACCCAAATCTTGCCCTGTCTGATACATAAAGTAAAATGCTCATCTCATCTCATGTTCCATCTGAGAAAGGAGCTTCTTAATCCACAAAAGGCTTTAACAGTATATTTTATATGCTTTAAATTTGTATATTTGTTTTTAATGTTTTTAGTTGCTGTAAACTGCCCAGAGAGCTTCGGCTATGGGGCGGTATATAAATATAATAAATATTTTCTGGAGTCACAAAATCTCAGGTGGAGATTCAGGTTGTATTTTACATCTAAACTCCAAGAGGGTATTTTGCTCAAAGGCGCTGATTCGTGAAAATTAACCACGGATTTCAGAGTGGGCATTTGTTAATGTAGTTTTATCCTTTAACGTAAGTGTTAAAAGAGTTAAGAGTCACAAAATAGAATCCAACTATGTTTACAAAGTTGTATCCACTACGGCAAGGAGTTTTAGCTGCACAATGAAAAAACAGGGGAGAGAAATTCAATTCAGAGCATTTCAAGCCAAATCGATCAAATCCACACTTTCCGAAACAGTATGAGGAACAAAACACACGCCATCCTTCGAAATTCGCACTTATTCTAATTTTGAGGCATTCTCCCATCTCTTCCCTGCACTAAAGATCACTACTTCTTAGATTAATTTTAAAATAAAAAAGCAATGCATCTCCACACAAAGGATTATGTTTGTCTGCAATTTTTCTATAGTGTTTGATGGCCAACCTTACCGTGTACTTAAAGCATTTTTTTCTTCAAAGACATATGTTTTCCACATTTATGGGAAAAGAATGACTAGACTAGGCATGGGCAAGAACTTCAATTCAGTCTGCAGTTCAAGCTGAATCTATCCAATTCGCACTTTCCAAACAATATCAGAACTGAAACACAGCCATCCTTTGATCACCTTGGTGGACAACTTATGCTGCGATCTAGACAGGGGGAGTGTGTCCCTTTGGGATTTTAGAGGCTTTTGATAGCATCAGCCATGGTAGCCTTCTGGGGTGCCTCAATGGAGGAAACTTGGGGCACTGTTTTACAGTGGCTCCATTCCTACCTTGAGAGGTGATCCCAGAAGGTTGGCAGATTCCTGTTTGACTCCTCGGCTGTTGACCTGTGGAGTCCCTCAGGGTTTGTTCTGACTCCCATGCTGTTTAACCTACACTTGGAACCGCTGGGAGAGATTGTCCAAGCTCTGGGGTCCAGTCCCACCACTATGCTGACGACACCCAACCCTATTTCTCCTTTCCACCTAAATATAAGGAAGCTGTTTTGATGTCTGTCATCGAGTGATTGGGTGAAGGCAAAGAAATTGAAGATGAATCCAGATGTGACAGAGGTGCTCCTGGATGAGGAAATGAGCCTGTTTTGGATGGGGTTACACTCCCCCTCGAAGACAGGTTTGCAGTTTTGGTGTACTCCTGGATTCAGCCCTGAGCCTGTTGCTCAGGTTTTGGCGGTGACCAGGAATGCATTTGCACAATTAAAAGTAGTGTGCCAACTTCACCCATTCCTGGAGACGTTTGATCTGGCGAGAGGGACACATACCTTAGTCACATCCTGTTTGGATTACTGGATTACTGTACGTGGGGCTGCCTTTGAAGAATATTCAGAAACTTCAGCTGGTCCAAAGAACCATAGCCAGATTGTTAAGTGGGGCTGGTTACAGCGAGCACACAGCTCCCTTGTTACAACAGGCTACTGGTCTGTTTCCAAGCACAATTCAGAGTCCTTGTTATGACCTATAAACCCCACTATGGCTCAAGGCCAGGCTATCTGAAGATCCGTATATTCTCATATGAGCCTGATCGAGCCCTGAGATGATCAGGGGAGGCCCATCTCTTGGTCTCGCCACCCTCACAGGCACATTTGGTGGGAAGACGGGAGAGGGCCTTCTCAGTGGCTGCCCCCCCTAGACTCTGGAACTCCTTTCCTAGAAATGTTAGATTGGTTCCCTCCCTGCTGTTCTTCTGTTGGCAGGTGATTTTATATTGTTGTGGCCTGCCCTGGGACCTTCTAATGAAGGAGGGTAATAAATTTAATAATATGATTATTATTGTTGTTGTTGTTTATTATTTTTGTTAACATAAAACACAGTAGCATAAAAGCATATAGACAAATAAAAAATAGGGAATTCAAATATTTATTATTATTATTAATGCCCGGTTTTTTTCCAAGGGATCCTTTTTTATAACTTTTCTTTTTTGTCTCTTTTGAGACAAAGATGCACATTGCGGTTGATTGCTAAATTTAAACTGATTGCTTCATTTATATATATAAATTTGTGACAGCTCCCTATTCTCCAACCATCCAATTTCTATGAAAGAATTGCACACAAATGCACATATTCTTTCAAATGTTATCTGGGTTATTTTTACCAGTCTGATTTTGATGGCATTGAGGTATCATTGAATGGTGTCCCTTTTCTTATTTTGCATGCTGCAATTTGATTTGTATTCTGTTGGATTGCTTTCCATTTCATTGATGGAAACCAGTGAGGCCTATTATCGAAAATATTGAATGAATGAATGAACAAGAATGCCTTTATATGAAAAAGAGAGAAATAGGAAATTATATGAAAAAGAGCAAGTTGAAAAGGCCTGGTTCCATTTGACAGTGTTAGGAAATAAAAGTTTAATTTGGAATTATTTGATGCCTCTTCACTGCTGAGATCATGAATTCTTCATATGAATTTTACTCAGTTGTCTCCCACTAAACTGTGTTCAGATTAGACCCACTGAAATTAATGGATCTCAGTTTGTGATGCCCATCTGATAACTAAAACCGGGTGCAGCCCATGACATTTCTATAAAGGTATTGTTATTGTTAAATTAAATGTATAGTTTGCCCTGCAGAGAAGCCCAGAGACGCAAGCACGTAAATCTTTTAAAACGTTTAAAAACTGCTTATAAACAACCTTCTAAAAAGAGTTTACAACTTCTTCTTTTTAAAAAAAACCCACACAGTTAAAACCTTCCAAGCAAAGTCAAGCACAGCTAACAATTTTGGTGTTGCCAGGAACAGATCTTTCATCTATCAAAGGCCAGGGCAAACAGGGATGTTTTTCGATTTCTCCTGAAAATCAATACTGAGGGAGATGGGAGCACCTCACTAGAGAGGGCATTTCGCAAATGGGGAGCCACAGCTGAGAGGGCCCCGTCAGTGGTTCAGTGCCAGCCGGGCAGCCTTGCCTGCTGATCCTAGGGCCCGAGATGGTTGATGATTGATGGAAGGAGTAGAGATTTCACCCAGCTAAGGGAAGTCTCCAACTAAGTTCTATGTTAGAGTAGACACATTAAAATGAACAAATCCAATTTAGTTATGTCCACCTATTTCAATAGGTCAATAGGTTTTATTTATCCAGCACTGTATAAAGCCCTCTATATTTGTCTATTTTAAGTGCTGCAATTACAGATTTCATATAATGAAATGTAGAACCATTTTTGTAGGCAGTTTAGACATTTGCAAGCCATTTCCTGTCACATAATGCTGTTTTGTAGATTATGTTTTGCATGCACCCTTTCCCCTAACATGTATGTTTGTAAACGTCATTTGGTTCGCCAATTGCATTGCAAAATTTGGAGAAGTGCAAATTTCAGAGGATGCCTGCCTGTCAGTTCTCATTTTGCTTTCAGAAAGGGCCAATTGGATAGATTCAGTCTGAAATGCAAACTGAATCACATGTCTCCCCCGCTCCTGGTGTGTGTGTGTATGGAGTCGGAGAGGGAGAGAGAGGGGTGCAAATTTCAAAGGACAAACTGTTTTATTCTGCATATTTTTGGAAAGCGTAACAGATGGTTCTTGATTTTGGAAGGCTTTTGAAGGGCTTCTGTTGTGCAGCCTTCTGAAGAAGTATTGTTGTTCAGTAAGTAGTGTTCTGTTTTAACTAGATAGATAGATGTTTACTTTTAATTTTTATCAATTGTAAGCCACTTTGAGAGCCCAGATTTGTGTAGAAAAGCGACTGACAAATAAAATAAATAAATAAAATAAAATTAACTGCAAACTGAACTGAATTTCTCCCCATTTCTAATCTTGAACTGTGGGTGGGAAAGAAAAAAAAAGAGAGGGAGGAATGAAACATACCTGTCAACACCATGTAAACGGGCTGATGGCCACCAATCTTTCTAAGAGGACTCTGAGAAGCAGGGCCGGTGAGTTGGGCACGCCAAAGGTGCCGTGCCTCTCTCTTCCTCTCTCTCTGGTCTGAGAAAATTGGTGATCATCTCACAATTATGTGTGTGTCTGAGAGAGAGAGAGAGAGAGAGAGAGAGAGAGAGAGAAGCACAGCGGTGGCAGCAAAAAGGCGCAGGTGGGTAATTTCAGCGACGCAGCTGTTTTCTCAGAACTTCCTTTTCATCCCCTCCCCAAAGGCATACAAGGTCAAAACAAAGCCCATGGACAGGGCAGTAGGTTTGCTTCTAAGATCAGAAAGTTGGAAATGAGTCACTGGGGAAGCTGTGTGTGTTAAAGAGAGAGAGGGAAGGCACGTACCTTCAGCTTAGCAAAGCAGACATTCAGGTTGCCAACTTTTTCATCTGGCCTTTGCTCCTGCGCCCTGAATAGCAGCTCAGTGTTCATTAAGACTCAAGGGGTGAAAAGCCAAACGCTGCCATTTAGACTGCTGATGCAGGTGCAGGGGCCGTCGAGACCATTTTTTGGCCAGTTTAGTTGGCTATGATGATGATATCCCACCCTTCCTCCCAGTAGGAGCTCAGGGCAGCAAACGAAAACACTAAAAACACTCTAAAACAGCTTAAAAACAGGCTTTCAAATACATTAAAACAAAACATCTTTTAAAAAGTCTTAAAAGAACATATTTTTAAAGAAAAGCTTTAAAACCATGTTAAAAAGCAGTTCCAGCACAGACGCAGACTGGGATAAGGTCTCCACTTAAAAGGCTTGTTGAAAGAGGAAGCTGGAACACAGGAAGCTGGCTGATCCTGAGTTAGACTGCTGGTCCATCTAGTGCAGTGTTGTCAGCCCTGACTGGCAGCATCTCTCTGGGGTTTCAGCCAGGGGACATTCCCAGCCCTACTTGGAGATGCTGCCGGGGATTGAACTTGGGACCTTCCACATGCAAAGCAGGGGCTCTGCCACTGAGCTACGGCCCTCCCCACTAACATTTTATTGTAAATAATGATTGTCTTAAATCATGTGTTAATTTTTAAGTCAGAGCTAACTCCCAAAGCCTCTTTATCCAGTCACTACCATTGAAATTTTCACTAAAAATAAAGCAAGATTCCAGTTCTCATCACTGTGAATTTAGTGGTGATTTAAAGAGGAATGAGGGAAGCTACCTCAAGACGATTGGGCCATCGCACTCAGTATTATCTACACTGACTGACGGCAGATCTCCAGGATTTCAGACAGAGGTCTTTCCCAGCTCAACTGAGAGATGCCGAGGGGTGAACCTAGGACCTTCCTCAGGCAAGGCAGAATGCTGGAGAATCTTCATGAGGATTTTTTTTCTGCAGAAAGGTGGAGAATTGAATTCAAGGTTGGAAAATGGGAAACAGAGAGCCAAAATGGACAACTCTTTCCATTCCTAATACGGAATGCATTGCCATGATAAAATCTGATTGTCAAATATCCCATTGCAAAATTTCAGTGCATGTTAGCGTATCCTGTTTCCTGAACAATAAGGGACTCCCACGTCCCCAGAGGCAATTTGACAAATTTGGCTGTCTGGTATGACTTGCAGTGGTCTGTACCAGCCTGCAGGAATCGAATTGTGCTTAGAGGGGAATTGCTACTGGTCCTTGGATCTAGATATAAGGGGCATGCCATTAAGAGATATATCAGATCTTCAAATGCCCTTCTGGGCAATATCTCGCCATTCTCCAACAATTGCAAGGAGTTCAACCTACATTTAGTCAGGAGCCATCTCAACTGGTGTGAAACCTTTGTGTATTGTATACTGTGCGGCACTCAGACACATGCACCATCGTGGTCAGAGACACTAAATCATCTAGTGGCCTTCCCTTGGTTGCTGTCATAGCTCCTCATGATTGGGTTAAACAATCATAAAATCATAGACTCAGAATTGTAGAGTTGGAAGAGGCTCCTAAGGCCATCGGGTGCAAAGCAGGAATCTGTCAAAGCATCCCTGACAGGTGGCTGTCCGGCTGTCTCTTGAATGCTTCTAGGGTTGGAGAGTTCACCACCTCCCTCGGTCATTGGTTCTGTTGTCATACTGCTCTAACAGTTAGGAAGTATTTCTTGATGTTCAGCCGAAATCTGGCTTCCTGCAACTTGAGCCCATTATTCCATGTCCTGCACTCTGGGACAATCGAGAAGAGATCCTGGCCCTCCTCTGTGTGGCAACCTTTCATGTACTTGAAGAGTGCTATCATATCTCCCCTCGGTCTTCTCTTCTCCAGGCTAAACATGCCCAGTTCTTTCAGTCTCTCCTCAGAGGGCTTTGTTTCCAGTCCCCTGATCATCCTCATTGCCCTCCTCTGAACCTATTCCAGTTTGTCTGCATCCTTCTTAAAGTGTGATGCCCAGAACTGGATGCAGTACTCAAGATGACCAGTGCCGAACAGAGGGGAACTAGTACTTCACACGGTTTGGAAACTACACTTCTGTTAATGCAGCCTAAAATAGCATTTGGCTTTTTTGCAGCCACCTAACACTGTTCGCTCATGTTCAGCTTGTGATCAACAATCCCAAGATCCTTCTCGCATGTAGTATTGCTGAGCCAATATCCCTCATCTTATAACTGTGCATTTGGTTTCTTTTTCCTAGGTGTAGAACTTACCCTGGTGAAATTTCATTCTGTTGTTTTCAGCCCAATGGTCCAGTCCTTTGAATTTTGTTTCTATCTTCCACGGTATTAGCTATCCCTCCCAATTTGCAAATTTGATAAGCGTGCTCTGTACCTCCTAATCCAAGTCATTAATAAAAATGTTGAAGAGCACTGGGCCCAGGACCGAGCTCTGTGGTACCCCACTCATTACTTCCGCCCAGTTTGAGAAGGAACCATTGATAAGCACTCTTTGAGTACTGTGGATCCACCTGATAGTTGTTCCATCCAGCCCACATTTAGCTAGCTTGCTAAATCATGGGGCTCTTTGTCAAAAGCTTTGCTGAAGTTGAGATATATTATGTCCACAGCATTCCTTCAATCAATCCTTCTTCTCAGGGAACTCTGGGAATTGTAGCTATGTGAGGGGAATAAGGGTCTCAGTGGCACCCTTCACAAACTACACTTCCCAGGATTCTTTGGGGGAAGCCATGACTATTTAAAGTGGAATGATAGTGCTTTAAATGTACGGTGCTAATGCAGCCTCAGTAGTGGATGGCATGGGGAGGCAGGAACGTTTACGTGACTTCCTGGCTGATTAGTCACTTCTGATCACCAGGAGGGGAGGGGGAAAGTGGCAGGGAGGATGATGTGACTAACCTCGCTGGTGCCTTACCCCTCCAAGTATGCAGCAGCAACTCTGCCCCATTTTAATTTGTTAACCGCCATTCACTCATAGGTGGGTTACAACAGTTTAAAATACTTCATTTGTACTGTTTAAAATATACTTCCTAAGTGTTAAAGCGGTACAACAATGGAACCAATGACCTCGGGAGGTGATGGGCTCCAACCCTGGAGGCCTTCATGAGGCAGATGGACAGCCGCCCATCAGGAATGCTTTCAGTTGGATTCCTGCACTAAGCAGGGGGTTGGACTGGATGACCTTACAGTCCCCTTCCAACTCTTACTGTTCTATGATTCCATGATTAAAAGCAACTTAAAATCACAAATGACTCATGGAGAAGGGTGATCATTCATCTTACCAATAGTATTAGCATAAAGCCAGGTTAGATTTTGATTAACTAGATCAGCCTCCTACTGGCCATCCCACCCCCTGAAAAAAAATGTGGTTTTTTCTTTCCAAACTGACCTCTCCTCTGGCTTGCAGGGCAACTTCTACAGTTTCAGTCTGAATACAGAAAATGAGTATCTTCATGGAGAGCTAGTCAAATCATTCCTACTTGTTTCACCAGCCATTTTGATACTTGACCTCTGAACATCAAGGCTGAGAAATCCTGTTGGGATTCATGTCTCACCACAGTCAGGTCACGGATGCCTTCTGATTAATCCATAGAAGAGTTTGCACCCTGAGAAAGCGATAAGCCCTTTCTGGCTTTCCACCAACTTTCAGGAAATGCGTTACCATTTTAATATTTTAAAATAACCAACGTTGGTTATGAAATATTTCAAACAAGGACCTAACAAGAACCTACTGGATCAGGCCAAAAGGGGCCCATCTAGTCCTGCTCCCTGCTCCCACAGTGCCCAACCAGATGCCTCTTTTGGGAAGCCCCCAAGCAGAACCCAAATGCCACAGCAACTTTCCCCACTTGTGATTCCCAGCAACTGGGATTCAGAGGCATTTACTGCCTTCAACAGTGGAGGGAAAACGTAGCCATCATGGCTAGTAGCCATGGAAAGCCTTATTCTTCTCTGTGAATTTGTCTAATCTTTCAAAGCAATCCACCTTGGTGGCCATCGCTGCCTCATGTGGGAGTCTCCCATTATGTCGGAAGGCAGAGCTGGGGTCCCAATCCCGGGGAGCTGGATCCCGGAGAGTTGGGAGAAGAGTATTCGGATGGATGGCAGAGGGAAGGGGGAGGCACTTCCCCCCTTTGGAGCGAAGACGAAACAGAGGAACTGCCAGTGATAAGGTCGCTTAGCAACGGGGATCCTGAGCCCTCCCTGGACATTCTCACGCCTCCCCCTCTTTCAGGCTCAGAGCAAGAGGGGGAAGAGGGAGGGCTGCTCACAGCCGAAAAGCGGGGAGGCAGTTTACCATCAGCCCCTCCCCTATCCCCCATCCTGGAATCGGAAACTTCAGAAGAGGAGGGGGTGATGCTTCCCCCCTCACCGCGCACATGCAGACAGCTGAAAAGACAGGAGAGAAGGGGGGAAGGCGGGCAGTACCTGAGGGGCAGTTAAGGAGGAGCGAAAGATTGCACGCCCGTTTGGCCCCTTCTTAAAGAACAGGCAGGAAGAAGTCCCTTGCTCTGTCAACTTTCTCCCAATGCCACAGGACCTGTATCCCTGTATTGCTTCATGAGAAAACGCAGTCTTTGTTTGGACATTACCCTAATAAAACACGAATTAACTACAACCGCTGGTCTGGTTCCTGAGTCACATCCTGGGCCTGACAGCTTGACAGAGCCACCTAAATCACCCTCAACACTCTCTTCACTTGACTGGGACAAGATGTCAAAGGGAGCAGCGGGGGGGACGAACCCCACTTCTGAGACGGAAGAAGTGAAACTCTTGAGGACTAAGGTAGCTGATTTGCAGATGGATGTTCAAGCCCTGCTAGCAGCAGTCAAGGCGCTGAAGACGGATAATCAAACCTTGAAGGCCACGATAGACCAGATGCGAACAGCCCCTCCAGCTGCCGTAGTAAAGGTTCCCATTGGATTGCCCCCAAAATACGTGGGACAAAGTGATCAGTTGGCAACTTTCGTGGCTCAATGTGAGTTATATCTGGATGTCAGGCACACGGAATTTCCAGATGATGGGGCTAAAGTGGCCTTCGTGATTAGCCTCCTGGAGGGAGAAGCTGCAAAATGGGTGACTCCGTATCTCGTGAGAAAGGATACTGTCTTAAGAAGGTACAGAGGATTTATACAGGAGATGACTGAGATGTTCCAAGACCCGCAAAGAGCTGAAACAGTAGCGCGGCAACTAGGCGCTCTGAAGCAAGCTAAAGGGACTGTTTCCGAGTACACTAACGCTTTTAAAATTCTGTCCCAGGAAACTGGTTACAATGACGCCGCCCTGATGTTTATGTACCGGAGTGGATTAAATGCTGAAATCCTGGATGAGTTGGCCAGGACCTCCCCCCCCGCTGACCTACCAGGGTTCATCCGGCTATGCCTACAGATAGATCACCGGATGGAAGGAAGGCGCCTGGAAAGGAAGCAGGAGGTCCCGAGATACTCAGCCTCGGCATCCCGCAGCAAGATCCTTCCCTCTGCAGGGATGGCAGGCAATGCAACTGAGGGACAGGGAGGGGCTAGGCCAAGACTGTCGGAAGAAGAAAAGAAAAGACGCCGTCGGGAACGTTTATGCTTTTGTTGTTCAAAGCCGGGCCACGTGGCCAGAGACTGTGGACTGAAAGGGGGGAAAGCCGAGCTGTCGGGAAACTAGAACACCCAGTCCACGTGCAGGCCTGTGGACTGGGGGCAGCGTTGTATAAAGGCCCCCCAATGATCCAACCTCCCTCAAAGGGGGTGTTGGTCTTGCCTATTCGGATTACAACTTCCAGAGGAGTGGTGTTTAATTCCACTGCCTTAATTGACAGTGGAGCCTCCACAAATTTTATTGATGCAAAGTTAGTCAAGCGTCATGGAATTTCCCGGTGGAAACTGGACGCTCCCCTAGCTGTGGAGACTATTGATGGGAGACCCCTGAAGTCAGGAGGGGTGACACAAGCCACGGAGGAAGTGAAACTTCAAATCCCTGGGCACGAAGAGTTCATTTCGCTATACGTGCCAGATCTCTTGAACTTTGAGGTGATTCTGGGAATGCCCTGGCTAGCAAAGCATGAACCCAAAATAAGTTGGAAGGAGGCGGTGGTGTGGTTCACCTCACAGTATTGCCAGGAGAACTGTCAACCTGAAGGAATCAAGAACACCTTAGCGGGGGCAGTGCAAGAGATCGAGCAAGTGACCCTGCCGCCAAAGTATGAAGAATTCAAAGATGTGTTTGATGAAAAAGAGGCAGAGACTTTACCCCCCCACCGCCCTTACGACTGTGCGATTGATCTAGTGCCAGGAGCCAGCATCCCATCAGGGAGAATCTACTCTCTCACAGAGAATGAGAGGGAGGCCCTGAAGGAATTCCTGGATAAAAACCTGAGGCGAGGATTCATACGCCCCTCACAATCCCCTGCTGGAGCGCCACTATTGTTTGTGAAAAAGAGGGGGGGGGACTCAGACCCTGTAACGACTATCGCGCATTGAACCAGATCACCATCCCCAACAGCTACCCGCTGCCCCTGATCTCAGAGTTGCTGGACCGACTGCGCTCTGCAAAAATCTTCACGAAGTTGGATTTGAGAGGAGCGTACAATCTGATCAGAATGAAGGAGGGAGATGAATGGAAAACAGGATTCTTGACCGCTTACGGACAGTATGAATACCTGGTCATGCCGTTCAGGCTTTGTGGAAGTCCAGGAATTTTTCAAAAATTCATGAACGACGTGTTTAGAGACTTGTTGGACACGTATGTAATCTGTTACTTAGATGATATCCTGGTGTTCTCAAAGAACCAGGAAGACCACGACCAGCATGTGAAGACGGTGTTGAAGAGACTGAGAGAAAATCACCTGTATGCTAAATTAGAGAAATGTGGATTTGACCTCAAGTCTCTAGACTTCCTTGGATATCGAATCTCAGTGGAAGGCGTGGAGATGGACCCAGGGAAAGTAAGCTGCATATTGGACTGGGGCCAACCTGTCACCAAAAAGGATGTACAACGGTTTTTGAGGTTTGCCAATTATTACAGAAAGTTCATTCCAGGGTTTTCCAAATTAACAGCTCCTCTGACTGACTGTTTAAGGGGGAAGAAGAAGTTTCAATCGACAGAGAACGCCACCGAGGCCTTTGAGGAGCTGAAGAGATGGTTTGCTACTGAGCCCATTCTGCGCTTTGCTGATCCGAACCGCCCTTTCGTAGTGGAAGCAGATGCTTCAGATTTTGCCATCGGGGGGGGTCCTGCTACAATTAGACCAAGAAGGGAAGGAGCTGCACCCCTGTGCGTACTTCTCTCGGAAGTTAAAGCCTGCAGAGAAGAACTACACAGTTTGGGAGAAGGAGCTGCTGGCCATCAAGGACTCTTTTGAAAACTGGAGACAATATCTAGAGGGGACCTCTCATCGAATTGAAGTGCGCTCCGACCACAAGAATCTTGAAAGCCTCCAAACAGCCAGAAAGCTGAACCAGAGACAGATAAGATGGTCCCAGTTCTTCACTAGGTTTAACTTCCAGATTACTTACCATGCCCAAGCCAAAAACCAGAGAGCGGATGCCTTATCCAGACAGCCACAATACAAAGAAAGTGAATCCGAGGACCAGCCTCAGTACGTAATCCCGCCAGAGAAATTAACGTTGGGAGTATGCCAGCCTTCATGGGAAGAGGAACTCAAAAAGGCACAACAAGAAGATGCAGACATGCTAAAATATCAGCAGGAGACGGAACAAGGTCAAGACTCAGAAGTAACCTTTCACTGGAGAAATGGACTGTTATGGTTCAAAACCGCCAGATATGTGCCAGAAGGGGAATTAAGGCTCAGAATCCTATGCCAGTGTCATGATTCCATCACAGCGGGACACTTTGGGATTTACAAGACCATTCAGAACGTGGCCAAGGACTTCTGGTGGCCTAAAATGCGTCGGGATATTGAGAGTTATGTAAAGTCCTGCTCTGTCTGTCTGCGGACAAAAACACAAACAGGGACACCAGCAGGACTGTTACAACCGTTGCCTGTCCCACACGAACCCTGGAAGGACCTCTCCATGGATTTTATAACTGATCTACCCAAGTCCCAAGGAATGACAGCCATCTTAGTAGTGGTGGATCTACTTACCAAAATGGCACACTTTCTTCCTTGTGCAGGGGCCTTAGAGGCTAAAGAAACGGCCAGGTTATTCATAAAAGCAGTCTACCGGCTGCATGGATTGCCAAACAGCGTAGTCTCAGACCGAGGAACTCAGTTCACAGCCAAATTTTGGAGAGCAATGTGGAAACAGTTGCAGACGGAATTAAAACTCTCCTCCGCCCATCACCCCCAGACAGATGGGCAGACGGAACGCTTGAACGCCGTTTTGGAAAGATATTTATGAAGTTATGTGTCCTATCAACAGACTGACTGGGTATCATATTTGCATTTTGCAGAGTTCGCCTACAACAATTCTCTGCACTCCAGCACTCAACAAACCCCGTTCTTCGCTAATTATGGATTCCATCCTAAAGTCTTTCCAAGCAGCTCAGAAGGAATGCTGGTACCGGCAGCTGAGAACTTCCTTAAGGAATTGCAAGCGGCGCAACATACACTGAAACAGCAGTTAAATGAAGCCAAAATGGAGTACAAGCGAGTTGCTGACCTGCACAGGAAGGAGGGCCCCCCCCCTTCAACCGGGAGACCAGGTATGGCTGTCCACCCGCTTCCTCCAGATGCTGGGCAAATGTAGAAAATTACAAGACAACAGGGTGGGTCCTTTCAAAATAGAAACTCAAATCAATCCCGTGGCGTACCGACTGAAGCTGCCTGACACGTTTAAAATACATCCTGTGTTCCATCGATCCCTCTTAACGAAAGCCGCCCCTCCCAGTGAGTTACGGCCGGAGGAACCTCCCGGAGCTCCACTCCTGGTAAATGAGCAGCTTGAGTTTGAAGTTGAGGAGATCTTAGATTCCAGGATCAGACGCCACAAGCTGCAGTACTTGATTCACTGGAAAGGCTATGGGGTGGCTGACAGATCATGGGAAGATGCAGCTGATGTGCATGCTCCAGAATTGGTAAAACTTTTCCATCAACGTTTTCCCCACCGTCCCAAGCCAGACAAGGGGAGGGGGGCACAGCCTGGGAGGGGGGATGGTGTCGGAAGGCAGAGCTGGGGTCCCAATCCCGGGGAGCTGGATCCCGGAGAGTTGGGAGAAGAGTATTCGGATGGATGGCAGAGGGAAGGGGGAGGAACTTCCCCCCTTTGGAGCGAAGACGAAACAGAGGAACTGCCAGTGATAAGGTCGCTTAGCAACGGGGAGCCTGAGCCCTCCCTGGACATTCTCACGCCTCCCCCTCTTTCAGGCTCAGAGCAAGAGGGGGAAGAGGGAGGGCTGCTCACAGCCGAAAAGCGGGGAGGCAGTTTACCATCAGCCCCTCCCCTATCCCCCATCCTGGAATCGGAAACTTCAGAAGAGGAGGGGGTGATGCTTCCCCCCTCACCGCGCACACGCAGACAGCTGAAAAGACAGGAGAGAAGGGGGGAAGGCGGGCAGTACCTGAGGGGCAGTTAAGGAGGAGCGAAAGATTGCACGCCCGTTTGGCCCCTTCTTAAAGAACAGGCAGGAAGAAGTCCCTTGCTCTGTCAACTTTCTCCCAATGCCGCAGGACCTGTATCCCTGTATTGCTTCATGAGAAAACGCAGTCTTTGTTTGGACATTACCCTAATAAAACACGGATTAACTACAATCGTTGGTCTGGCTCCTGAGTCACATCCTGGGCCTGACACATTATAATTAAATAAGCTCTGAGATATGTAGATTCTAGATTAGATATTTCTCCAAATCATCCCAGGCCTGTTTTATACCATTCCTTGAAGGGGGGGGGGGAAATAAACATTAATCAACGAAAAGGACATCGTTCTGAACTCCAATAAGCCAGCCACTGTGATTGTTCCACATGGGCCAAGCCACTTAATATTTATTGAAGAGATGTAGATATCAATATTGCCAAGCCTGCCTTAGGTCTACCTTTTCCTTTGCTGGCCAATGCATTGTTTACCAAGAACCCATTCAGATTATTATTATTTTTAGTGGACCAGGTTTCCTGGATAAAAATCACATCATAATCTCTTTAAAAGTTGAGAACCTCAGGACTACTTTGCTTAAAGGCCCATCCAGCTATGTTCCACGTGAGTATTTTAAGCAGGTCATTTGCTGTATCTGTAACTTTCTGATTAACCCATGGGCAAACATCTAATTGAGAAAGGGGTTCTAGTTAACGGACCATCTTGGAAAGGTGCTTGTCCATTTAACTCAATGATCCGGTTCAACTCCCAAATCTTGTCCTCAAAGATGGAGCCAGTTCTTTCTGGGGGCTTAGCAAGCACCTTTTTGGCTGTTGCACTTTATGGTATCATTGTAGATACGTATCCCAATTCTTCGGGGCAAAGATACCTTCTGTGTAACCATCCTGCACTAGTCACCGAGGCCCCCAGAGGAGCACTAAGATTATATTCCTTGGGGGGAGGAAAGTTCTTTCCAGATCTGTTGCTCGATTTTTTGTTGACAGTCCTCCTCCACTCTTTTCCTATAATCTGCTCTTACTTGACTGCAGGTTGTCTCAATGCCCCATATCTGGGACTTCACATCTTTATCCGGAATCATGGAGGGAATGAGAGTATCTCTTAAAAATGGAAGTCTGGCATTTCCTCCTGTGACTGAGATGGCAGAGATAAAAATGAGTTCCTTTTCTTCTGGAACAAGGCTGATTTTGAACCCATATGGTGTTTGGTGACATTTTACACTGTGTCTGGGACTCTTACAATGATCATTATCCTTCCAAGTTAATGAGTACGCCGGTCCCATTATCTTTGGCTCTTTGTGAAATATGTCAATGGGATTTTTATTCTCAAATAACCTAGTTATTATCAGTACCGCCTTATAAAATATTTTTTTTTCTTATATAGTAATTTTGCAATTGCCCAGCTCCCAAATGTCACCACAGATCGAACATGCTGGGAATCATAAAATAAATACTCAGTATCAAGAATATCGTCAATATAGGATCTGTGGGGTTATTTTGCCCACCAGTTCCAAAAAGTGGACTTTACGTGGGAAAAGAGAAGGCATGCCTTAGGTTTTTAAGAGCACTGGGACCACAACCACTCATGACCACCACCACCCAGTTTGAGAAGGAGCCATCGATAAGCACTCTTTGAATACGATTCTGGAGCCAACGGTGGATCCACCTGACAGTTGTTCCATCCAGTCCACATTTAGCTAGCTTCCTAATCAGAGTATCATGAGGCACTTTGTCAAAAGCTTTGCTGACGTTGAGATATAGTTACAGAACAGGGACTCCTTGAAGTCAGGTGTGAGGATTCTCAGGCCCAGACGGGCAAATGTGGCATCTAGGCTTCTCTGCCTGGCCCCAGGCTGCAACCCCTCTCCCCAGGTCACACCTTGCTTCACACCCTCTTTGACTGTTTCTGCCTGACTGGAAATGTGCAGTTGAACTCTGATAGTGTCTCTGGCTTGCCTGGATGGAAGATGGAGGGGGGGCATGCAAGCGTGTGCAGAAACTAGCCTGTTGTACAAAGGTAAAAATTATGTTAATTGCTCACCTGCCTGTTTTACGCAATCCAGTTTAAAGCCATTTTCGGGCCTTAACATTTAGTAACAGCAGAACTGAGCGAAGGGACGGTAGTTTTCTCTCTCTATTGACGATTGCCAGATGTATTTCTTATTTCTAGCCTCCAATGTTAATGTATAGTTCATAGAATCCTTGAGTTCAAGGGGTCATCAGAGGCTATTCAGACCACTCCTACCCTGCTCAATGCAGGGAATCCAGAGACACAGCATCCCCAACAGACACTGTTGGAAGACCTCCGGTGAGGAAGAACCACCCTCGCCCTTCTGGGTAATCTACCCTGTTGCCAAACCATCAAGATTTCCCCCCAATGTTCAGCCAAAATCTACCCTCCTGTTCACTTTAAGACTGTTAGATCTAGTGCTCCCCTCTAGGAGGCAGCAGAGGGCAAGGATTGGCTCTCGCTTTCGTATGACAATCATAAATCAAGAGGGCTTGCCGGGGGTTTTTTACGTGACAATCACATAAATCAAGAGGGCTTACCCTCTTTGATGTGGCCGTCATTCAGCAATTTGAAGATTAAGGAGTCCTAGTCTAGAAACTGGATTTTCCACTTCTGTGTTTTCCGTGGCTCTTCCACAAAGAAATATACATTACTGGGACATGACAGGTTATGAGTGGTGTTGTCATGTTATGGTGTGTGTTCAATGCTGGGTTGTGCTTTTTGTTTTTTTTTAAGGTGACTTTAGATTCCAGATATAAATCAGTTATAGCAGCTTCAGTATGTTTTTTCCCCAGCTTGCTGTTTATTGATTGATTTGTAAGACATCAGAAACATTTTAAACATATATTTAAAAATGAAATGAAAGGGGGGGAAATCTTCAGATCAATTGCTGATATGCATATATATTATTTTGGAATCTGTTCCTCACTCCATAGCCCCTGTCTGGGGAGAAATTACTGTTCCATTTTAGCAAACATCTCAAGAAGAGCATCCCTACTTCAAAGACAAAATCATTATCTGCCAACAATCACTAAACATTGCATCTGTTTAGCTAAAACAGGGCTGATGAAGCTGCAGTTCAAGGGCTGGATGCGTCCCCACCGGTCTCTTCTTCTGGCCCTTGGGAGTCTCCCCCCAGGCCACACCCCCAAAGGCCCTGCTACACACGCATCCTTGCTGGAATGTGCTCTAGGACTCTGATAATGCCTCTTAGTGGACGGAAAGATCAGTGGAACCTCTGATTTTTTTGAACTCAGCCTATTGAACAAAGATAAGATTAATCATCCGGGCAACTTTTGGCCTCTGGCCCCGCCCACCACCATCATGTGGCCCTCGGAAGATTGCCCATGATGGAATGTGGCCCTCAGGCTTAAAGAGCTTCCCCACCCCTGAGCTAAACTATTTATTATTATTATTATTATTATTATTATTATTATTATTATTATTAAATAGAATGAAATCTAAAGTGCAATACAGTTTGAACCTCTTTTAACTCAGGATCATCTTGACATTTCAAATAATGGGGGGGGGATACTTAACACTGATCTGCATCCCAGGCAGAACTCATCTGCAATACTTAAATAATCTAATTTTGTGGCTGCTGCAAAGGCACTCCAAACTCCACAGTGTGTTAATAAATAAATAAGAATGGAGCCAGCCAGCTGCCCCATTCTTCGGACTCCTGAATCCGGCAGTCTTCCGTGGAATTGCTGAGGCTTAATGCCAAAAATCAAGGTTGCGTTTCTCTCTTTTTTGTCTAAGGCAAGTTGATGTCTGAACCAGCCCATCCAATCTAGCTGCATCAAGCATTCAGGTGGAGGATGGAGGGGGAGTGGTGAGCAAAAGGAGCCCCCCACAAGTATGGGGTCTGGAGAGTCAAGCCCCTCAAAATGTCCAGATTCGTCATTGCGTTTTCTCACATGTCCAGGTGTGGAAAATAAGTGCCAAAGATGTTCTGCTGGAGTTGGTACTTGCCGGCTCCCTTCCGCAGGCAGAAGGCAATCTGATTGTCCAGAAAATAAGGAGAAATAAATGCATTTTAAAACACAGATGCACAGGCATCGCCCCACCCACCCTGTCACTTCTTCCCCAGAACTTGGCCATGAGGCAAGACAGCGAGGGCCCTTCCATTGGCCTGGCTAGGACAAACCAATCCATCTAACGTTGACAGAGGTGAGACAGTGTGGCCCCCTTCGTCGCATGGCTGGGACAAATCATTCCATCTAGCTATGGGCTCATCCAGACGACTGCAAAATGTGTGACACGCCCGCTATGTGTGTTCATTATTTTTCGGTCGTCCAAATGATGTCTCGCACTGTTACGCATTTTCACGGGTTAAATCCGCTCCTTCCAATACTGGCAACAATGCGATTTGCTTTTTTAAACCGGTAATCATCCGCTGCAACATTAGGGGCTCGGATGCAAAACCGCGGTTTATAGAGATGTAGGCGGTCCATAGGGGGACCTTAGGCGTGTCCCAGTACCCCTTCCGTCTTTACCAACCAATCATGGATTTTCACTTGTGCGCATGTGCGCGAATGTGCTTGGAAAAGCCCGGGAAACTGAACCAATCAGAGCCACAGGATGTTACGTTGTACTTCTCCGATGCAGAAATGTGCATTTCCGCATTTGCACACAAGGAGGTACTGCAGTTTACGCAGACACGTTGTAGGTAGAGAAGAAAGAAGTGGTGGTTGCCAGCCTAATTCATCTTTCCACTTCTGCGCAAGCTAGCGAGGAGTGGCAGGCCGCAGTGGACCGCCGGCCAGCTGGTCGTCAGCCACAGCTCGGGTCACTGCACTGCCCAGGCTGATGGAAGCCAGGGGCAGTAGCCGTGACAAAAGGCAGGGGGGTGTGCCAAGCAGCCCACCAGCTGATCGCCAGCCGCCTCACAGCTGATCGGTTGGCTGCACTGGCCCGGCAGCAAATGGCAGTAGCCACAAGAAAGCCTCCTTTGCTTCATGCTGGCTCCAGGGCGAAGGAGATTGGCACAGATCTGGCCCTGAACACCACGCTCTACCGGGCTTTTAAGATCTTTTAGGGTTTTTTTTCCCTTTTCTCTCTCCCGCCCCTTCTTCCCTTTCAAATTATGCTGCCCCTCTTAAGGATGAAAGAAGGAAGTTTTTTCTCTCTCTGCAGAGCTGCTGCTTCTGCCTGCTTGTTAATTTCACATTGAAGTGTAAACAGTTGCAAAGTATAATGATGGATCCCTTCATGCAAGAACTAATGTTCTCTTTTGCTGCTTGATGTTTATGGCAGCTTGAATTCATGAAAGCGAAATATAGTTATGTACAATGCGATAGGAACCCAAATAGTAGCTGGATATAAGCTCTTATTTCATGCAGGTTTTTCCTTTTTTGAAATGTATCTCCAGAAACGTTAACATGCGTAAAGGTAGAAAAGCATACAGTTGGTTTTGCAAAATATCGCAAATATGAGCTAACAGAAATACAAATGCTCCAGAGTGGCGAGCGGCAAAGAAACTCCATTACAGCCACAGGAAATTCAAACTTCCGCGCTCGCGTTTTGTGCTTCGTTGCAAAGGGGGAGAGGAGCACACGTCATTTTTTGTGGGCCAATTGGCTGATAGGGGGTGGTCTTACAGGAGGAGCTGGGAAAAAATGGAAAGAATATACGGATCTTCCTGCTGCGTGTGTGGGCACAAAAAGAACCGTGGTTTTTTTATTGGGAAAGAGCGAATAACAGGCAAAGTGAGGATTGTCAGATGACAAACCGAACATGGAAAACGTGGAATATAGAGACTTCCGGGAAGGGTGATTCGCCTGTGCTGCCTCTGAGACAAGCTCTTGTCTTAGATGAAGTTTTTTCAGCTTTAATCAGTCAGAATGTTTTTTTTTTGACTGGTTAAGATTTTCTCCCGGCCAGGGAGAAACGTGAGAAAACGTGGAATATCCCGCTCCATTTGGATGAGCCCTATGTCAGACAGAGAGGTGACACAGCAAACTCCCAGCAGTGTAGTCATTTGGGGACTTGGGGGGGGTGTCTTAGACCACTTACTTTTTTGGGAGCAGGCCCAGTAGGGTCCCTATGTTTCCAGCATCCTATGAGCCAATCAGCATGAAAGGGAAGTGTGTTAGTGGTCACTGAGAAAAGTCTTCCAGCATGCTTCCTTGTCCTGTCTTGATCGGAGCCAATCACAGTGAAAGAAGGAAGACTCTTCTCAGCAGCTAACACTCTCCTCTTTCATGCTTATTGGCTCCTAGCGATGTCTGTAGTTGTGGGAGAAGGCATTGACAATGATCTCATTCTCAATCCAACAGCAAAAAAGGGGATCATGTGGGGATGGCAGGGAAATCTGATTCCGTTTGCATTTCAAGCCACATATATCAAATTCGCACTTTCCAAAACAATATGGGAACCGAAACACAGCCATCATCCCAAATTTGCACTGATTTGAATTTTACAATGAAGGTCGCCAACCAAACAATGTTTACAAAAATGCATGCGTTAGGGGGAAGTGTGCGCAAAAATGAATATGTTGGTGAAAATAGCATAGCAAAGTGTTAGGATAAATTGCTTGAAAAAGCATGTACATTAGTCAGAACTACATACACAAAGGCATTGACTAGGACAAATTCCCAATAAAATGCTGAAGAATTTTCTTGAGTATTTTTTAAAAAAATATTCACAAATTGGTGCAGAACTGAATTTAATATTTTTAAAAAATGAGACACAGAACGAATTTGATGGTTCCTTCCATCTCTGCTATCGTGAAGGACCCTGCACTTCTGAATTTGCCACTACACTCGTTACTGGCTGTACCAGAAGGAAAGGTGAGGCGGAAAAGCCTCCTCTGAAGGCCTGGCTGTGAAAACTACTCCATTTGGCTGAGGGAGAGGTGCTGAAATTAACTGCCTTTGGGATCCTCTCCTCCAAGATCTGCCTCTGTCAGCAAACTCACAGACTACTCACAAATAGCCCCTCCCTTCCCTTGTGAAAATGGTTCTGGGAAAATGGGATTTCTGTACCCTGGATGTAATTGGCCATGCCAACTGCCTCCCACTGCCATCACCAATGAATCAATGTTGTGCGCATAGTTTGTGTTAGGAAAACCTCCTTTTCCTCTTTGCCTTCAAGAGAAGTGTGAACATACCAGGAAGCAGATGAAGAAGAAGAGGATGAAGCCCAGGAGGACAGACAGACATATGAGGATGATCGCCCAGAAAGGTAAATCTGGAAAGACAATAAGGATTAAATGTTGGCAAACCTGTTGAACAACAACACACTGCCCTTGACAGGGCTTTTTCAGTGGTGGCTCCCCATTGTGGAATGCCTTCCCAAGAGAGGTGTGTCTGTCTACATCACTATTGACCTTCAAGAGGGATCTGAAAACATTCCTCTTTACCCAGACATTGGATGGCTGAAGGAGACTGCTCCTGGCAACCCAGACATCACTGGTTGAAAGAATGCTGCTAACTGTAACTGTGTTTTGGAATGTTTTTAACATTTTTTAAATGCTTTTCTTTTGTTGCTAAATTGTTTTGTTGTTATGTTTGCTGCCCTGGATTCCTTTGGGAGGAAGGGCAGGCTATAAATTCAATAAATGTTAAATAATAATGGGATGTATGGATAATATTCAATTTATGGAAATTGTTAAGCGATGCACATGCCAATGGTGGTGGGCAGAACCAGAGGCAAAAGAGGGCAGAGCAACAAATGTAAATTTTACCTTTCTACAGTAGACTAGTTTTGACACACACTCACAGACACCATGCAGGCAAGGAAGAGGCATTGTCAAGAGTTGAAGGACACATCCCAACCAGGCAGAAACACTTATGGAGAGTGTGAAGCCCAGAGAGCCAAATTCAGCATATGGGTCTGAAGTTCCCTACCACTGTTATAATTACTAGAAAGAGTTGAAAACAAAAAATGGACCAGGGAATCTACAAGCTACACGAAATTAAGCATGGGAATTCAGCAGGGACGAGTGAATTCCTTTTGTTGAGTGAGAGGTTAATTAATTAATTTATTTATTTATTTAAAAAGCAAAGCAGTTTACAACGTATATAAAACACGTGTAAATGTTCATATATATGAACTCTGAACATCTTGCTAAAGCCATCAGCAGGCCTCCTGTTGTAGCATTTCGCCAGCCTCCTAATTTGCGCAGACTGTTGGTGAGAGCTGTGCTTAAGCCACCTATCACCAATCCTGGGTCTCATCCTTGTTACGCCAAAAGCTGTATCACCTATGTGTACCTCAGGGAGACAGTCACTTTTACAAGTACTAGGACAGGCAGGACATGTTACATCAAACAGAACATCACCTGCAGGTCCTGCAATGTAATTTATGTCATCGAATGCAAAGACCAGGATGTCATATCCAGTACGTAGGTAAAACCACAACTGACCAACGCACGCGCTTCAGGAACCACAAGTTGGCAATCTTAACAAAAAAAGTGGAGCAACCAGTTGCAAAACATTTCAACATTGAGGGTCACAGCCTGTTGGACTTTTCTATAACAGCGATAGAGATGCCAACAGATCCAGCAGCATTGACTAAAAGGGAGAACTTTTGGATATATTCTCTGGACACATTGGCACCACATGGCCTGAACCTGGAGGACGGTACCAGCATCACTGAACTTCTGCAAAGGAAGCCCCTCTGAGCATTCCATCCTCAAAGCTCTATAACTGCCACCTTGGTAACAGCATTTGGATGAAGGCGGAAGCCGAAATGTTTTGTGAATACAATAAAAACCTCTGTTTTGTTAATCGCAATTACGTTCATATATTTTTAGGGGATTAACGGAATCCTTATAGGGATCCAGAGCTAGCTTGAGTGTTGCTTTCAAAACTTGCCTGCATATGCCTGCTGACATATAGGAAAGTTTTCAGCAGGCGTTTAAAGGCGCCTGCTGAATCTCTGTTGGCAGACCATTCCAGAGAACTGGGCCAATGACACTGAAGGCTCCATTTCTTCTTGTCAGATGAGCCTTGCTGACACAGGGGATGGCCAACAATGCTCCAACAGATGGATCTCAGTGATCAAGCTGGGATATAAGGTTCAGGCAGTCCCTAAGGTTCCCTGCACTGAGCAGGGGGTTGGACCTGATGGCCATTTAGGGTCCTACCAACTCTCCCATTCTACGATTCTGCAAGAATGGGGAACTTGTGCATTCCTCCCAAGTGTGGTTGGACTCCATCTCCCATCAGCCCCAACGGCCAACATGGCCAACGGTCAACGATAATGGAAGTTGGAGCCCAACGATGACTAGTGCAGTCTTCCTTCAGCTTGGGCTCCACCTGAAGCTGGGATGGGGTGAAGCGGTGGCCTTTGTTGTTGGGCTATAGCTCCCATCATTCCCTGCCAGGTTAACTAACAGTCAGGGATGATGGGAGCTGTAGTCCAGCAACATCTGGGGGACCCAAAGTGGAAGAACACTGGGCCAGAGGGCCACAGGCTCCCCCATCACCTTCTTTCCATCTTGGTTATGTTTGTGTGATGCCCCCAAAGGGCCTGACATCACATTGCCTTGAGGCATGGCGGGGAATTAAAATGGTGGGCAGCTTCCCAGAGCCCAATGGCGAGGTAAGTCAGTGGAGGACCAAAAGAGGAGACCCATCAACAACCCCCCTCCAAACCCAAACACCTGGAGCCAACCCTAATCTAAAGAAACATCTCTACCTTCTTTGTGGTGTTCTGGAGCCACTGCTGAAGGATAACCTGGAAGTAAATGACATAAACATAAACATAACAGCAAAACAAGAGCCCTGCAGTGCTGGATCAGGCCAAAGGGAGGTATCTAGTCCAGCATCCTGTCCTCACAGTGGCCAGCCAGAGGCCCCAATGGGAAGCCCGCAAGCAGGACCCAAACACAACAGCAACACTCCCCACTTGTTATTCCCTGATATTATTGAGAGGCATTTGCTGCCTCAGACACTGGAGGAAGAATATGTCCTTTCTGGCCAGTTGCCATTGATAGCCTTATCAGGATCCCAGGGTATGGTCTGAAGCCACCGCCTTGCTGAAGCTAAGCAGGTCTGGCTCTGGTCAGTGCCTGGATGGGAGACCACCTGGGAACCACATGTATGCCGGGTTTCTTGATGAAAGAAAGGCAGGGCACAAAGGTAATAAAATAAAAATAAATGAATAATCTTCCATGACATTGTCTAACCCTCCTTTAAAGCCAGCCTAGTTGGTGGCAATCACTTCCTCTTGTGGGAGCAGATTTCAAAGTTTAACGAAAAACAGTGCAGGGGAATCCACCAAGTACAGAAGCAGGTGAAGATTCGACCCTCAACATCTCCTCTGAAACCTAGTTCTCTCTTTCACTCATTGAACCACCCATTGACAAGGGTGCCCTCAGCCCACTGCCTCTTACCGCTGACCAGGAGACTTCCATCCTCTAGTGTGTATTTCCCCAGCAAGCCAGCTTTGCCAGTCTGGTTTTTAAATACGTCATACACAAGGGCTTTGTTGAAAGACCTCGAGGAATGCATAGCGAAGGTGCAGACGGAACCAACCGCCGTTTGATTCTTCTGGCCGGTGGGACTGTGTAAAATCAACAAATGCAATGCAAGTTACAGCCAGAAGCTGGTCAGCTACCATGATTAATGAGGCCTGTTGGAGAATTCCAATTGCAATGGAAACAGGAGGGGAAGTTGCTGAGGTTTGCATTTTTTGTCTCATGTCCAGAACGGAAATCAATCCAGTGAACAGGATCAGTATTTGCTGATGCCGTTGCTTTCAGTCCGCAAATACGGAGCAATTGCTTACGACAAATGGGATGGGATCGCGTAATGAGGATGCCGTTTATGTGACGAATGATGTAAACTGAATAACAACATTTCGCCACAGCAGATGGTGAGACAAATAATGTAGGCGGTTTTTTTTGGGCAGCAGAATGGAAACAGCGTTGCAAGCAACAGATGCAATACGGAACGGAAAGCGAGGCCAACTTCCACCCCTAGTATAACACCCTGATCCTAAAGAGCTGCAGCTGGCTTCTTTGGAAATATTTCTTTTTCTTTATCTAGATATATTTATGATAAGATTTCTTACCTGTCACCAGAAGGTCCCGGGGCGGGTTATAAAAGCAGAAAATCCCATTAAAATCAAGACATTTTGGGATGAGATTCTGGTTCAGCTGAAATATGTAACTGGCTATGATCTTCCCATGGATCCTCTAACCTGACTTTTTGGTTATGTTAATGATTCTATCCTATCTGATTACAAATGATCGTACACTTTCTAACAGCAGCCAGATTGCTTATAACCAGAAAATGAACAGTTCATGAATGAATTATCAAAGTACAGGATGCAGTCAATCCTGATAAGATCTTGGGAGCTCTTTGAACAGGTGTTACAGACTTCATGTTTTTTCTAATTCTTTTTCTTCATCTAATCTATAAAATATTTGTGAACCAAATGTGTAAAGAACCCCGATGTACCTACTAGAAATTTTAAAATATATGTCTCGTTAATATAAAATTGAACATACATTTATATCTGATAGCTTTGTTTCCTTCTTTTTTGTAAAACCTTTGTCAGCCATGACAGTTCTGTTGATCTGTTGCTATTTTTGTACTTGATTTTGTACAATTTGTTTTTAAAACAGGTTTAAAAAACAGATAAACCTGTTAAAATTATAAAAAAACAAAAAAAGCCCATGCCAAGGTGAAGAGGAGATGGTCTCAATCAGACATGGGTCGTCCTTTGGATACCTTGCGCCTGAGCCCTCAAAACCTTGGAGCTGGCCCTGTTTTGGAAGCTCATGGGGGCGGGATACCAACATAGCACCCTCTAGGTTTTGGAATACAACTCCCATCATTCCTGACCACTGGACATGTTGGCAACTGAGGCTGTTGGGCATCAGAGTCCAGCAACATCTGGAGGACCACAGATGTCTCCCATCCCTCTCTGTAAGAGGCATTCCCCTTTCTCAGGAGGGAATGCTTCTTCTAAATAGAGGCATTCCTCCATCTCTTGCATGTGGTAGGGAATGCTTGTTCTTACGGCAGGGATGGGGGAACATCTGTGGCCCTCCAGATGGGCCCATCACTCTCCCTCTCAACCTAACCTACCTCGCAGGGTTGTTGTTGTGACAATATACACCGCCTTGAGCACCTCAGGGGAAAGGTGGGATAGAAATGTAATAAATAAATAAATAATTCCAATCAGTCTGCTCTGAGTCAGACTAGCACTTGATAAAACCCAGAGGTTTTGATACAGACATCTCCAATGAGGCAAGTAGGAGGTATTATTCCAATACAACACGCATTCCAGAGAGGAACATGCAGACAAGAACATGCAGACAAGGTATGTGGTATAGGCAAAGCCCTGAGGGCCACATTTGGCCTGAAGGCTGGAGCCTCCCCACCTGAGTCTATGCACTGACTTGCCACAATTCTCCATCCAAAAAAAAGTATAAAATATAAAGGAACTTCACCCTCCATTTCAAAACACACCTGAAGTTTTCCACGGAGCAGTGAATGAAATCTGTCCCTAAGTCGCTGCGGCGGTAGAGCTGGCTGAGCTGTTCAAAGCAAAAAAGTGGAAGGTGCAATTAATAAGAGTTGGATGTCACAGGAGAGAGAGAGAAATGGAACAATGCTGACAATCCCTCTTCAAGGCACACGATGTGGGCATGCCCTGTGGAAATCTTTGTGTACAGAAATCGAGGTTTGACACACCCCTCTCTGTCCGCCATCGAGGCAAGGAAGAGGCATGATCTGATGTGTTCCAACCAGGCAAAAATGCTCAAGGAAGGCGCAAAGTTGGGCTGGTGTGGGGCGTGGCCTGGGAAGAGGGGGCATGGCCTGTTGTGAGGGGCGTGGCCTGAGGGTTATACAGAGGGAGGTCTGGAGGGTTGCCTTAGGCCTCTGGGCCTGAGGTTCTCTCTTCCTCGTCTCCAGCTTCCGTCTGCTCTGTGCCATTTACCTTGCTCTCCATGCTTATTTTGGTGTGCCAGTAGACGTCCGAGTTCGAATCCTCCATTTCTGCTGTGTAGGGCAGGTTGGTGGTGGTAAAACTTACAGTGAAGTCCTTCAGCTTGAGCTGAGGTGGAGGAGCGTTGGTGAGAGCCTCAACAATTGGTTCAGGACCTGAAGGGGAAAGGAAGACTTGAGGAGCAAAGTTGCCTTTCATCAAGTGAAATCATTGGTCCATCTAGCTCAGCGTTTTCTGCACTGGGGGAGGCCAAAGGGCCACATTCCCTCATGGGCAACATTCCGGAGGTTGCATGCCAGTGCTGGGCGGAGCCAGAGGCAAAAGTGGGTGGAGCATTCCAGTGACACAAAAGTCAAATTCCTGCTCAGACACATTCTCCCACATCTCTGCAACCCACATCCAAGCAAGCCAGATACATTATCACAGTTCAAGGACAGAAAAGGGAAAAAATATAATTCTCCCCACCCAACCATTAATTTATGTTGTGATCTTTGCCTTTAATCTCTTTATTTGCCAGAGTGAGTCATTTCTGAGCTCCTTAACAGCCAGTGTGGGGAACACCTGTGACTCTCCAGATGTGGCTGAACTACCACTCTCCTCAGCCCCAGCAAGCATGGCCAGTGGCCAGGGACAATGGGAGTTGTAGTTCAGCCACATCTGAAGGGCCACAGACTTCCCCACACCTGCCTTACAGGAAGAGTGGGAAATCTCTGAGAGGAAGGGCGGGATATAAATTTAAATAATAATAAAATAATGTAAAAACTTCATAAACGTTCCTTTCCCGTCCGTTACATCCCATCATTAACCGCCACTATTTTCTTTTATTAATTTGTTATATTATTAATAAAAGAAAATTAGTGGCGGTTAATGATGGGATGTAACTGACAGGAAAGGAACAGTTATGAAGTTTTTTTAAAAAGGATTGAGGCCTTTGTAACCATGATGGCTATTTAACTTGATGTCAAACTGACGTACCTCGCACAATCACACCCTTGAGTTGGAACTGATTGCCCAGCCACTGGGACGTGGAGTTCTTCGTCGCTTGCTGAAAAGTTTCCGTAATGGTGTCTTGGTCGATGTTCATTTCGGGATCAAAGTAGCAGTTGCAGTCAACCACAATGGAGCCATACCTGCAAATTGGGGGCGAGAGGAGGACAAGAGGATTTCTGAACAAAAGTGACCCAAACCCCCAAAAGTGCTGAAAAATATATTTAAATCCCTACAAATTGGAACCCCCTCCCATTAGTTCTCAAACAAGTGAAGAGGCCTTCATTGTCTTTTTTGCACCAGTTTCAGCAAGCCTTCTAAACGCATGTTTTTATCCCAGTAGGTAGGAAGAGGAGGGAAACTTGTGCAAATCACATTGAAAGCCGAATTGATCAAATCTACAATTTCCAAAACAACATGGGAGCTGATATCCTTCAAAATTTGCTCTTCCCCGAATTTTTGCAATGCAGTTCTCTAACGAAGCACTGTTTGCAAAAATGCATCTTTTAGGGGTAAATGTGAAGAAAAATGAACCTCTTGGCGAACATGAGATACAAAAATATTACAAGAAATGGCTAGCAAAAATATGTACCTGAGTCAAAATGGCATGCAAAAATGTGTGTGCATTAGGATAAATTCGTACTAGAATGCTGAAGAATTTTCCTGAGGACTTCAATGCTGCAGAAAGGTTGAAAGAATGAGATACTGAACTAAAACGGCCAGATCTTTCCACCCTTACCAGCCGATATATTAATTTATTTGAAATTCTTTTTTATATATGCAGTTGTTTTATATGTGTGTTTAAATCGCTTTGAGATGCTTCATAGGAAGTGATTCATAGCTGAAATAAATAGGTTGTAGCCAACCTTAGTCCTACTGAGAAGAGACCCATTGGAAGTGATGGACATCAGTAAATTGGGTTCAGTAATTTCAATAGGTCTTCTCTGAGTAGATGGATTCAACCCAAAAATATAACACCGCCATTCCAAATCAAAGAGTCCTGGGAACTGTAGTTTGTTAAGGGTGCTGGGATTTGTAGCTTTGTCGAAGGAAAACGACCCAGGATTCTTTGGAGAAGGCATGTGCTTAAATGACCTTTAAATGCATGGTGTGGATGTATCATTACATTTTAAAGAGCATAAGCAAAGGTTATTTGAAAAAATGTGCACAGTGTGAAAATGTTCAAGACATGTCCTATGATTAGAAACTGATTATTATGTTAAAGGAGCATCAGTGGAATCTATCCATAAGAACATAAGAAGAGCCTGCTGGATCAGGCCAGTGGCCCATCTAGTCCAGCATCCTGTTCTCACAGTGGCCAACCAGGTAAACCTGGCCAACCACATCTGGGGTAGTCAAGAAGGTGCCCTTCAGATGCTGTTTGACTACAACTCCCTTCAGCCCCAGCCAACAAGGCCAATGGTCAGGGATTTGGAGCCCAACGACGTCTGGGATGGCACCATCTGTGGCCAGGTTGGGGTTCTGTTCTCTGAAGTCCCTGCCCTCAGCTCCTCAGAGCGAGGGTGGGATGTAGAAATGAGAACAGATCTGGGCTTTTTAGTTTAGAGAAAAGGTGAGTCAAACTGGGGGACATGATAGAGGCACATAAAGTTGTGCATGGCATGGAGGAAGTGGGTCGAGAGAAGCTTTTCCCTCTCTCAACTCATGGACCTCTGACGACGCTGAATGTTGGAAGATGCAGAAACAGACAAAGGAAGGTCCTTCTTCAAGCAATGCATAGTTAAAACGATGGAATTCACTCCTACAGGAGCCAGTGATGGCCACCAACTTGGATTGCTGCAGAAAGAGGATTATACAAATTCATGGAGGAGGGGAAGGCTATCAGTGGCTACTAGCCACCATGGTCATGTCCTCCTTCCACTGTTGGTAACCAGTGTGCCTCTGAAGACCAGTTGCTTGGAATCATAAGTGGGGGAGAGCTGCTGTTGTGCCCAGACCCTGCTTGTGGGTTTTGCTTTGAGGTGCCTGGTTGGCCACTGTGAGAAGGCCAGGTTGGACTAGATGGGCCTCCTTTGGCCTGATCCTTCAGAGCTCTACTGGAGTTCTCATCTGTAGCCCTCAAGATGTCGTTGGAGTTCAGCTCCCATCAGCTCCAGCCGGCATGGTCGACAGTAAGGGATGATGATGCGAGTTGGTCTTGTGACATCCAGGTGGACTGCAGGTTCCCCAGCCCTGACATAAATCTTCTTGATTGTCCCAGAGTGTAGGACATGGAATAAGGAGCTCAAGGTACAGGAAGCCAGATTTGAACTGAACATCAAGAAAAACTTTCTAACTGTTAGAGCGGTACAGCAATGGGACCAAAGACCTAGGGAGGTGGTGGGCTCTCCAACATTGGAGGCATTAAAGAGGCAGCTGGACAGCCACCTGTCGGGAATGCTTTAACTTGAATTCCTGCATTGAGCAGGGGGTTGGACTGGATGGCCTTGTAGACCCCTTCCAACTCTACCATTCTATGATTCTATGACAGATTAGATAGATGTCCAGGAAACCTGAACAACCAACAGCACCGTTTCCCCCTGCCTTTTGCGAAGATCACACTGACCTCAGTCCAGTGACTTTGCAAATGTTGAATCCATTTCGGATGGCGCTCCGGAGGAAGACCTGATTTAACTGAAATGGGTTTAACAGAAGGAAATTAGGCTCTGCTGGGATGAAATCAGCCCCTTCCATCTCCTCCCTTGTGGTACGTGATCTAGCCACCCACTCTCCTTGCTGTTTATCACATGGGGTCTCCCCTAGCCCTACTTGAAGATGCCATTGGGGATTGAACCTGGGGCCTTCTGCATGCAGAGCAGATGCTCTACCACTGAGCTACGGCCTTTCCACCCCTCCCACAGAGTAAAAAGCCAGAGGAAAATATGCTCACTGCCTGTAAGCAGGGCTGTAGTTGTCTGGGATCTCAGGGGGTCTTAGACTCTTACTTTTTTGGGAGCCGGGTCCCAGTAGGACCCTATGTCCCCAGCATCCTACGAGCCAATCAGCACAAAAGGGGAGTGTGTTGGCCACTGAGAAGAGTCTTCTCAGGTGCTTCCTTGTCCTTTCATGCTGTCTGGAGCAAATCAGAGTGAAAGGAGGTGAGTCAGCCACTGAGAAGACTCTCTTCAATAGCGAACACTTTCTCCTTTCATGCTTATTGGCTCCTAGGTCATCTGTTATTGTGGAAGAAGGCATTAACAAGGATCTCCTCCTCAACCCAGCAAAAAAAGAGCAAAGGGGGCATAGCTGTGACTGTCGTGAAGGGACCTGCAATTCTGTATTTGCCATGACACTGCTGCCAGTAACAGGTTGTTAGAACATTGCATGCACTTAAGCTGGGTTGGAGGTGAGGATTGAGGATCCTAATTTTAAAAAGCAACAACACATTAATATAAGGGAACTGAAGGAAGTGAATGAGGCCCATAACTGGAGGGGGAGAGGAATTATCTCCCTGAACTACCAATCACCTGCCCCCACAAAAATTCACTTCTGTCTGGGATAGGGCTGGGTGATAATTTTGATTCTGTTGACATTTCAAGCTGGATCTATCAAATTTGCACTTTCCAAAACAGCATGAGAAAGCAAAATACTTTGAAAGCCACACTTATCTGAATTTTGCGATGCAGAACGCCAACTAAGCAATGTTTACAAAAATGTATATATTTGCAAATATCAGAGAACTGAATTTGTGATTGGGGAACATGTGAAACAGAGGGGACCGAAACTGACAGATCCTTCCGTTGCCTGTTTGGGATCGGGGAATCCAAACCGCAAGCCCTCACCTCGTCGCTGATGGCAGACTGCAGGCGTTGGTATTCTGGAGATGATGGATCTGTGTGGGTCAAGTTCTTGTTGATGATTGTGAAGCCGAGCCCGTAACCCACCCCCTCTGGAGCTCCGGTAGGGGACGGCGGGTATCCTGAACGGAGTTTGAAGAAGCAGATTGTAAATATATAAGCAGATAATTGTTATTGGGTGTTTTTTTAAGAAGAGGATTCTGTTTTTGTTTTGAAAATAGATAAGTATCCAACTAAGTCATCTTCAGAGTAGACGAGGGATGGGAATCAAATGTGGCCCTCCAGGCTTTTCTATCTGGCCCTTGGAACCATCCTCAGGCTCCCCACCACTGTAAAGTTGGCCCACTGAAATTAATGGACATCACTGACTTAAGCTCGTGCATTTCAATGGGGCTATCCTGTGCATGACCATGGGTGCTTCCAGCCAGGCTCCGGCTAAAAGCATGTTTACCGTTTACATAGAGGGTGCCGTTCTTCATGCTGTAGTGCCCAAGTTTGGTGCTGCCCACCGTCAGGTTGCTCAGCTCATGATAAACCCTCACGCGGTCGAAGGGGGTGGAGAGAAGTTCTCTCCGGAAGGTGCAAAGAGTGTCCACCATCATGGCAAGCCTAATTTGTGGATCCCTAAAAAAAATGCAACTGCATGTTAGGTAGAATATATACCTCCCCTGCTCTGTTGGGGGGATACAAGGCTTTCTCTGGATGTTTATTTCATTATATTTATTACATTTACTTATTTTAAATGTAAATACCATGCTTTCCCAGGCTTACAATCACACCAATATAAAATAAAATAAAAATTCATCCATCACTGCTTTTTGCTCAAGATGGGTAAGTGAAACATCCACATTCAGCAGCAGTCTACCTCAGAATACCAGCTACAGGGGGACAACAGAGGAGGAAGCTCTTTTTGGCGCTATTGTCATTGGCTTCCCAGAGGCATCTTTTGGAATCAGAACGCCTTGCTCACACCTATCCTCTAAGCCTCCTCTGTGGCCTCTTACCGAAATCTCTGTACTTGGCAGCCTGTAAATGCTGAGCCGATGCTTGTGCTCCTGAGAAGGGGTTCCATCTGGGGGAAGAAATGAAAGAAAATAAAAGATCGGCGTGGGTCTGTCTTGAAAGTTTTGGGTGAACAGCGGAACAAACGTTATAGCAATACTAGGGGCTTCTGCCCCATGTGCTTTGCATGCTAATCCCAGCACCACCCCAAGAAGAGGAGCCTCAGGTACCCACCGCCTTTCTTGCCAACCCCCCCCAATGCCTCCAGGTATTGGTGCACGGTGGCAATCTTCAGCCCTCCTCAGGCACTTGCTTAGCCTCACCAGCCTGCCTCAGCTGTTTGTCTGCAGCGTGCCCAGGCCGCCTCGCTTTGCCACCCCACCTCGCCTTGCCTGCATGGCCTCCATCCCCCACCCACTTGCTGGCCTGAAGCATGTAGAAGGCAGTTGTCTATGTATGAAATCAACAAATATTCAAGAGAGAGAGGGAGGTAGATAATAAACAGTTCCTAGGCAGGACCAGCATTGAGGGTTGGCATAGTCACGACAGAGCACCTGCTTTGCATGCGGAAGGTCCCAGGTTTAGTCCCCAGGTAGGCCTGGAGAGAACCCTGTCTGAAATGCTGGAGAGCTGCTGCCAATCAAGGTAAACAATACTGAGCTTGATGGACCAATGCTCTGGCTCATTATAAAGCCGCTTCCTATGTGCCTATGGTCAGGCATCTGCCAAGAGCAGGGCCCCTGGTGGCAAGAGCACCCAGGTCCCTAAACCATTTAGGACTTGGAAGGTTATCGCTAGTACTTTGAAATGAAATGGACTGGCACTTGTTAATAAGGGCTGGTAATATATACCTGGTGCCTATTGGGACTGGTGGGGCAGAAGGCAGGGAGCGCAAGGGGTAGGCAGAGTCAGAGCCGACGAGAGGTTTGTCCCCATCTTCTGCTGAGTTCTACAAGGGCAACCCTGAGACTGAGTAGGAAGAAGCCTGCCTCTATGTTACGGACCCAGTTAGTAGCCTAGTAGCGCTGTCCACTGGCAGTCAAGAGCAAGCCCCACATCTAACACCCTGCAGTAGTCTAATCTGGAAGTTATCAGGGCCTGGCTAACTGTGCCACAAGCTGCCACTCCGCCCAGCCACATACAGGCACAATGTAAACGTACATAGTACTTCAGGGCTTTCACCGTGGAGTTGAACTTGCGAGAACCAGGCACCCCCATATCGCTTGTATAAGGCAAGCTGGACAAGGTATAGTTGACCGTGAAATGCCCCAAAGACGGCGGCTTGGCCGGGGTCGCAGAGGTGAGAGCTGGAAGGAGGAAGGACATTGGTTTCAAGATGGGGAAAAAAACATTTCAAATGGAATGTGCTAGCCACGTAGCACTTCAGAATACTTACGCAGAACGCTTTGTAGCTCATTGTAACCTGGAAACGAAAGAAATAGCATAACTACCAAGACCAGCAATGCCACAACAGTAAATGTAAAAGGCCTGGGCTGAACCCAACGTAAGTCCTACTCAGAGTAGACCCAATGAAATGACTTGATCTAAGTTAGCCATGTCTACTCATTTCAATGAGTCTATTCAGAGCAGGACTAACACTGGATAGAACCCAATATTCAAGTTTTATTAATTAATTAGTATTATTAATTAGTATTATTATTACCCACCCTTCACCCAGAGGTCCCAGGGCAGATTTCCACAATTTCAAAACAGTTAAAAGCAACTTCACAGAAAATAGGGTGGGTTCTAAAAACATACATCTCAGGTGTCAAAGGCCAGGGTAAAGAGATATATAAATTTTGTTAAATAAACCCGGTGGCAGACCCACTGAAATCAATGGATCTGCTTTGCATGCAGAAGGTCCCAGGTTCAATCCCTGATGGTATCTCCAGGTAGGACTAGGAGAGGGTCCTTGTCTGAAACCTTGGAGAGCTGCTGCCAGTCAGTGTAGTCAGTACTGAGCTAGAGGGACCTAATGGTATGACCTGATATAAGGTGTTCTACGTTCCTACTTCCATGCTCTTAGGAAGGCTTGGCAAATTTATGTAGGGATAGGCTCGTTAATACCTATGAGTTGTGATAGCAAAATGAAACCTCCATATGCAGAGGGAGTCTACCATAGAGGACTCAGGTGCTCAGAATACAAGGCAGGGCCCATCACCTCAGTGCCCTCTTTGCGAGCTTTCTGGGTGCATGTTTGGATTAAATGGGCCACTGGTCCAACCTCATTGCTCTCTGGGGTGGCCTGCATACCGTTCACATAGAGGCTGTTCTTGTCCAGCTTGTAGGGCCCGATGTTGGCGAAGCCGTTGGTCGTGTTGATTAGCTCGTGGTACACCTTCACCCGGTCGAACAGGGGTGCCGCGGCGTCTTTTCTGTAGGTGCAGATCATGTCCACTGCCGTCGACATCCCATCATCCAAAGAACTGGAAAATTCAAGAAATGAACAGCAGCTCCCCATAGCAGGGAAAAGAGGACCTCTTTCACCCTGAGGGTGCCGCATTCACTTCTGGGGCCTCATGCCAGTGATGGGGGGGGGCAGCCAAAAGTGGGCGGAGCAATGGATGTAAATTTTACTGTTATACTGTAGGCTAGTTTCTACACACACCCAGATAGGCGACTCACAAATAACATTTTATTATTTATTATTATTTCTGGCCTCCATCCAAGCAAACAAGGGGTGTTATCAGAGTTCAAGGACACATTTCCAGCCAAGCAGAAACACTCAAGCAGAGCCAGGGGAGAGTCCCAAGGGCCACAAAGCAAGGCCAGGAGGGCCACCTATGGCTCCTGTTGAACATTCTTTTGTGTGTTTTTTTACTTTACTTTCTTCTAAAATAATAATAATAATCTATTTTAAAATGTTAAGGTGCACCACCCTTTTCTCTGCCTAAAGACCATAGCTCAGCGGTGAAGCATCTGTTTTGCATGCAGAAGGTCCCAATTCTCCAGGTAGGGCTGCGAGAGACTCCTTTCTGAAACCCTGGAGACTGCTGCCAGTCAGAGTAGGCAATGATAAGCTAGATAGACCAATGGTCTTACTCAGTTTGACCGCTACCTTTGCTTCTATTTAAAATCAGAATAATAAGGACTGGAACCTTAACTTTATTTTTAAGGAAAGGAGCACAACTCAGTGAAAGGCCTCAGGTTCAATCACGGCCGGCATCTCCAGGTAAGGCTAGGAAAGACACCCTGCCTAAAAGCCTGGAGAGCTGCTGCCAGTCAGAGTAGACACTACTGAACTGGATGGTCCAATGGTCCAACTCAGTATAAGGCAGCTTTCTAGCTTCCCTTTAAATCAGCCCTTTAATCCAGATGCATGAGGACTGGAATCTTAATCTTATTTTTAAGAAAAGGGCCATAGCTTAGTGGTAGAGGATTTGCTTTGCATGCAGAAGGTCTCTGGTTGGCATCTCCAGGTAGGGCATGGAGTCTTCAGGAGAGATGCTGCCAGTCAGTGCAGATAATATTGAGCTAGATGGACCGGTGGATCTGACAAGTATGAAACAGTTTCCTGTTTCTGAGTTCCTAAAGAAGGTCTTCTCGACTGAAGTTCACAGAACGGGGATAGCTGGGATGTACTGAAAAATGCATTTTAGACATCTTCTGAAAACGACTGACCAGGGGGTTGGACTCAGTGGTCTTATAGGCCCCTTCCAACCCTACGATTCTATGATTTTATTCTTAAGACAGGCATTTGCAATACATATTTTTTTCTTTTTAAGCAACCAATTATTTTACTGATGATTTTAATGACCTTTTTAACTGATGCTTTTACTGATTTTTTTATAATCGTGTATGTTGCATACTACCGTGACATACTTTTATGAATGCGCAGATTATAAATGCTTCCATCAGTCAATCAATCAATTAATCAATGTTCAGATTTAAATTAATAACAATAGAATGACTGAATTCTCATGATTGAATTCTCCAATCGACCTGCCACCTGGATGATTTGCATGACTCCAGGCACTGTAATGGGACAACATGGAAGGTGGAATCTTGAGATGTCTTACCTTAGAGCAATAAGATTGCATCCTGCATGAGCTGGTCCAATGCTGCTTTTCTCCAAAATTTGGCCCAGCTAGGCATAAAAGGATTGCATATTAGCCAGACCCACACTCAGGATATGGATTTATTAAGATCTAACACAGGGTTGGCTGACACTTTGCTTGGACCACTGGCCATTGTATGTGCCAGCCAGCTTTTCCGGACTGCCCTCCAGGTGTTTTGGACTACAACTCCCATCATCCCTGACAACTGACGATGCTGCCTAGGGGTAATGGGAGTTGTAGTCCAAAGTATCTGGAAGGCACCAGGTTGCAGAAGGGAGTAATCCACAGTGAACAGAGCGGAAATTGCCTCTGAGTAAAATTGCATAGGGTTGCACCGTAATTACCTTGGGCCAGCGACTCTAGGTCCTAGCCTACTTCGCAAGGTTGTTGTGAGGAAAAAGATTAGGGTGGGGGACTATGTCAAGCTCTTTAGAGGAAGGGCAGGATTTTTTTAAAATGTTGCTAACAATTATTATTAATAATAATGAAACTGACAGGATTCAAATCTTATTAATAATGCTTATTAACAATAGTGGAGTGCTAATAAATTAATAAAAGTAAATTAATACATTATTGTTCAATTATTATTAGCTATTATTTATTATTAGGTTTATATCCTGCCCTTCTTCCCAGTAGGAGCTCGGGGCAGAAAGTTGTTGTTGTTATTATATGAGATGGGAGAATCCTTGGTCCAAATAACCTTTTTATGTCTTCGCCCATAATCATTCCATGTCATTTACACATTAACTTACTTTCTAACCTAAAATGCCCACCTCTAAATGTATGTTACCTCAAAACGCACATCACTAAATGTATTTTTAAATATATATATTTAACAGGACAGGTGCATTGGAAAATCTGAGAAGTGCAAAACCCAGTGGATAATAATCAAAAGCAGAATCCTAACCGTATCTACGCAGAAGAAAGTCCTGTTCAATGGGGTTTACTGCCTGGAAAGTGGGCCTAGAATTGCAGCCTTTATTCCTTATCTGCACATTCGCCCAGGAGCCTTTGGATCAGGCCGGTCCATACAGGAATTTGCAAGACTGAATCTCTTGTGCATGCCTGCTAACCAACATGGCCCCATGGAGAGTAATTAGACTCACTAAAGTGGAAAGAACTTTCTCTGTGGACAGGAAAGTTTTAGAATGCGGATCCGTCATCTCCGGCTTGTATCGGAGGTTGGTCACTGTGAAGTTCGCCGTGAATTGTTCACTGGCTGGTTTGGGGGAAGGAGTTGTGACCAATCCTGTCAGAAGAGAGAAGGAACAATGATGAACACATACTTGCTTTTCCTCAGGAATATTGCAGCGCCCTGCAGCCAAGCTGAAACTGGATTTTTAGTTGCACTCTTTTCACTGTCTTGACACTGTATTTTCCATTTTTGCAAAGGTACAAAGGTACGAGCCATACCTATTGCTCTGCCCACTTTTTCATCAAGCTCCACCCACCACTTTCATATGGCCCTCGGAAGCTGGCCCAGAAAGGAATGTGGCCCTCGAGATGAAAAAGTTACTCTGTCCTGCTTTATATACTTTTCCTAAGACTTCTCCTAAGCTCATGGAATTACCCACAGACGTCTTGCCTCCCCCAAATGTCTGCCCTCGGCAATCTGGGTGGTGCATCCTGAGATCAGGCAGCACTCCCCCATGCATTTACACGTTGGTTTAGAGTGCCTGGGTTGTATCTCATTACTCAGAGTAGTAAGTAAAGCAAGTCCTTCAATTTCAATGGGTTTACTCTGAGTAGGACTAACATTTGATACAGCTCCCTGTTCCCAGGCGTACCCCCTGGGATCCCAGGACCATCTTAGAAGCTTCAGATTGCACACACAGATGCTTATGTGGGAACGGCCATAGCTCAGTGATAGAGTATCACCTTTGCTCGCAGAAGGTCCCAGGTTCAATTTTCAGCAGCATCTCCAGGTATGGCTGATCATCTTCCCTGCCTGAAACCCTGGAGACCCACTGCTAGTCAGTCTAGACAATACTGAGCTAGATGGACCATTGGTCTGACTACAAGGCACCTTCCTGTGTTCCTATGTTCAGTTGAGAGATGTGGTCGAGACAGTGCAGTGGAATCCTCTCCAGGTTTTAGTGTGAACTTTCAAGGAGCTGTCCAAGGTGGTGAAGTATAGCACCTTGGATGGCTCCTTGAAAGTTCACACTAAAACCTGGAGTGGATTCCACTGCCACAGAGCTAACTTAAACCAAAAAGGGAAAAAGCTCAACACAAGCCTGGAAGAATTCAACTGGGCTAGATGATTTATCTATTCAAACATGACATGCAATTTTATTATGTTTGAAATGGCTATCAGTCATAAGATATAATTGAAAACTTCCCTATATGTCAATGAAATTCTTTGTGCTAAATCTTTCAAATACATATAATTTTAATATACATAAAACAGCATTCATACAACCTTGTATAAAACAATCATGTCTAACAATAAAATGTCTTTGTGTTGAACAAATCCCAAGTTTCGGATTTGTTCAACACAAAGACATTTTATTGTTACACATGATTGTTTTATACAAGGTTTTATGAATGCTAGATATTTTATGTATAGTCAAGAAATCAGAAGAAGGCCAGGACTGGGGAGGGTCACTATGAGAGAACTAGAAAAGGTCCTCAAATGCAAAGATGTATCACAGAACACTAAAGTCAGGATCATTCAGACCATGGTATTCCCGATCTCTAAGTAGGGATGTGGAAGTTGGGCAGTGAAAAAAGCGGATAAGAGAAAAATCATTTGAAATGTGGTGTTGGAGGAGAGCTTTGCAGATACCATGGACTGCGAAAAAGACAAATAATTGGGTGTTAGAACAAATTAAACCAGAACCGTCACTAGAAGCTAAAATGATGAAACTGAGGTTATCAGACTTTGGACACATCATGAGAAGACATGATTCACTAGAAAAGACAATAATGCTGGGAAAAACAGAAGGGAGTAGAAAAAGAGGAAGGCCAAACAAGAGATGGGATTGATTCCATAAAGGAAGCCACAGACCTGAACTTACAAGATCTGAACAGGGCGGCTCATGACAGAAGATATTGGAGGTGGCTAATTCATAGGATCGCCATAAGTTGAAAGCGACTTGAAGGCACATAACAACAACAACAAACTTATATGTATTTGAAAGACTTTGACAGCACAAAGAATTGCATTTATATATATGGAAGTTTTTAATTATGACTTACGACTGATAGCCATTTCAAACATAATAAAATCACATGTCATGTTTGAATAGATAAATCATCTAGCACAAATGAATTCTTCCACTGCCATGGAGCCACCAATCACCACTGGGGTGAGATGTTGCCATCCCATACTAGCACACTTACCAAGTTGATGTGGTAGTTCATGATAACCTGGAAAGAGAAGACAACACACTGATGTGGGAATGTCACAGGCTAACTATCTTCTGTCATAAAAAGCAACGGAGAGGGCATTAAACAGAGCACGCACTTTGCATGTAGATGGTCACAGGTCCAGTCTCAGATAGCAGAGAGCTTAGGTAGCCAGGATGGAAAGGAGTCTAGTGAGTCCCAGCCAATAGAAGCAGACCAGAGAGGGAGGTGGACATCTTTGGCCCTCCAATTGTTATTGGACTACAACTCCCATCATCCCAGCGATGCTTGCTGCTGGGAGATGGGAGTCCAGCTACATCAGGAGGACTGCAGATTCCACATCCAAGACTGTTCTTGGGCTGGGTGGCTCAGTGGTCTGACTCAGAATAAATGGGCTTCCTATATTCACCAGGAATATCTATACAGGAAGTATAGCTTTGAAAACTTTGGATTTCAGAGACCAGGACTTTTCTGCATCCAGGGCCTTGGAGAGATGCCACCAATCAGAGTAGACCAGAGACAGCCATCATGGTGCCCTCCAAATGCTGTTGGACTACAACTCCCAGCAGCCCTGGCAGCCAGCATGGCCAATGGTCAGAGATGATGGGAGTTGTAGTCCAGTACTTCAAACCTGCTCTAAGATGTCATGTTCCTTACTACTTTTAGAAGAGGCATTCCCTCCTGAGAGAGGGGAATGCCTCTTCTTATATCAAGGGAGGGGGTAACATGTGTTCTAAATGTTGTTGGACTACAACTCCCAACAGCCCCATTTAGGCATGGCCAATCGTCAGGGCCTACAGAAGTTGTAAACCAGCCATAACTGGAGGCCACCATATTGGCTGCCCCTTGAGTACCAGCCTGGATGGACCAATGATCTGACTCAATATAGCGCAGCTTCACACATCCACATGCGTCAACAGCGAAAGTCAGGTTCTGCTTCTTACCATTCACAAAGAGGCTGTTCTGGTCTAAGTTGTAGGGCCCCATCTTGGTGAAGCTCTCTGTCCTGTTGACAAGCTCACGGTACACCTGCACTTGGTCAAAAGGGGGCGCTGTAGAGTCTCTTTGGAAGCTGCAGACGCTGTCTACACCAGTGTACTTCCCATCTTCCACAGATCTGGGAACAGGAAGATCAAAGATAAAAACTGTGCCCAGGTGAGATTTTTCTCCTGCTTCTGGTCCAACACTTTGGCCCTAAATGAAACGTTCCAGGAAAAGATTGACAGTCCTGGTATGGAGCAGGGATTTCGCTAGAGTGGCACCGATTTGTCCTGTGCTGGGGCAAGGCAACAAAACATGTCAGGCATTTCAGCACCACGGAGAGCTCCTTGTGAGCAATGTGCTCTAGCAAAGATTGGGATTAAACTGAGGCCTTTTGAACCTCTACCTCCAGGTAGTAGAGGCTGATCCCTTACAGCGACTGGAGCACTGCCCCACCAGCCTCAGCCAGTCCTCACCTGCCTGCCTTCTTAGTTACAGCCTGCCTGTCAACTGTTTCCAACCCACGTTCCCCAAGCTCAGCACCCTTTTTGGAGAGTTCCCCCCCATGCTTCTGAATGTGATAGCAATCAGAAGAAAGCCTCTGTAGGACAATCTTAGCAATGTACTTCAGGTCTGTGGATCTTGTGAAGGTGGCAAATAATAAAATGCATTTTTCTAAAATGTGATATGCTTTCTTTGGACAGCTTCTTTTGCAGATTCTACTCCCTCTGGAAACACAGGAGACATACTACTACTAGTAGTAGTAGTAGCACCAGCAGCCGCAGTCCTCTGCTCCTACTGGAAGGAAGGGCGGGATATAAATCTAAAAGGATGAATGAATGAATGAATGTAAAATGAATGAATGAATAAAATACTCCTACTCCTACTACTAGTACTATTGCTACTACATTTCAGTCTGTGTCTGTGTTGGAATTGCTTTTTTAATATGTTTTTAAACCTTTTTTAAAAAAATTGTTTTTAAAGATGTTTTAATATATTTTAAAGTCTGTTTTTATGATGTTTTAAAGGGCTTTTAGTGCTTTTATTCGCCATCCTAGGCTCCTACTGGGAGGAAGGGCGGGATATCAATCAATCAATCACTCAAATTAATAATAATAATAATATAATATCTGTCCCACATCCTTACCTAAAAGCTGACATATTGCATCCCATAAATGCAGGTCCAACGCTGCTTTTCTCCAACATTCGGCCCAGCTAGGCATAAGGGAAGGTGTAGTTACTGATTTCTTCCTGCTCTTAAAAACAGAAATGGGCTCCTATCTTTAACAAAAATGTCAGCTGGAAGAGCTCCTGAGCGCAGTGCTCGTCGGCTGTTTGAGCTCTTGCAGAGGGCTTACCAGCATTGTGAGGGCCCGCTCTGTCGCACTGAACACCTTCGATTTGGGAATTCCCATCTCCGGCTTGTACACGAGACTGGTCAGGGTGTAGTTCACCGTGAAGCGATCCACCACTGTCGGAGGTGGGGTGCTGTTGGGCAAAGCACCTGGAAGAGAGATATAACGGCAGCTCAGTGCAGAAACAAATCAGCACTTGCACTACTGAAACCAGTGGCGGCTCGTCTATTAGGACGATTGAGGCCGTGCCCCACCAACCTCAGTCTGCCCCAGCCACCCCCACCTGCCTCACTTCTTACTTCCAATCCGTCCTGTCAACTTCCCCCTCCTCAGCCTCAGTCCCTTGTAGAACTCAACAGAGAGGAGGAGGATGGAGACAAAACTAGAATGAGTTGACCACTAATTGCCTGCCTACGGTTTGAGCTCCCTGCTTTCTGCCCTACCAGTTTCAGGGGTGTAGTTGTCCAGGGTTGCGGGGAGGTGGGCATAGTCTCCTTACTTTTTTGGGAGCAGGGTCCCAGCCAGGCCTCTAAGTATAAGCCAATTGACATGAGAGTGTCAACCACTGAGAAGAGTGCTTGTCCTTTCGTATTGATCAGAGCCGATCAGAGTGAAAGGAGATGAGTCAGCCACTGAGAAGACCGTTCTCTTCTCAGCCTCCTCTTTCATGCTGATTGGCTCCTAGGAGCGAGGGAGATTAGGGAAAGTGGAGAAAGGGGCATGGCGTGACTATCAGGAAGAGCCCCTGCCCTGTTTAACTAACACCGGAATAGGAATCATTCCAGCAGGCTCTGCTGAGCAGGCTTACCATCATGTTGGGTCCAACATGGTCACCTCTTGCCACAGGTGGCGAAACAATAGGTGTTTTGCCGCCTGTGGCAAGGGGTGACCATGTTGGACACCAACATGAGGGTAAGCCTGCTCAGGCTTTTTTGACCTGTGACAAATTGGTGCTTTACTTAATGACATTGTAAATACATTTCTTTTATGCATGTACCAGCTGCAAAATGTGTCCACCCTCGGGTATGCCTTAACTTGGATTCCTGCATTGAGCAGGGGGTTGGACTTGATGGCCTTACAGGCCCCTTCCAACTCTAGGATTCTGCCCTGAACAATTACAGTTTCATCCTTGGGTCCTGTATGCTTTTCTGATTTTGAAAAGTACAGAATTGTTTTTTTTTAATTCATGCAAGATCCATTTCACGCTGACATCTACAATTCTCACCCATCTCAAGAGTTTGTGAGGCTTGTTTTTTTGAAGAGACCCCTTTTAAGATTTTACCATGTGATTTTACTTCCAAGCACTCAGCATTTAAAAGATGATTCAGCTATTGCGATGTGGACTCATATTTTAAATCAAAATGAGTTTGCAGTTCTAAATACAGTTATTCCAAAACTGTAGGCAGTTGGAAGTAGGGATGCTCTAGTAGAATCAGTACAATTTCTCCTGAGCGATACTAATGGCCTCATGACATTCAAAGTGGCTCTTTTTGCGCTTGCCGCGAAAAAGATCAGAAAGAAAGAACTAGATAAAATGTCAATAAACTGGGAGATTCAGATTTTTAAATTGAGCTCGCCGATGCTAATTTTGAAAAAAAATTATACTACAGGTCGCAACAACTTGTTCTTTGGATACTTTTACATAATTCTGTCTTTTTATATTTTATGTTTTCACATTTTAATATATTTGTCATGGCCTCTGGCTAGTAAAAAAATATTTTTGAATAAAACTGTATGCAGTTTTTGATTCAGCGTGGCTCTGAGAATCAACTTTTTCTGTGGTAAAAATGGTGAAACCAAAATACAGGTTGCAGATACTGGATGCAAATTTGGAGGTGAGTTAAGAAGCAGTCTAACTGATTTTATGCCTGATTTCTCTGCACTGCTCCTTGAGTGTTTTTTTACTCGCAGAAACACAGTTAATTTTTTTTGTCATGTGTCAAAACTGTAAACGCATCTGCCACAATTTTGGCAAGTATGAATATACTGTAATAGATCATAAGCCTAGCTCAGCAGGGCTTGTCTGCAATAAATAGGATTAAACACTGTGATGACTGTGATGCACTTACGTATAGGACGGTATGCTTCATTGTAATCTGGAACGAAAAGGAACAAGTTCTTAAAGACATAATCAGGTTCCACTGGACACTCATCCACTTCTATCCAACGACAGAGCTAGGGTTCTTTATACCAGGAGTGGCTAACCATTTTGTTTGTTTCGGCCTGAAGGCTGGACTCACCCTTGGTCAACCCCCCCAGGGGGACCAGTGCAGGGAGGGGGTGATTTGCATCACCACAGGGTGCAGGGCTGTGCCCACCTCAACACTGATCTTCTTTTATTTATTTATTTACTTATTTGCTGCTGCTGCTGCCAAAATTGGTGGTGTCTTGGGGAACCAGATCAGACCATAAAACTGGAAGTTCACCATCCCCAACTCTGGTTTATACCTTAACTCTGTTCTGGAACACAGTGTACAAATGTACAAGAAAAATCTGATAAATTAAAAGCCAGATTTCAGGACACCTCTATGCTTGTTCACTGTGATGTCACTTCCTGTCACCAGGTGTTATTTTCCCTTCTCTTCCTCTTCTTTGTTAAGAGCTGTTCTCTTTTGCATAGTCTCCATTAACCCCTGGACAGCAGCTACCAAATCCTGCTCTACGGGACACTAAAGTTCATGAACCAAATCTACTACCCACTTCTACCTTTCTCTCTTCAAGCTAAAGCCTTTGTTTCCTGAACATATGAAGGTTGTGAGTAAAGACTATGTTTATTTGCCTATTTACTAAGACTGTTCCTTTATTCAGCTAGTCTGTGTGAGTGGGAGGTGAGCTGGATTATTGCTCAATTCTGTTTTTGCCAACTCTGCAAAGAGATATAACTCCTTAGCTGTTTCATCTCATATAATTAAAAAGCACTTGGCTACCATTAACACAGAGGCTGTCCTGGTCCAGACTGTAGGGCCCCATCTTGGTGAAGCCGTTGGTCTTGTTAACTATCTCATGGTACACTTTCACTCGGTCAAATGGCCCCTTGATGGAATTGCTTTGGTAAGCACAGATGGCATCCATTCCAGTTGCATCCCCGCTTCTCATAGGTCTGGGGAAAAGAAGGGGAATTTTAGCAGAAACATTCTGAACTGACTTGAAGCAGGGGTGGCCACCCTGGTGCCCTCCAGATGTTGTTGGACTCCAACTTCCATTAGCCCCAGCTAGAATGGCCAGTGGTCAAGAATGATGGGAGCTGAACATGGATGAAACTGGTTTTCTCAGTTTGTCATGTTTTCCAATCTTAAATTCAGTTCCCCATATTTCTGCAGGAATCTGCAGTTTAAAAAAATCCTCATGAAAATTTGCCAGCATTTTAGTGTGAATTTCTCCTAATAAACACATTTTTGCAAGCCATTCCTCATCATGTAATGCAGTTTTGCATGTTATTTTCACACAACTGTTCATTTCTGTGTCAATTTCCCTTTAACACATGCATTCTTGTAAATATTGTTTGGTTGGCAAACTGCATCACAAAATTCAAATAAGCGTGAATTTCAAAGGAGGGCTGTTACAGTATTAATATTGTTTCGGAAAGTGCCGATTTGATAAATTCGGCCTGAAATGCAAACTGAATTGAAATTCTCGCCTGTTCCTAGAGCTGAAGGCCACAACTCCTGGAGGGCACCACGTTGGCTACCTCTGGACTAAAGAGTTGAGTCAGAAAGAAGGAAATGTCTGGGCAAGATGTGATTGAAGCAGAAATATATATAGATATGAGGAAGGCTGACCTCAGAGATGACACTTTGCATCTTAAATACACCGGGCCAACACTAGTAGCGGCAAGGATTCTCCCAAGCTGAAAAAAGAAAGGACTCATTGATGATGCCATCCCAACAGGGCCTTACCTCAAGCAGTTCTCATGAATTGGCTCAGATGTTAGTCATATTTAGAGCAGAGCCATTAAAATTAATGGAGAGGTCTACTTTAAATCCATTAATTTTAATAAGGATACTCTGAGTCAAACATCGTTGGATACCACTCAAAAATAATAACAGTGATGATCTTTAATATAATAACAACCACCATCATCAGCTGAAATTAGTATTATTTAAATTTAAATCCAGAAGGAGCCCAGGGCGGCAAACAAAAATACTAAAAACACTCTAAAACATCTTAAAAACAGACTTTAAAATATATTAAAACAAAATCTTTTAAAACTTTTTTTTAAAAAAAAGGTTTAAAAACATCTTAAAAAGCAATTCCAACACAGACGCAAACTGGGATAAGGTCTCTATTTAAAAGGCTTGTTGAAAGAGGAAGGTCTTCAGTAGGTGCCAAAAAGATAGCAGAGATGGCATGGCGCCTGTCTAATATTTAAGGGAAAGGAATTCCACAGGGTAGGTGTTACTACACTAAAGGTCTACTCCCTATGTTGTGCGGAACAGATCTCCTGATAAGATGGTATCTGCAGGAGGCCCTCACCTACATAGTGCAGTGATCAACTGGGAATATAAGGGGTAAGATGATCTTTCAGGTATCCTGGTCCCAAGCTGTATAGGGCTTTGCACACCAAAACTAGAACCTTGAACTTGACCAGGTAGCTAATGGGCAGCCAGTAAATAAAAATGTGTCAGCCTGCAGGTGGATGCAAGAGACTCTTCTGCAGGTGTTCCTTCCACGGGAGGGTTGGAGCATAGTAGTATGAGAACAGGCCTTCTCAGTGGTGGCTCTCCAGTTGTGGAATGCTCTCCCCAGGGAAGCACGCCTAGCACCATCATTGCATGTTTTTAAGTGGCAGGTAAAAACGTGTTTATTCTCTCAGGCCTTTGGAGGAGCTGGATCTTGTTTCAGTGCATTTTTATGTATTTTAGGATGCTTTTATTCTTGTTTGTATATCTTTAATGTTGTCTCCTTGAGTTGCTTTTTTTTTGAAAAAAAGACTAATAAATATAAATAATAAATAAATAAAACTGTCAGTGAACACCACAGAGCATCTCAGACAATTGACACACAGTGGAGCCAGGCTTACCAGAGTGGTGAGGGCCTTCTCTGTAGCATTGAATGCCTTTGAATTGGGGGTTCCCAGCTCTGGCTTGTATTTAAGGTTGGTTACTGTGAAATTCACAGTGAAGTGTTCAACCACTGGCATTGTAGTTGGCAAAACAGCTGGAATAGGATAGAAAGCAAGACAATCATATTGAGATGAGACTCTCCGTCTGGAATCTCATCAACACTTCCAGGTGCTTGTGGGTTATCTCCAAATTCAGTATTCAGAGTAGACCCATTGAAATCTATTAAAAGTTCATTGATTTCAATTGTTCTACTCCAAGTATGACTGAGAAATAACCCTATAATTGTCTATTTTCACAAGACTGACACATGATTAAAGAATGAGTTTTAAATCAATTAAATCTGCATAAATTTGCATATGACTAAAGCAAGAATGTTGAAGAAAAATACATGCTTCCTTGGGTTTTAGATCGTGCATGTACATGATTCAGCAGATGCCATCTTAGAAGTGGCATTCTCACCCACATGAGAATGGAATGCCTCTTTCTGAGATGATGGCATTCCCTCTGACATGAGTGGAGAGAGAATTCATATTTCTGAGATGATGGCATTCCCCCCTGCATAACAGGAAAGGGGGGGATGCCTCTTCTTAAATGGTGCCTCCTATCAGCAGTTTATATTAGTACATTTAAATAATTAACTTTTAAAAATGTGTTTCCTGGATAATCAAAGATGCCTTTTAATTGATCAATCAATTAACCGATTAAACAATTAAAGGTCTAGTTTCTTTTAATGAACAAGAATTAAGAATGTCCATGCCACACTTACTTGTTACTGGAGGAACTTCATTATAATCTATGAAGAAGGAAAAGAGAATGGTTAGCAAAGCAGCAGGCAAAATGGTGTTTCAAGGCAAAAAGGGTGGGTGAGCAAAGAACATATCCCGATTTCCCAAGCTTTGCATCTGAGAATTTGTATCTGAACCCTTGCCTCTCAGCTGAAAATGATGCAACCCCCCCCCACATCCCCGACTGTGATCCAAGAAGCACAGTTGTCTCACTCAATGAATATCTACCAACTGCATCATTTCTTACAATCAAGCACATTAACATAGGGGTGAGCGAATCTGTCAGATTTGGTCTCTCTCTCTATCTCATTTTTCCAATCTTCAGTTCTCCAAATTTCCACAACAGTTTTAGACTTGGAAAAAAAAAATCATCATGAAAATCATCAACATTCTAATGCAAATTTTTTGTATCCCATTTGGGCTAATGTACCCATCCTTGCAATCGATTCCTCCGAATACAATGCATTTTTGTATCTTATCTTCACTCATGGATGCAATGTGAACCGAATTGAATTTATCACCCATCTTTATATGCACACAATCCATCCACCCTAACTGCTTAAAAACAACAACACTTGTTTACCATTAACATAGAGGCTGCTCTGGTCTAGGAGGTAGGGCCCCATCTTGGTGAAGCTGCTTGTCCTGTTCACTATTTCATGGTAGACTTTCACTCGGTCGAAGAAGGACGAAGGAGAATCACTCCTGTAAGTGCAGACCGCATCCATCCCAGTTTCGTCCCCGCCTCTCACAGGTCTGGAAGGAAAGGAAGGATTTGAGGAGGAACTTTTGGAACGGACCAGAACTGTTGTCCAAGATGCAGTGACTTGGGGACAGGTGATCTGAGGAGCAGTCATGGTCTCACATCTATTCATTCATTCATCCTATTGATCTCCTGTCCTCCTTCCAAATGAAACACAGAGCAGCTCACTTGATTGATTGATTGACTGATTATTTGCATTTATATCCCACCTTTCCTCCAAAGAGCTCGAGGTGGCGTACCCATTTCTCCCTCTCCTGGTTTTAGCTTCACAACAACCCTGAAAGGTAGCCTAGGCAGAGAGACAGTGACTGACCCCAAGGTCACCCCAGTGAGCTTCATGGCTGAGTGGGGATTTGAACCATGGGCTCTCATGTCACAGTCTGACACTCTAACAACGACGACACACTAACAATTCTTTGTTAGCGCCCCAAGTCTCCTGGTTTGCAGTTTCTGCCCTGGCTGGTTGCCGCGTTCCAGATTCCTGGAGATGGTTCTTGCTATGGTCCTGTGTGCCTGTGGTGGGCAGGGCAATAGGAAATCAAACATTTACCCAGGTCCAAAGACCTGAATGAACAAGAACGATGTTTGAAATTTTCCACATTCTGCGGGTCAAATGTGTACCCTCTGGGAAGGAACTCCACGTGAGGGATGGGAAGATCTATCCATTTCGCTCCTCTGCAGTTCTCATCTTTTCAACCTTAAATGCAGTTCTCTGCATTTCTGTAACAATTTGCATTTTTCAAAAAAATCCTCCTGAAAATTCTCCAACGTTTTAGTGCAAATTTCTCCTAATAAACACATTTTTGTCAGCGGTTTCGACTCACGTACAGGTTTTCCCAAGCACTTTCTCATCATATAAAGCATGTTTGCATGTTATTTTCACTCATATATCCATTTTTATGCACACTTTCCCCCAATGTAGGCATTGTTTGGTAAACACTGATTGGTTGGCAAACTGCATTGCAAGATTCAAATTTCAAAGGATCCTCGCATTGGTTCAAAAGTGTAAATTTGATAGATCCAGCTTGAAATGCAAACAATCAAAATCATCACCCATCCCTATTCCATGTATAGGACACCCCCTTCCCATCAAGAATGCCCTGTCTTGGGCCACTGTCCATCTGGTCTTGGTCAAGGATGGAACCAATAACAGGGCATTCCCCATTGACCACAATATTGAAGAAGGCTGACCTCAGAGCTGTCACTTTGCATCCCTGATAGTCCGGGCCAAAGCTGCTGCTGGAGAGGACTCTGCCAAGCTGAAAAAGGAAAGATATTGTCAGGAGTTGCTGCTGTTGTTTTCCGTGGCGCTCCTCTCCCTGTTGGCTCAGAGGAAGAGACAGGTGACCAAGAGGTGATGAGATGGGATGGCAGCAACTGCAGAGCACTACCCAGATGCTCATAGCAGCTGCATAAAAGCGGTGGCAGCGGGTGGCCATTGGTACTGGTGGAGCGGAAGGCAGGGAGACCAACAATAGATGGAGCCAGAGCCAGTGGCAGGCAGAGCCAGTCCCTGATTGGTTATAACTGAGAAGGCAGGCTGGTGAGGGCTCACTGAGCAATGCCCCATCTATTCTAATTTATATATTTATCTGTCACATTTACATCCCACCTTTCAAGTGGGATGCTCAAGGTGGCATACAAACATGGTTCTTCCCCTTTCTGATTTTATCTTCATAGAATCTTGGAACAGTCAAGTTGGAGGGGGCCTCTAAGGCCATCGACTCCAACCCCCTGCTCAATGCAGGAAACCAAATTAAAGTATCTCTGTCCAGCTGCATCTTGAGACAATTGGTTCCATTCTCTTCACAACAACCTTGTGAGGTAGGTTAGGCTGAGAGACAGTGACTGGCCCAAGGGTCACCCAATGAGCTTCATGGCCAAGCGAGAATACTGGTCTCCCAGATCATAGTCTGACACCCTAACTGCTTTGCCACACTGGCTGTCTACCTGGTAAAATGTCAGATCCCAGCCAGGGGAGTCATCAGAGGAAAGCCAGGAGGCTTTCCACACGTGCATATTTCTGTTCCTCCATGATAGCAGCAGAGAACTGTATGCTGGTATATTGCCCCAAATTTCATCATTTCACTCGTGTGATTTTCTGAGTTAATGGGGTTGCAAACAGATTTTTTTTTCTGGAAGCAACTAACTCATAAATGAGTCCTATACATCCACTAGATTTCTGGAAATAGCATTATGTGAAAGCTCAGACAAAGTGTGGAAATGATCAGATAAGGAAAAGTCAAGATAATGGAATTCACTGCCATCTGAATACAGCCTAGGAGGGAAAGAGTCAGATTACACAGAGAGATAAAGGACCAGGGAACGGTAAGGAAATGGGGTTAGTAAGGCCAGTGGTGACCCAGGGAAGAGAACGGGAGAAATGCAAAGGTATGGGAGGAAACCACTGCACAAGAGACAACATCGGGGCTGTAGGTAGGAAGGCTACACTATGGATAATAGGCTAGGCTGCAAGTCCTGTGACGAGAAGAATATCTAAGCTCAACTGGTGATGGTTCCATTGGGCAATCTCTGACAGGAAGAGACAACCTGGGAAGTTGAGGTTTCTGGGGACCTCGAGGAGCACAGTTCTGACAGATATAATAACTATGTCAACCCACAGGACACTCCACACCTTATCCCAAGCAATTAGTTCCCATCTAGTTCCCTCCTGTTCAGCACTGGTTAGGTCTCATCATTAGTACTATGTCTAGTTCTGGACACAGCACTTTAAGAAGGATGCAGACAAACTGGACCGGGTTCAGAGGAGGGCAACAAGGATGATTAGGGGACTAGAAACAAAGCCTTATGAAGACAGACTGAAAGAACTGGGCCTGTTTAGCCTTGAGAAGACTGAGGGGAGATAGGATAGCACTCTTCAAGTACTGGAAAGGTTGGCACCCAGAGGAGGGCCAGGAACTCTTCTCGATCATCCCAGAGTGCAGGGCATGGAATGATAGGCTCAAATGACAGGAAGTCAAATTTTGGTTGAACATCAGGAAAAACGTCTTAACTGTTAGAGCAGTACAACAATGGAGCCAATGACCTAGGGAGGTGATGGGCTCTCCAACCCTGGAGGCCCTCAAGAGGCAGTTGGACAGCCATCTGTTGGGATGCTTTAACTTGGATTCCTGCATGAGCAGGGGGGTTGGACTCATTGGGCTTATAGGTCCCTTCCAACTCTACTATTCTATGATTCTATGAATTCTCACTGGATCAGACTCTTACCAGAAATGCTTGTACTGATGTAACAATCTACTTACTGCTACATTGAATAGAATCCAATGGGACTTCTCTGAGTAAAACATAGTTGGACCCAACTCATTAATAATAATGAAAATGAAAGTAACAGCCAATTGAAACCAATTGCAACCTATTTACTAGTCAATTTATGGATCAAAAGGCCCAGCCTGCAGGTAGATCTCAAACTGTCAGGGAACACCACAGAGCATCCCAAACAATTGACATCAAACGGAACCAGGCTTACCAGAGTGGTAAGAGCTTTCTCTGTAGCATTGAATGACTTTGAATTGGGAATCCCCATCTCTGGCTTGTATTTGAGGTTGGTTATGGTGAAATTCACAGTGAAGTGTTCTTCTGCTGGGGCTGGGGGCTGAGTTGCTGGAATAAAACAAAAAATGAAAAACATTCTTAAAGAAGAATGATCTGTTCCATTCTGTTCACATTTGAATGCAAAACTAACAAATTTGTACTTCCCGAAACAATTGTGAACTGTAAGCTCAAACTTCTCCAAATTTTGTGATGCAATTTTCCACCCCCACCCTCAAAAAATGTGTGCCAAAAATATATTAGGGGCAGAAAAAATTATATATTGGTGAAAGTAACATACATAAATGCATTCTGTTAGGGGCCAAAAACGTTGCAAAAATTCCTGCCGTAGGAGAAATGCACCCTAAAATGCTGACAATTTTTTATGAGGCCTTTAAAAAAATAAGTAAATCACAAACTGATAGGAAATCTGGGAACCTGAATTTAAGATTGGGAAAAAAAATAGGAAACTGAAATTGATCGTTTTGTCTCTCTGTAGAGTCATTATCAAGACTTCTGTATGCCTCTTTTTCTTGGGTCTTGAAATTAGTTCTACAACCTTTTAAAAGATTATACTTACTTGGTTCCAGAGGGGCTTCATTATAACCTGATGAAAAAGAGAAGTTATTATTTGCAGGGATAAATTCTTCCAAGACACTGTTTAGAAATTACACTTCCCAGGAAGTGGAATAATACTGGAATAAATGTATGGTGTGAATGTCGCCCTCTCCTAGCATCCTGTCCTCACAGTGGCCAACCAGATGCCTCTTCTAGGAAGCTCACAACCAGGGCAGGAAGGCAAGAGCCCTCTGTCTCTGATCCTCGAGATAGCTAGTAGCCTTCATAGCCAGTAGCCATTAAATGGACATCGGAAGAGACCCTGCAGCTGGCTCCGGCCAAAGGGAGCCCCTCAGATTCCACCATCTTGTTCCTACAGTGTCCAACCAGATGCCCCAACACGAAGACCGCTCAAGTATGGCACCTGGACTGTCTATAGCGCTATAAGCAAATGCTGAAAATCCATTTGGCTACCGTTGATGTAGAGGCTGTATCTTTCCAAGCTGTAGGGCCCCATCTTGGTGAAACTTGTTGTCCCATTGACGATTTCATGGTACACCTTCACCCGGTCAAATGCCGGTGTGGCAGAGTTGTTCTGGTAAGAGCAGACAGCGTCCATCCCAGTTTCATCCCCGCTTAGCACAGGTCTAGAAGGAAAGACTGGATTTGAGCGGAAGAATTTTTGAACAGAGAGGAAGAAAGTTGCCATTGTCTGGGAGCAAGATATGATCAAAGCAGAAAAGTTTACAGAAGTTCACAGATTTGAGGAAGGCTGACCTCAGAGCTGACACTTTGCATCCCAGGTACATCGGGCCAATAGAGCTACTGGTGAGGATTCTGCCAAGCTGCAAAAGAAAGCTGAGTGAGTTTTAAGCCAACTAAAATCTATTCAGAGTAGACCCATTGAAAGTAAAGGATTTGGCTAAATATCATTGATTTCAATGGTAGAACTAAGATTCATTGTTTTAATAGGCCTACTCTGATTGTAACTAGGTTGTACACAACCCATTATCATTAAGTTAAACCTCATGTTTATGTCCATGGGGGTCGGGGGAGATGGAAGAGATTTTTGTATCAGTTGGGTTAGTTTTTAAATATTTTTGCCTTGGCTTTGTTGATGAGCTTTAGGCTCATTTATACTTTGATGTATATATTTTTTTCTTAATGTTGTAGTGATTATACTTTTTATTATGTGCTGTGCTACAGCATTTGGACTGTTTGTGTGAACCACTTTGAGCACATGTGTATTTGTGGGAAATGCGGTATATAAATAAATTTAATAATAATAATAATAATAATGTTTGTTCTACTCAGAGTAGACTAAGGATGGAAAGTTCTGTCAATTTCGGTTCTCTTAGTTTCTAATTTTTCTAATCTTAAATTCAGTTCTCGACATTTCTGCAGCAATATGAAATTTTATCCCAATAAACACATTTTTGTAGAGTTTTGACTAATGTACACGATTTCGGAAGCAATTTCTCATCATTGAATGCAGTTTTGTCTCTTATTTTCACTCATATATATTCATTTTGATGCATTTCTGGAAACATTGGCTGGTGGACTGACTTGCAAAATTCTAGTAAGTGTGAATTTTGAAGGATGGCTGGGTTTTGGTTTCCATATTGTTTCAGAAAGTGTTACTTTGGTAGATTTGATTATAACTTATTAATTAAATAATTAAATCTGTATCCTAGCTTGCTGCCAAATGGTACTCAGGCAGCTGAGAGCAATAACACAATTACAAACACAATCAAAGTAAATTATGAGGTTTTTTTAAAAAATATAAAAACAAGTCAGATAAAATATCTATAACTCTGGAAGTAGTCTTATACTGAGTCAGGCCAACAGTTCATCTAGCTCAGTATTGTCTGCACTGACTGGCAGCGACTCCCCAGAGTTTCACGTGGGAACCCTTACCTGAAGATGCCAGAGAACCTCGGACCTTCTGTATGCAAAGCAGGGGCTTTTACCACTGAGTTACAGCCCTTCCCCAAATCAATAAAAATAACCAGTTAAAACTAATTACATCATTTTTATCAGTCAGCTTGAGGCCAAAGGTCTATCTACATAAAAAAAGATGTCAATGGATGTCAAATCATCAGGGAAATCCACACTATCTCACAAACAATGGGCATTTGGAACTGGAGCTAAGCTTACCAGAGTGGTGAGCGCTTTCTCTGTAGCATTGAATGCCTTTGAATAGGGTGTTCCCAACTCCGGTTTGTATTTGAGGTTGGTTACGGTGAAATTCACAGTGAAGTGTTCAACCACTGGTACTGTAGTTGGCAAAACAGCTGGAACAGACAGAGGAAACGGAACAAAAAATTCGTTGGAGCTCCTTGATTGACATTTTTCAGTTATCAACATTTCCAAATTGCCTCATTTCTGGACTTACTTGTCTGCAGAGGAACTTCATTATACCCTAGTTGAGGGGGGGGGGGAGGAAGGAAAGAGAGAATCGTTAAGTGAGATAATGATTTTTTCAAGGAGAAACTTGATTGACAAATTTATCAGAATCAGGTTTCCCTAGCTGTGCATCTTGGGAGCTATAATTGACTTTTTCTGTCTCAAATCATGTACTGCAAATGAAACCTACAGCAAAAACGTTTGCACTGTGAACTGGTCCCGTTTCGTGTGCCAGTCAGTCTGCTTGCTAGTCCCTCTGTCATGAAACTCCATTCCGTCCCCTCCCCCATTCAGTTTTCTTTTTCTCCTTGCAACAATCCGTCAGCACTCCATGGTCAGTAAACCTCACAGGGCTGTTGTTAGGATCCCCCTCCACTTTAGGGTGTACAGAGAACCCTGTAACATTATGACAGGGCTAGGGAACTGGACCCAGCCGGTGGGCTGGTTTCTTCCACCACCCCCAAAAGCCAGCTTGATGGGTAGGTAGCGCTGGTCACCTGTCAACCACCCGATGTTATTATGATATCAGGTGACTCCTTGAAAGGGACTGCTGTTGACGTCTATTTGCAAGTAAAACCACTTGCAAATGGTCTTCACAGGCAATATCTTTCAATATCTCTCAGTACATGGGCACTGAGTAGGGATGGAAAGTTCTGTCGATTTTGGACTTCTCACCTTTTCATTTTTCTAATCATAAATTCAGTTCCCCGCATTTCTGTAGCAATTTGCGATTTAAAAAACCTCATGAAATTCTCCAACATTTTAGTGCAAATTTCTAATCAACACATTCTTGTAGGCATGACTCGTGCACATTTTCGCAAGTCATTTCTTGTTGTATAATGCATTTTTGTATGTTTTGTAAGTCTCCGCACTTCAAGAAGGACGCAGACAAACTGGAACGGGTTCAGAGGAGGGCAACAAAGATGATCAGGGGACTGGAAGCAAAGCCCTATGAGAAGAGACGAAAGAACCTGGGCATGTTTAGCCTGGAGAAAAGAAGACTGAGGGAGATATAATAGCACTCTTCACGTACATGAAAAGTTGCCACATAGAGGAGGGCCGGGATCTCTTCTCGATCGTCCCAGAGTGCAGGACACGGAAGAATGGACTCAAGTGACAGGAAGCCAGATTTCGACAGGACATCAGGAAAAACTTTCTGTTAGAGCCATACGACAATGGAACCCATTACCTAGAGAGGTAGTGGCTCTCTGACACTGGAGGCCTTCAAGAGGCAGCTGGACAGCCACCTGTCGGGTATCCTTGAATTTGGATTCCTGCATTGAGCAGGGGATTGGACTCTTCCAACTCTACAGTTCTATGATTCTATGAATCAGGCAAAACATTTCCTAAGTCATAGAGTTCCTTTTAAAAAAAAATAATTCTAACAATGCAACTACCCAGTCTAGGACCTGGGAGGGCAGGGTCCAAATCCCCCCTTCACTGTCTCTGTCAGCCTAACCTACCTCACATGGTTGTTGTAAGGATAAAATGGGGAGGGGGAGAACTGTGTGCGCTACCTTGAGCTCCTTGGAGGAAAGGTGGGATATAAATGTAAAAATAAATACACAAATAAAAGTGTAATGTTTCCATTCCACACTACGTCATTCTGGTGCTTGTGGTTTGTATCTAATGTTAATCCTACTCAGAGTAGCCCTTAGTGGGATCCAACCTTACGCCCCCCAATTATAGGGTTGAACAAGATTGACCCCCGGCTGCATCAACACCATGTACTCCACACACAATTGGCTCAAAATACTTAAAAAAATCCTAGTTGACTACCATTGACATAGAGACTGTATCTTTCCAAAGCATAAGGTCCCATCTTGGTGAAACCATTGGTCTGGTCAACAATTTCGTGGTACACCTTCACTCGGTCAAAGATGGGCATGGTGGAGTTGTTTCGGTAAGTGCAGATGGCGTCCATTCCTGTTTCATCACCGTTTTTCACCAATCTGGAAGGAGAGAGAGAGTCTGAGCAGAATCCTGAAGAGATAAAACAGTTGGTCAAGATGACCTCACTCATGTCTGGGCAAGAGATGGTCAGAGCAGAAATGTCCACTCATTTGGGGATAACTGACCTCAGAGTTGTCACATTGCATCCCAGGTATGCAGGGCCCATGCTACTGTTGGAGAGGATTCTGCCAAGCTAAAAATAGAAAGGATCCTTTGAGTTCATTTTGCATCCAGCCTTCCTGCCGAACCGTGCTGGATTGGCTAACAGCAGTAATGCAAATATCATAAAATGCATACCATAAAGTATCATAATTACAATTAAAAAACATAAAAAGAAAGGTAAACAATAATAATTTCAGCGGGGTTGAGTAGAACTAAGCTCTTTTCAGAGTAGACCCATTGAAATCCGTGGATGGAAATTAGGTCCATTAATCTCAGTATTTCTATGTCAAGTATGACTAACACTGAATACAACCCAACTAACTAATTGCACTAGTTGAAGGCAGGGCAAGGATGGCCACTAGCGCAATGGGACTTTCTTCCCTCTCCTCCCCCTGTGCAACCCCATGCCCTTCCCAAGTCTGCTCCAGAGAGTCAAGAGAACCCCCAGAACAGGGCACAGGGGACGAGAGGGGAGATCTCCTTAGTGCTACATTGAATACAACCCACTGAGTCAGTGAAACATAGTTTGATACAACTCAGAAATAATCATGAGAATGAAAATAACAATTGAAATAAACTGCATCCTATTTACTAGTCAGCTTATGGCCTAAATGCCTATGTCTATATAAAAATGCATTAGCTTGCCAAACTATCAGGGAACACCACACAGCATCCCAAAGAAGTGACATCAAATGGAACCAGGTTTACCAAAGTGGTGAGCGCTTTCTCTGTAGCATTGAATGCCTTCGAATGGGGAGTTGCCATCTCTGGCTTGAATTTGAGGTTGGTTACGGTGAAATTCACAGTGAAGTGTTCAACTGCTGGGGTTGGCATTTGGGTTGTCGTGGGCAAAACAGCTGGAAAGCAAAACAAATGTATATAATGACACTCCTCTGATAAGTGTTGTCATGATCAACATTCCCTTGTCCTTTCCCTGTCTATGTTCTGAATGGACTCGAAATCAGAATTTATATGCAACACTTACTTGGTTCTAGAGGCACTTCATTATAACCTAGGCAAAGGGAAGAAAGAATTATTAGTGGGATAGTCAAGACGGTAGTGTTTTAAGCAGGAATACTTAAAAAAAACCTAGCTGACTACCATTGACATAGAGACTGTATCTTTCCAAGGCATAAGGTCCCATCTTGGTGAAACCATTGGTCTGGTCAACAATGTCGTGGTACACCTTCACTCGGTCAAAGACGGGCATGGTGGAGTCGTTTCGGTAAGTGCAGATGGCGTCCATTCCTGTTTCATCACCGTTTTTCACCAATCTGGAAGGAGAGAGAGAGTCTGAGCAGAATCCTGAAGAGATAAAACAGTTGGCCAACATGACCTCACTCGTGTCTGGGCAAGAGATGGTCAGAGCAGAAATGTCCACTCATTTGGGGATAACTGACCTCAGAGTTGTCACATTGCATCCCAGGTATGCAGGGCCCATGCTACTGTTGGAGAGGATTCTGCCAAGCTGAAAATAGAAAGGATCCTTTGAGTATTATTCTTCGTTCATTTTGCATCCAGCCTTCCTGCCGAACCGTGCTGAGATTGGCTAACAGCAGTAATGCAAATATCATAAAATGCATACCATAAAGTATCATAATTACAATTAAAAAACATAAAAAGAAAGGTAAACAATAATAATTTCAGCGGGGTTGAGTAGAACTAAGCTCTTTTCAGAGTAGACCCATTGAAATCCGTGGATGGAAATTAGGTCCATTAATCTCAGTATTTCTATGTCAAGTATGACTAACACTGAATACAACCCAACTAACTAATTGCACTAGCTGAAGGCAGGGCAAGGATGGCCACTAGCGCAATGGGACTTTCTTCCCTCTCCTCCCCCTGTGCAACCCCATGCCCTTCCCAAGTCTGCTCCAGAGAGTCAAGAGAACCCCCAGAACAGGGCACAGGGGACGAGAGGGGAGATCTCCTTAGTGCTACATTGAATACAACCCACTGAGTCAGTGAAACATAGTTTGATACAACTCAGAAATAATCATGAGAATGAAAATAACAATTGAAATAAACTGCATCCTATTTACTAGTCAGCTTATGGCCTAAATGCCTATGTCTAAATAAAAATGCATTAGCCTGCCAAACTATCAGGGAACACCACACAGCATCCCAAAGAAGTGACATCAAATGGAACCAGGTTTACCAAAGTGGTGAGCGCTTTCTCTGTAGCATTGAATGCCTTCGAATGGGGAGTTGCCATCTCTGGCTTGAATTTGAGGTTGGTTACGGTGAAATTCACAGTGAAGTGTTCAACTGCTGGGGTTGGCATTTGGGTTGTCGTGGGCAAAACAGCTGGAAAGCAAAACAAATGTATATATTGACACTCCTCTGATGAAGTGTTGTCATGATCAACATTCCCTTGTCCTTTCCCTGTCTATGTTCTGAATGGACTCGAAATCAGAATTTATATGCAACACTTACTTGGTTCTAGAGGCACTTCATTATAACCTAGGCAAAGGGAAGAAAGAATTATTAGTGGGATAGTCAAGACGGTAGTGTTTTAAGCAGGAATACTTAAAAAAAACCTAGCTGACTACCATTGACATAGAGACTGTATCTTTCCAAGGCATAAGGTCCCATCTTGGTGAAACCATTGGTCTGGTCAACAATGTCGTGGTACACCTTCACTCGGTCAAAGACGGGCATGGTGGAGTCGTTTCGGTATGTGCAGATGGCGTCCATTCCTGTTTCATCACCGTTTTTCACCAATCTGGAAGGAGAGAGAGAGTCTGAGCAGAATCCTGAAGAGATAAAACAGTTGGCCAACATGACCTCACTCATGTCTGGGCAAGAGATGGTCAGAGCAGAAATGTCCACTCATTTGGGGATAACTGACCTCAGAGTTGTCACATTGCATCCCAGGTATGCAGGGCCCATGCTACTGTTGGAGAGGATTCTGCCAAGCTGAAAATAGAAAGGATCCTTTGAGTATTATTCTTCGTTCATTTTGCATCCAGCCTTCCTGCCGAACCGTGCTGAGATTGGCTAACAGCAGTAATGCAAATATCATAAAATGCATACCATAAAGTATCATAATTACAATTAAAAAACATAAAAAGAAAGGTAAACAATAATAATTTCAGCGGGGTTGAGTAGAACTAAGCTCTTTTCAGAGTAGACCCATTGAAATCCGTGGATGGAAATTAGGTCCATTAATCTCAGTATTTCTATGTCAAGTATGACTAACACTGAATACAACCCAACTAACTAATTGCACTAGCTGAAGGCAGGGCAAGGATGGCCACTAGCGCAATGGGACTTTCTTCCCTCTCCTCCCCCTGTGCAACCCCATGCCCTTCCCAAGTCTGCTCCAGAGAGTCAAGAGAACCCCCAGAACAGGGCACAGGGGACGAGAGGGGAGATCTCCTTAGTGCTACATTGAATACAACCCACTGAGTCAGTGAAACATAGTTTGATACAACTCAGAAATAATCATGAGAATGAAAATAACAATTGAAATAAACTGCATCCTATTTACTAGTCAGCTTATGGCCTAAATGCCTATGTCTAAATAAAAATGCATTAGCCTGCCAAACTATCAGGGAACACCACACAGCATCCCAAACAAGTGACATCAAATGGAACCAGGTTTACCAAAGTGGTGAGCGCTTTCTCTGTAGCATTGAATGCCTTCGAATGGGGAGTTGCCATCTCTGGCTTGAATTTGAGGTTGGTTACGGTGAAATTCACAGTGAAGTGTTCAACTGCTGGGGTTGGCATTTGGGTTGTCGTGGGCAAAACAGCTGGAAAGCAAAACAAATGTATATAATGACACTCCTCTGATAAGTGTTGTCATGATCAACATTCCCTTGTCCTTTCCCTGTCTATGTTCTGAATGGACTCGAAATCAGAATTTATATGCAACACTTACTTGGTTCTAGAGGCACTTCATTATAACCTAGGCAAAGGGAAGAAAGAATTATTAGTGGGATAGTCAAGACGGTAGTGTTTTAAGCAGGAATACTTAAAAAAAACCTAGTTGACTACCATTGACATAGAGACTGTATCTTTCCAAGGCATAAGGTCCCATCTTGGTGAAACCATTGGTCTGGTCAACAATGTCGTGGTACACCTTCACTCGGTCAAAGACGGGCATGGTGGAGTCGTTTCGGTAAGTGCAGATGGCGTCCATTCCTGTTTCATCACCGTTTTTCACCAATCTGGAAGGAGAGAGAGAGTCTGAGCAGAATCCTGAAGAGATAAAACAGTTGGCCAACATGACCTCACTCATGTCTGGGCAAGAGATGGTCAGAGCAGAAATGTCCACTCATTTGGGGATAACTGACCTCAGAGTTGTCACATTGCATCCCAGGTATGCAGGGCCCATGCTACTGTTGGAGAGGATTCTGCCAAGCTGAAAATAGAAAGGATCCTTTGAGTATTATTCTTCGTTCATTTTGCATCCAGCCTTCCTGCCGAACCGTGCTGAGATTGGCTAACAGCAGTAATGCAAATATCATAAAATGCATACCATAACGTATCATAATTACAATTAAAAAACATAAAAAGAAAGGTAAACAATAATAATTTCAGCGGGGTTGAGTAGAACTAAGCTCTTTTCAGAGTAGACCCATTGAAATCCGTGGATGGAAATTAGGTCCATTAATCTCAGTATTTCTATGTCAAGTATGACTAACACTGAATACAACCCAACTAACTAATTGCACTAGCTGAAGGCAGGGCAAGGATGGCCACTAGCGCAATGGGACTTTCTTCCCTCTCCTCCCCCTGTGCAACCCCATGCCCTTCCCAAGTCTGCTCCAGAGAGTCAAGAGAACCCCCAGAACAGGGCACAGGGGACGAGAGGGGAGATCTCCTTAGTGCTACATTGAATACAACCCACTGAGTCAGTGAAACATAGTTTGATACAACTCAGAAATAATCATGAGAATGAAAATAACAATTGAAATAAACTGCATCCTATTTACTAGTCAGCTTATGGCCTAAATGCCTATGTCTAAATAAAAATGCATTAGCCTGCCAAACTATCAGGGAACACCACACAGCATCCCAAACAAGTGACATCAAATGGAACCAGGTTTACCAAAGTGGTGAGCGCTTTCTCTGTAGCATTGAATGCCTTCGAATGGGGAGTTGCCATCTCTGGCTTGAATTTGAGGTTGGTTACGGTGAAATTCACAGTGAAGTGTTCAACTGCTGGGGTTGGCATTTGGGTTGTCGTGGGCAAAACAGCTGGAAAGCAAAACAAATGTATATATTGACACTCCTCTGATGAAGTGTTGTCATGATCAACATTCCCTTGTCCTTTCCCTGTCTATGTTCTGAATGGACTCGAAATCAGAATTTATATGCAACACTTACTTGGTTCTAGAGGCACTTCATTATAACCTAGGCAAAGGGAAGAAAGAATTATTAGTGGGATAGTCAAGACGGTAGTGTTTTAAGCAGGAATACTTAAAAAAAACCTAGCTGACTACCATTGACATAGAGACTGTATCTTTCCAAGGCATAAGGTCCCATCTTGGTGAAACCATTGGTCTGGTCAACAATGTCGTGGTACACCTTCACTCGGTCAAAGACGGGCATGGTGGAGTCGTTTCGGTAAGTGCAGATGGCGTCCATTCCTGTTTCATCACCGTTTTTCACCAATCTGGAAGGAGAGAGAGAGTCTGAGCAGAATCCTGAAGAGATAAAACAGTTGGCCAACATGACCTCACTCATGTCTGGGCAAGAGATGGTCAGAGCAGAAATGTCCACTCATTTGGGGATAACTGACCTCAGAGTTTTCACATTGCATCCCAGGTATGCAGGGCCCATGCTACTGTTGGAGAGGATTCTGCCAAGCTGAAAATAGAAAGGATCCTTTGAGTATTATTCTTCGTTCATTTTGCATCCAGCCTTCCTGCCGAACCGTGCTGAGATTGGCTAACAGCAGTAATGCAAATATCATAAAATGCATACCATAAAGTATCATAATTACAATTAAAAAACATAAAAAGAAAGGTAAACAATAATAATTTCAGCGGGGTTGAGTAGAACTAAGCTCTTTTCAGAGTAGACCCATTGAAATCCGTGGATGGAAATTAGGTCCATTAATCTCAGTATTTCTATGTCAAGTATGACTAACACTGAATACAACCCAACTAACTAATTGCACTAGCTGAAGGCAGGGCAAGGATGGCCACTAGCGCAATGGGACTTTCTTCCCTCTCCTCCCCCTGTGCAACCCCATGCCCTTCCCAAGTCTGCTCCAGAGAGTCAAGAGAACCCCCAGAACAGGGCACAGGGGACGAGAGGGGAGATCTCCTTAGTGCTACATTGAATACAACCCACTGAGTCAGTGAAACATAGTTTGATACAACTCAGAAATAATCATGAGAATGAAAATAACAATTGAAATAAACTGCATCCTATTTACTAGTCAGCTTATGGCCTAAATGCCTATGTCTAAATAAAAATGCATTAGCCTGCCAAACTATCAGGGAACACCACACAGCATCCCAAACAAGTGACATCAAATGGAACCAGGTTTACCAAAGTGGTGAGCGCTTTCTCTGTAGCACTGAATGCCTTCGAATGGGGAGTTGCCATCTCTGGCTTGAATTTGAGGTTGGTTACGGTGAAATTCACAGTGAAGTGTTCAACTGCTGGGGTTGGCATTTGGGTTGTCGTGGGCAAAACAGCTGGAAAGCAAAACAAATGTATATATTGACACTCCTCTGATGAAGTGTTGTCATGATCAACATTCCCTTGTCCTTTCCCTGTCTATGTTCTGAATGGACTCGAAATCAGAATTTATATGCAACACTTACTTGGTTCTAGAGGCACTTCATTATAACCTAGGCAAAGGGAAGAAAGAATTATTAGTGGGATAGTCAAGACGGTAGTGTTTTAAGCAGGAATACTTAAAAAAAACCTAGTTGACTACCATTGACATAGAGACTGTATCTTTCCAAGGCATAAGGTCCCATCTTGGTGAAACCATTGGTCTGGTCAACAATTTCGTGGTACACCTTCACTCGGTCAAAGACGGGCATGGTGGAGTCGTTTCGGTAAGTGCAGATGGCATCCATTCCTGTTTCATCACCGTTTTTCACCAATCTGGAAGGAGAGAGAGAGTCTGAGCAGAATCCTGAAGAGATAAAACAGTTGGCCAAGATGACCTCACTCGTGTCTGGGCAAGAGATGGTCAGAACAGAAATGTCCACTCATTTGGGGATAACTGACCTCAGAGTTGTCACATTGCATCCCAGGTATGCAGGGCCCATGCTACTGCTGGAGAGGATTCTGCCAAGCTGAAAATAGAAAGGATCCTTTGAGTTCATTTTGCATCCAGCCTTCCTGCCGAACCGTGCTGAGATTGGCTAACAGCAGTAATGCAAATATCATAAAATGCATACCATAAAGTATCATAATTACAATTAAAAAACATAAAAAGAAAGGTAAACAATAATAATTTCAGCGGGGTTGAGTAGAACTAAGCTCTTTTCAGAGTAGACCCATTGAAATCCGTGGATGGAAATTAGGTCCATTAATCTCAGTATTTCTATGTCAAGTATGACTAACACTGAATACAACCCAACTAACTAATTGCACTAGCTGAAGGCAGGGCAAGGATGGCCACTAGCGCAATGGGACTTTCTTCCCTCTCCTCCCCCTGTGCAACCCCATGCCCTTCCCAAGTCTGCTCCAGAGAGTCAAGAGAACCCCCAGAACAGGGCACAGGGGACGAGAGGGGAGATCTCCTTAGTGCTACATTGAATACAACCCACTGAGTCAGTGAAACATAGTTTGATACAACTCAGAAATAATCATGAGAATGAAAATAACAATTGAAATAAACTGCATCCTATTTACTAGTCAGCTTATGGCCTAAATGCCTATGACTAAATAAAAATGCATTAGCCTGCCAAACTATCAGGGAACACCACACAGCATCCCAAACAAGTGACATCAAATGGAACCAGGTTTACCAAAGTGGTGAGCGCTTTCTCTGTAGCATTGAATGCCTTCGAATGGGGAGTTGCCATCTCTGGCTTGAATTTGAGGTTGGTTACGGTGAAATTCACAGTGAAGTGTTCAACTGCTGGGGTTGGCATTTGGGTTGTCGTGGGCAAAACAGCTGGAAAGCAAAACAAATGTATATATTGACACTCCTCTGATGAAGTGTTGTCATGATCAACATTCCCTTGTCCTTTCCCTGTCTATGTTCTGAATGGACTCGAAATCAGAATTTATATGCAACACTTACTTGGTTCTAGAGGCACTTCATTATAACCTAGGCAAAGGGAAGAAAGAATTATTAGTGGGATAGTCAAGACGGTAGTGTTTTAAGCAGGAATACTTAAAAAAAACCTAGCTGACTACCATTGACATAGAGACTGTATCTTTCCAAGGCATAAGGTCCCATCTTGGTGAAACCATTGGTCTGGTCAACAATGTCGTGGTACACCTTCACTCGGTCAAAGACGGGCATGGTGGAGTCGTTTCGGTAAGTGCAGATGGCGTCCATTCCTGTTTCATCACCGTTTTTCACCAATCTGGAAGGAGAGAGAGAGTCTGAGCAGAATCCTGAAGAGATAAAACAGTTGGCCAACATGACCTCACTCGTGTCTGGGCAAGAGATGGTCAGAACAGAAATGTCCACTCATTTGGGGATAACTGACCTCAGAGTTGTCACATTGCATCCCAGGTATGCAGGGCCCATGCTACTGCTGGAGAGGATTCTGCCAAGCTGAAAATAGAAAGGATCCTTTGAGTTCATTTTGCATCCAGCCTTCCTGCCGAACCGTGCTGAGATTGGCTAACAGCAGTAATGCAAATATCATAAAATGCATACCATAAAGTATCATAATTACAATTAAAAAACATAAAAAGAAAGGTAAACAATAATAATTTCAGCGGGGTTGAGTAGAACTAAGCTCTTTTCAGAGTAGACCCATTGAAATCCGTGGATGGAAATTAGGTCCATTAATCTCAGTATTTCTATGTCAAGTATGACTAACACTGAATACAACCCAACTAACTAATTGCACTAGCTGAAGGCAGGGCAAGGATGGCCACTAGCGCAATGGGACTTTCTTCCCTCTCCTCCCCCTGTGCAACCCCATGCCCTTCCCAAGTCTGCTCCAGAGAGTCAAGAGAACCCCCAGAACAGGGCACAGGGGACGAGAGGGGAGATCTCCTTAGTGCTACATTGAATACAACCCACTGAGTCAGTGAAACATAGTTTGATACAACTCAGAAATAATCATGAGAATGAAAATAACAATTGAAATAAACTGCATCCTATTTACTAGTCAGCTTATGGCCTAAATGCCTATGTCTAAATAAAAATGCATTAGCCTGCCAAACTATCAGGGAACACCACACAGCATCCCAAAGAAGTGACATCAAATGGAACCAGGTTTACCAAAGTGGTGAGCGCTTTCTCTGTAGCATTGAATGCCTTCGAATGGGGAGTTGCCATCTCTGGCTTGAATTTGAGGTTGGTTACGGTGAAATTCACAGTGAAGTGTTCAACTGCTGGGGTTGGCATTTGGGTTGTCGTGGGCAAAACAGCTGGAAAGCAAAACAAATGTATATATTGACACTCCTCTGATGAAGTGTTGTCATGATCAACATTCCCTTGTCCTTTCCCTGTCTATGTTCTGAATGGACTCGAAATCAGAATTTATATGCAACACTTACTTGGTTCTAGAGGCACTTCATTATAACCTAGGCAAAGGGAAGAAAGAATTATTAGTGGGATAGTCAAGACGGTAGTGTTTTAAGCAGGAATACTTAAAAAAAACCTAGCTGACTACCATTGACATAGAGACTGTATCTTTCCAAGGCATAAGGTCCCATCTTGGTGAAACCATTGGTCTGGTCAACAATGTCGTGGTACACCTTCACTCGGTCAAAGACGGGCATGGTGGAGTCGTTTCGGTAAGTGCAGATGGCGTCCATTCCTGTTTCATCACCGTTTTTCACCAATCTGGAAGGAGAGAGAGAGTCTGAGCAGAATCCTGAAGAGATAAAACAGTTGGCCAACATGACCTCACTCGTGTCTGGGCAAGAGATGGTCAGAACAGAAATGTCCACTCATTTGGGGATAACTGACCTCAGAGTTGTCACATTACATTCCAGGTATGCAGGGCCCATGCTACTGCTGGAGAGGATTCTGCCAAGCTGAAAATAGAAAGGATCCTTTGAGTTCATTTTGCATCCAGCCTTCCTGCTGAACCGTGCTGAGATTGGCTAACAGCAGTAATGCAAATATCATAAAATGCATACCATAAAGTATCATAATTACAATTAAAAAACATAAAAAGAAAGGTAAACAATAATAATTTCAGCGGGGTTGAGTAGAACTAAGCTCTTTTCAGAGTAGACCCATTGAAATCCGTGGATGGAAATTAGGTCCATTAATCTCAGTATTTCTATGTCAAGTATGACTAACACTGAATACAACCCAACTAACTAATTGCACTAGCTGAAGGCAGGGCAAGGATGGCCACTAGCGCAATGGGACTTTCTTCCCTCTCCTCCCCCTGTGCAACCCCATGCCCTTCCCAAGTCTGCTCCAGAGAGTCAAGAGAACCCCCAGAACAGGGCACAGGGGACGAGAGGGGAGATCTCCTTAGTGCTACATTGAATACAACCCACTGAGTCAGTGAAACATAGTTTGATACAACTCAGAAATAATCATGAGAATGAAAATAACAATTGAAATAAACTCCATCCTATTTACTAGTCAGCTTATGGCCTAAATGCCTATGTCTAAATATTTATTTATTTATTTATTTTATTTATATACCGCCCTAAGCCCGAAGGCTCTCTGGGCGGTGTACATAAAAAGTAAAAGCAAGCACAATATATAAATACAATAAATACAATAACTCAAGAAACAAAAACACACAAACAATACGAGAACCAAACAACATCCAAAATACAACATAGTAATAAAATACTATAAAAATACACTTTAAAATGCCTGGGAGTATAAAAAGGTTTTCACCTGGCGCCGAAAAGATAGCAGCGTCGGCGCCAGGCGCACCTCATCAGGAAGACCATTCCACAGTTCGGGAGCCACAACCAAAAACGCCCTATTTCTAGTCACCATCCTCCGAGCTTCTTGATGGGATGGTACTCGGAGGAGGGCCTTAGATGTTGAGCGCAGTGTACGGGTAGTTTTATATTGGGAGAGGCGCTCCACCAGGTATTGCGGTCCCATGTCATGTAAGGCTTTATAGGTCAAAACCAGCACTTTGAATTTAGCCCGGAAACAAATAGGAAGCCAGTGCAGACGGGCCAAAACAGGTGTTATATGAGTGGACCTTCTGGTCCGCGTCAACAATCTGGCCGCTGCATTCTGGACTAACTGTAGTTTCCGAACTATCTTCAAGGGCAGCCCAACGTAGAGCGCATTGCAGTAGTCCAATCTAGAAGTTACCAGAGCATGAACTGAGGCGAGGTCGTCACCATCCAGATAGGGACGTAGCTGGGCTACCAATCGGAGATGGTAGAAAGCATTCCGTGCCACTGAGGCTACCTGAGCCTCAAGAGACAGGGAAGGGTCGAAAAGAACTCCCAAGCTACGAACCTGTTCTTTCAAGGGGAGTGTAACCCCATCCAGAACAGGGTGAACATCCACCATCTGGACAGAGAAGGCACTCACTAACAGCGTCTCGGTCTTGTCTGGATTAAGCTTCATAAAATAAAAATGCATTAGCCTGCCAAACTATCAGGGAACACCACACAGCATCCCAAACAAGTGACATCAAATGGAACCAGGTTTACCAAAGTGGTGAGCGCTTTCTCTGTAGCATTGAATGCCTTCGAATGGGGAGTTGCCATCTCTGGCTTGAATTTGAGGTTGGTTACGGTGAAATTCACAGTGAAGTGTTCAACTGCTGGGGTTGGCATTTGGGTTGTCGTGGGCAAAACAGCTGGAAAGCAAAACAAATGTATATATTGACACGCCTCTGATGAAGTGTTGTCATGATCAACATTCCCTTGTCCTTTCCCTGTCTATGTTCTGAATGGACTCGAAATCAGAATTTATATGCAACACTTACTTGGTTCTAGAGGCACTTCATTATAACCTAGGCAAAGGGAAGAAAGAATTATTAGTGGGATAGTCAAGACGGTAGTGTTTTAAGCAGGAATACTTAAAAAAAACCTAGTTGACTACCATTGACATAGAGACTGTATCTTTCCAAGGCATAAGGTCCCATCTTGGTGAAACCATTGGTCTGGTCAACAATTTCGTGGTACACCTTCACTCGGTCAAAGACGGGCATGGTGGAGTCGTTTTGGTAAGTGCAGATGGCATCCATTCCTGTTTCATCACCATTTTTCACCAATCTGGAAGGAGAGAGAGAGTCTGAGCAGAATCCTGAAGAGATAAAACAGTTGGCCAACATGACCTCACTCATGTCTGGGCAAGAGATGGTCAGAGCAGAAATGTCCACTCATTTGGGGATAACTGACCTCAGAGTTGTCACATTGCATCCCAGGTATGCAGGGCCCATGCTACTGTTGGAGAGGATTCTGCCAAGCTGAAAATAGAAAGGATCCTTTGAGTATTATTCTTCATTCATTTTGCATCCAGCCTTCCTGCCGAACTGTGCTGAGATTGGCTAACAGCAGTAATGCAAATATCATAAAATGCATACCATAAAGTATCATAATTACAATTAAAAAACATAAAAAGAAAGGTAAACAATAATAATTTCACCGGGGTTGAGTAGAACGAAGCTCTTTTCAGAGTACACCCATTGAAATCCGTGGATGGAAATTAGGTCCATTAATCTCAGTATTTCTATTTCAAGTATGACTAACACTGAATACAACCCAACTAACTAATTGCACTAGCTGAAGGCAGGGCAAGGATGGCCACTAGCGCAATGGGACTTTCTTCCCTCTCCTCCCCCTGTGCAACCCCATGCCCTTCCCAAGTCTGCTCCAGAGAGTCAAGAGAACCCCCAGAACAGGGCACAGGGGACGAGAGGGGAGACCTCCTTAGTGCTACATTGAATACAACCCACTGAGTCAGTGAAACATAGTTTGATACAACTCAGAAATAATCATGAGAATGAAAATAACAATTGAAATAAACTGCATCCTATTTACTAGTCAGCTTATGGCCTAAATGCCTATGTCTAAATAAAAATGCATTAGCCTGCCAAACTATCAGGGAACACCACACAGCATCCCAAACAAGTGACATCAAATGGAACCAGGTTTACCAAAGTGGTGAGCGCTTTCTCTGTAGCATTGAATGCCTTCGAATGGGGAGTTGCCATCTCTGGCTTGAATTTGAGGTTGGTTACGGTGAAATTCACAGTGAAGTGTTCAACTGCTGGGGTTGGCATTTGGGTTGTCGTGGGCAAAACAGCTGGAAAGCAAAACAAATGTATATATTGACACTCCTCTGATGAAGTGTTGTCATGATCAACATTCCCTTGTCCTTTCCCTGTCTATGTTCTGAATGGACTCGAAATCAGAATTTATATGCAACACTTACTTGGTTCTAGAGGCACTTCATTATAACCTAGGCAAAGGGAAGAAAGAATTATTAGTGGGATAGTCAAGACGGTAGTGTTTTAAGCAGGAATACTTAAAAAAAACCTAGTTGACTACCATTGACATAGAGACTGTATCTTTCCAAGGCATAAGGTCCCATCTTGGTGAAACCATTGGTCTGGTCAACAATTTCGTGGTACACCTTCACTCGGTCAAAGACGGGCATGGTGGAGTCGTTTTGGTAAGTGCATATGGCGTCCATTCCGGTTTCATCCCCATTTTTCACCAATCTGGAAGGAAAGAGAGAGAGAGAGTCTGAGCAGAATCCTGAAGAGATTGAATGGTTGGCCAAGATGACCTCACTCGTGTCTGGGCAAGAGATGGGCAGAGCAGAAATATTCGCATAAAATGCATACCATAAAGTATCTTAAATTACAATTTTAAAAACAATAAAAATAAAGATGTTTAAACAACAATAATGTGTTATATTGAATCTTAGTCACACTCAGAGTAGACTCATTCAAATTAATGCACGTGACTGTGGAAGGAAGCAACACCTCATGTTTTCAAATCAGATCCATTAGGGAAACCTTTATTTGTTTAAACACAAGAATAAAACAGGCAGCTGTCCAGGGAGAAAACCAGACTGATATGGAAATACCATGAAAGCCAAAAATATTGGTTGGGCCAATGCTGCTAGCTGAGAGGATTCTGCCAAGCTGAAAAAGAAAAGGTACATTGACTAAGTCAATGTACCTAGGGAAGTGGTGGGCTGTCCAATACTGGCGGTGTCAAAGAAGCAGATGGACAGCCAACAGTTTGGTATGTTTTAAGTTGGATTCCTGCGTTGAGCAGGGGGTTGGACTAGAAGGCCTTATAGGCCCGTCCCAGCTCTATTATTCTATGTTTCTATGAGTCTGAGCAGAATTCTGAAGAGATCAAATGATTGAGCAAGGTGATCTCACTTGTGTCTGGGTAAGAGATGATCAGAGCAGAAATGGTCACACATTGGTCGATGACTGACCTCAGAGTTGTCACTTTGCATCCCAGATATGCTGGGCCAATGCTGCTAATTGCGAGGATTCTGCCAAGCTGAAAAAGAAAAGATACATTGATTAATTCCAGTGGTGGCTGGTGCCCGCTGGGACTGGCAGAAAGCAGGGAGGCCAACAGTAGGGGGCGCTAGACCCAATGACAGCCAGAGCCAACTAATTCTAATTTCATCTCTATCCTGTTGAGTTTTACAGGGCCTAAGAAGGAGGGTGCTGACAGGCAGTGCCATCACTTTTGTAAGGAAGAAGGCGGGCAGGTGGGAGCTGGCAGAAGGCAACCTTGAGGCTGGTGGGGCTGTGCCCCTAATGGATGAGCCTCCCCTAACTAAGTCAAACCAGAACACTCCATGGTTTATCACAAGCAAGCATAACGAATCGGATCAGAATTGGGCTTACCAGAGTGGTGAGCGCTTTCTCTGTAGCATTGAATGCCTTTGAATGGGGAGTTCCCATCTCTGGTTTGTATTTGAGGTTGGTTACGGTGAAATTCACGGTGAAATGTTCAAGTGCTGGGATTGGGGTCGGTGTCTGGGTTGGTGTTGACAAAGTGGCTGAAACAGAAGGAGGGGAAAACTTATACTAAATGATGCACTGAACTGCTGACTAATTTTCATGAGGACTTAAAAGAGTTTGCAAAGTGATGTGGAAACATGCACAACTGAACATTAGAATGGAAAACTTAGGAAGAGCAAGAAAGTGAAACTGACAGATTCCCTCAGTTGCCGTACTAAACAATGTTTATATGGGTACTTACTCGTTTGAAGAGGGACTTCATTATAACCTAGAAAAAAGGAAGAAACCAGGGTGCGTGAAACAGAGGAGTTAGCAGTGTTTCAAATGGATCAACTTGAAAATAAAATAACAGGCTGGATCTGGACTTCCCCTCAGCAGGCTGCTGAGGGGATGCTCCCCAATATTCCCCTCTCTCCCCAAATTTGCTCAATAGAATTTGGGATCCCTGGAGAACAGGAGAGCCCATGGGCCAAATTTGGCTAGTGAGGCCAAACTTCTGAATCTGCTGAGAGGGCTGGGCTTGGGGAATCCATCCCTTACATTGCTACTACTCCTACATACATAGATCCTCTATCCACTTGCTTACCGTTGACATACAGGCTGTATCTTTCCAAATGGTAGGGCCCTATTTTGGTGAAACAGTCAGTCTGGTTAACTATTTCGTGGTACACCTTCACTCGGTCAAAGACAGGCATGGTGGAGTCATTGTGGTAAGTGCAGATGGCATCCATTGCAGTTCCGTCTCCATCTCTCACCGGGCTAAGAAGAAAGAGTGAATTCAGGATGCAAGACTGGACACTGATCTTGCTGGGTGAGATATGACCAGCACTGATACGTTCATGCCTTTGAGGATGGCTTACCTCAGTTGAGTCACTTTGCACCCTGAATATGTGGGGCCAATGCTGCTATTGTGCAGAATCTTGCCAAGCTGAGAAAGAAAGGATGCATTATGTTAAACCAACAGAATGCTCCAAACCTCATCACAAACAGTTCCCACAAGTGGATTGGAATCAGACTTACCAGTGTGGTAAGCACTCTTTCTGTTGCATTGAAGGCCATTGTATTGGGAGTCCCCATTTCTGGCTTGTACTTGAGGTTGGTTATGGTGAAATTGATGGTGAAGTGTTCAACCGCTGGGATTGGGGTTGGCGTTTGAGTTGGTGTTGGCAAAGTGGCTGGAACAGAAGGAGAAAGAATCATATAGGATGGTGTCTTGAGAGTCATTGCATGACATGATTGATAAATTATAACAAATCAATCAAAGAGTGATCTTATTATGCTCTTTCTGTGACATATTGCCATCACCAAATATTGCCAGATACCCAGGTGTAAGCATAACAAAAAAATGAGAAAAAAATATTTTCAAGTTAATTCTGGGACTCTGTGGAAATCAGTTTGTTAAGATCTTAGGAGGTAAGGCAAGCTTATCACTTTCTAGTAGGATTGCATCCACCAAAATGATGTTCTTAAAAAGACTTACATATTTATTGCATGTATTACTGACAGAAGTCCCGATTAAGAATTTTAAATTACAGCAAAAGAAGTTGGAGGTTTTTATTTTTAAGAGCAAAACTCCGAGGACAGACACCTAGGTCTCTGAGATCCAGACCATCACTAAAGAATTATTATGAGGTATATCAATTATGACATCTGTTTACCTTTATGAATCCAAATTTGAATTCTTATTGGTCCCAAAGAGAACACCACTTTCTGAAGGAGTCACCCAGTAGGTCTCCCATTTGTGAAGAAATACATTAAACTTGATTGGATAGAGCAAAATTAATCCTCTCAGGCACTGTTCTTCAACTTTGGCCCCCCAGATGTTGTTGGACTACAACTCCCATCATCCTTGGCCATTGTCTAAGCTGGCTGGGATTGATGGGAGTTGTAGTCCAGCATCATCTGGGGTCCCAAGGTTGAAGAACAGTGCTTTAAGGCACCTTGACAAGTTTAGAAAACAGGTAAAGAGACACAGTGTCAGGGATATCACCTCTCATCCCTAGGGGTGAGAATCCTGATATCATCGGGTTTAGAAGAGAGTTCAGAGGAGGGCAATGAGGATGATCAAGGGACTAGAAACAAAGCCATATGCTGATGACCTTTTCACTTGCCTTGTAAGCAGGCCTCCTTTGGGGATCAAGGGGGTTGTCCCAACGAGACAGCAAACATACTGAGATCCAGGCTGCCAGAACTAATGATAATCCCTGCCCGGACTTCCTGCAGTGAGAATAGTCCCTGCTCTGTCTTAACTCAGTTGTAAAATGCCCTATGTGTAGAAGGTTAAAGAATACCCAATAATAATAGCCACAGGAATAGACATACCTCTCTTTGTCTCTGACGTGGCGGCCAATGTAGTCACTAAGGAACTAGCAGGGGCTTCTGTAATTTCTCTGGGAGTTGTAAAGGCTCCTGTAGTCATTGTCGAAGTAGTTCCTGTCCTCACTGAGGAAGTAGTCGAAAGCGCTGTACTTCCTAAGGCAGCAGTATAGGTCCCTGTAGTTACTGCAGAAGTAATAGAAGGCTCCGTTCTTTCTAGGGAAGTACTAGTGGCCCCTGAAAGCATTGCGGACTTTGTAGAGGTCCCTGTAATTGCTATGGAAGTAGTAGAGATTCCTGTCATCATTGAGGAAGTAGCTGAAGTCTCTGTAATTTCAGGGAGAGTAGTAGTGACGCCTGTTCTCGCTAAAGAAACAGTAGAAGCCTCTGTAGTTTCTTTGGGTGTAGTAGGGATTGCTGTTATCATTGAGGAAGAAGTTGATGTATCTATAATTTCTGTGGAAGTAGTAGTAGCTTCTGTAGTAACTGAGAAACTAGTTGAAGGCTCCAAAAGTGCTGTGGAAGTAGTAGTGGCCCCTGTAGCCACTACAAAAGTAGTAGGGGGCTCCGTGCTTTCATGGGAAGTAGTAGTGGCCTCTGTAGTCACTGAAAAAGTAGTGGTAGGTTTCCTACTTTCTTGGGAAGAAGTGATGGTCACTGTAGTCATTGAAGAAGTAGGAGGAGACCCTCCACTTTCTGGGAAAGATGTAATGGACAATGTAGTCATTGGGGAAGCAGTAGGAGGCCTTGTGCTTTCTGGTGAAGTAGCAGTGACTGCTGTAGTCACTATGGAAGTAGTAGTAGGCTCTGTACTTTCTGGGAAAGATGTAGTGGCCACTGTAGTTACTGAGGAAGTAGTAGGAGGCTTTGTGCTTTCAGGGGATGTAGTTGTGCCAATGGTAGTCACTAAGGAGGTTGTAGGAGTGCCTGTGCTTTCTGGAGAATTAGTAGTAGATGCTGTATTCACTGAAGATGTAGTAGGAGGCTCTGTGCTTTCTGGGGAAGTAGTAGTGGCTGCTGGAGTCATTGAAGAAGTAGTAGGAGGCTCTGTACTTATGGGGGAAGTAGTAGTAGATGCTGTAGTTGCTGAGGAAGTTGTAGGAGTCTCTGCACTTTCTGGGGAAGTAGTATTTGCTGCTGTAGTCACTGAGGAAGTAGTAGGAAGCTCTGTGCTTTCTGGGTATGTAGTGGTGGCTGCTGTAGTTACTGGGAAAGTAGTAGCAGGCTGTGGGCTTTTTGGGAAAGTATTGGTGGCTGCTGTAGTAATTAGGGAGGTACGAGGAGGCTCTGTACTTTCTGGGTAAGCAGTAGTGGCTGCTGTATTTAGTGAGGAAAGTGTAGGAGACTCTCTGCTTTCTGGGGATGTATTGGCGGCCACAGTAGTCACTGAGGAAGTTGTAGGAGTCCCTGTACTTTCTAGGGATGTAGTGGTGGCTGCTGTAGTTAATGAGTAACTAGTAGGAGGCTCTCTGATTTCTGGGGAAGTACTGGTGGGAGTCTCTGTACTTTTTTGGGATGAAGTAGTGGCTGTTGTAGACACTAAGGAAGTAAAAAAAGGCTCTGTCCTTTCTTGGGAAGTAGTAGTGGCTCCTGTATTCACTGAGGACATTGTAGGAGTCTCTTTGCTTTCTGGGGAAGTAAGAGTGACTGCTGTAGTCACTGAGGAAGTACGAGGAAGCTCTGTGCTTTCTGGGGATGTAGTGGTGGCAGCTGTAGTCACTGGGGAGGTTGTAGGAGTCTCTGTGCTTTCTAGGGAAGAGGTAGTGGCTGCTGGATTCACTGAGGAAGTAGTCGTGGTCTCTGTGGTCTCTGGGGAAGTAGTAGTAGCTGCTGTAGTCACTGAGGAAGTAGTAGGAGTCTCTGTGCTTTCTGGGGAAGAAAAAGTGGCTGCTGTATTCACTGAAGAACTTGTCTCTGTGCTTTCATCAGCACCTCTACAAGACTCTTCCCTCCATCTTTGTTGTAAGGCACTATTTAAGGTATTTTTGTATTATACTTACTTGCTTCAAGAGGGGCTTCATTGTAACCTGTGAAAAGGAAGAGAGAACACTTTGTAATATGTCCAGGATATTGGATCCACACAGATAACCTTAGTATAATTCACTAATATGCAAAAAGCCTTGCGGTTTAAGAATGTACCTGTAGCCCACAGATATTTCTACCAAACTTTAAAAAGCAGGGAAATTGGGCAGCTATAGTGAATGCACCCAGGGAGCAGGAGACCTGACCTCCTCTCTGAAATATTGTACTGCCCTACAAAGTTGTCAAAATGCAAACAATTTGGGTTGGTCTTTCACAGTCCAATCCACTTGCTGTGTAGCTTGGAAGAATTTGATAACACAGATAACCTTAGTATAATTCTACTCACAGGATGCTTTTCACTATCTACCAAAATCTGCTCCCTAGAAAATGGGAAACCTCTGTTTTGAATACTGAGGATCTGATTCCACTTCCTAAATCTCCAGGGCAGAAGCGAATGTCTCTGTTCTACAGCAAGAGCCCTTGCCACTCTGTAAATTATGGATATGATGAGGGTGATGGGCTTGGAAAACCAGGCATTGTGTTACTTCTACACAACACACAAACAGAAGGATAGTTCTATCCACATCAAATGCTTAAAAAACACTTGACTACCATTGACATAGAGGCTGTATCTTTCCAGGTAGTATTGACCCATCTTGGTGAAACCATAAGTCTGGTTAACTATCTCATGGTACACTTTCACACGGTCAAAGACGGGCGTGGAGGAGTCATTGCGGTAAGTGCAGATGGCGTCCATTCCAGTTTCATCCCCATTTCTCACCGGTCTGGGAGGAGAGAGAGAGAAAGAATTCAGGATGCAGGACTGAGCACAGAGATGGATGAGAAGGGAGGATGTCGATCCTGCCTGGGTGTTACATCTAGCGCAGACCTGTTCACATGCTTGAGGATGTCTTACCTCAGCTGAGTCACTTTACACTCCAGATATGCTGAGCCAATGCTGCTCTTGAGGAGAATTTTGTCCAGCTGAGAAAGACAGGAGACAGTGAGTGTGTCAATGCAAATGGCAGTGACAAAGATCCCCAAAATTTCCCACTCGCTGTCATGGAGTCCCGCTTACCAAGCGCATGAGATCCTTCTCTGTGGCATTGAACAGTCGAGAGCCAGGAGTTCCCATCTCCGGCTTGTATTTGAGGTTGGTTAAGGTGAAATTGACGGTGAAGTGTTCAACCTCTGGGATTGGGGTTGGCGTTTGGGTTGGCGTTGGCAAAGTGGCTGGAAAAAAAGGAGAAAGAATCATATTGGGCGGCGCCTAGAGGCTCATCACATGATGTGATTGACATGTATCACAAATCAATCCAGCAATAAAAGAGTGTTCATACTGGTCATATTCATCAATACAATAAATAAACCAGAGTTCATACTGACACTCCTTTATGGCTATAGCGCCATCATCAGCACCTCTACAAGACTCTTCCCTCCATCTTTGTTGTAAGGCACTATTTAAGATATTTTTGTATTATACTTACTTGCTTCAAGAGGGGCTTCATTGTAACCTGTGAAAAGGAAGAGAGAACACTTTGTAATATGTCCAGGATATTGGATCCACACAGATAACCTTAGTATAATTCACTAATATGCAAAAAGCCTTGCGGTTTAAGAATGTACCTATAGCCCACAGATATTTCTACCAAACTTTAAAAAGCAGGGAAATTGGGCAGCTATAGTGAATGCACCCAGGGAGCAGGAGACCTGACCTCCTCTCTGAGATATTGTACTGCCCTACAAAGTTGTCAAAATGCAAACACAATTTGGGTTGGTCTTTCACAGTCCAATCCACTTGCTGTGTAGCTTGGAAGAATTTGATAACACAGATAACCTTAGTATAATTCTACTCACAGGATGCTTTTCACTATCTACCAAAATCTGCTCCCTAGAAAATGGGAAACCTCTGTTTTGAATACTGAGGATCTGATTCCACTTCCTAAATCTCCAGGGCAGAAGCGAATGTCTCTGTTCTACAGCAAGAGCCCTTGCCACTCTGTAAATTATGGATATGATGAGGGTGATGGGCTTGGAAAACCAGGCATTGTGTTACTTCTACACAACACACAAACAGAAGGATAATTCTATCCACATCAAATGCTTAAAAAACACTTGACTACCATTGACATAGAGGCTGTATCTTTCCAGGTAGTATTGACCCATCTTGGTGAAACCATAAGTCTGGTTAACTATCTCATGGTACACTTTCACACGGTCAAAGACGGGCGTGGAGGAGTCATTGCGGTAAGTGCAGATGGCGTCCATTCCAGTTTCATCCCCATTTCTCACCGGTCTGGGAGGAGAGAGAGAGAAAGAATTCAGGATGCAGGACTGAGCACAGAGATGGATGAGAAGGGAGGATGTCGATCCTGCCTGGGTGTTACATCTAGCGCAGACCTGTTCACATGCTTGAGGATGTCTTACCTCAGCTGAGTCACTTTACACTCCAGATATGCTGAGCCAATGCTGCTCTTGAGGAGAATTTTGTCCAGCTGAGAAAGACAGGAGACAGTGAGTGTGTCAATGCAAATGGCAGTGACAAAGATCCCCAAAATTTCCCACTCGCTGTCATGGAGTCCCGCTTACCAAGCGCATGAGATCCTTCTCTGTGGCATTGAACAGTCGAGAGCCAGGAGTTCCCATCTCCGGCTTGTATTTGAGGTTGGTTAAGGTGAAATTGACGGTGAAGTGTTCAACCTCTGGGATCGGGGTTGGCGTTTGGGTTGGCATTGGCAAAGTGGCTGGAACAGGAGAAAGTAACATCAGTCACATGGTGCAATTGATAAATATAAAAAATCAGTAAGTGAATCAATCAAATAGCATTCATATTGATGTGTTTCCACTGAATCACTGGAACAGAAAGAGAGAAAATCCTGTTAGATGGTGTCTAGTGGCTCAACGCATAACGCAACTGACATACATCAGAAATCAATCCAGCAATTGAAGTGTTTGTACTGGCATGACTCCCTGGGAGTTGGCTTCAAGCACAGTAGCATGGACCTACCAGGAGGTTGCTGGCCCTTCAGAAGGGCTCTATCCATTAATTTCAGTGGGTTGACTCTGACTAGAACTTAGTAGGATACAACTCTTTAACAGTGCATTGAACATTTCCCATCTGACAACCTGCACATCACGTTTCCCTTCCATAGCCTTATTTGCTTTGTACTTAATGTACTTCAATCTAGATTATTTCTTTTGTAATAATGAATTTATTTTATGTTTTTACATTGATGGTTTTTGTCCTGCTCAAATTTATTATCTTTTGTAAACTGACTTCTCTTTGTGTAAGTCACTATGCACACAGCTTGCTGTGGAAAGGAGGCATATATATAAAGTCAATCTATCAACCAATCAATCATAGATGGAGGGCTGCTCCATTTGACAATTGGAAACAATGCATAATATTGCAATTATCTGTATCATAGAATAGTCAAGTTGGAGGGGGCCTTTAACCCCCTGCTCAAAGCAGGAATCCAAGTTAAAGAGTCACAACGTCAGTGTTCAATCCTTCCTGTTCCTTTTTAAAATATAAAATATAATAATCCTGCAACTTTCTTACTTGTCAACGGGAATGCCGTGGAGGAAGCTACTGGCTGCTGTTTGGATGTTGTTCCTACTGGAGTGGTTTTTATGGTCATATGGGGTGTTATAGGGGTCAGTGGAGGCTTGGTGGATGAGCCTGTGGAAGAATCAGAGAGCCAGAGGGTCAAAGTAAGAAGACTAGGGGAGAGCTGACAACTTGTCTCCCTTCACATCCCCAGAAATAGTTCGTATCCAGTGAAAGCAGAAGGAGATCATACGTCTACTTAAGGACCATTTGGAATAGATTCCGTCCGGGCATTTGAGGAGAATATGAAGAGTACACACACCTCACCATCAATGCCACCACTGTCACCAATGTGAGGGGGGCAGGGATAGCCATTTCTCCCCAAGTGGAGTCCACAACTGGATTTCAGCCATGGAGGAGTTGAGTGGTATCCTAAGCTGTGGGATTCCCTCCCAGCCCACAGACACCTTCATTTTATGTGCTGATGCACATTTTTACCATGGTCTTTGGGCCTGTTCATACAACAGTATAATCTGCAATGTTATCGCTTTGTGTCCTCATGAATTCACTGTCATCCATATGAAGTTGCAAGCTAGTACGGATTTTCATGGCCACACATCCTCATTAGAAATACCACTGAAAACCCGATATGCTTTCCTAAACCGATAATCAATTGCATTAATGTCCGTGTGCTCAGATGCAGTGCCCACAGACTTTCTTGCAATAGGCGGCCCATGGGCGTTCCTCCATCATGTGCCAACGCCCTGTCTCCTTCTCACCCAATAGGACATCCACAAACCTGCACATGCGCGGGGATTTTTAAAAAAAGGATATACGTTTCTGCGCTCTTCTGAAAAAGCGTGTGTGAAGCAAACATCCGTTATGGTCCAATCCTTGAAAAGGGAGTGGACTTAGGGGAGTGGCCAATGCTAAAGCAATTTAGAAAAAAAAACCACTTGATAATCTGGTTTTCACAATAATCTGATCACAAACAGGACATGTATGGATCTCGAGGCCACCAACCCAATATGGAATACACAGATTTTGCAGTTAGGCATGGATGGACCCTTTGTCTATATATGTGTGTGTCTAACACACAACACACACACACACACACACTGTTCTTGTGGTTGTAAATTGTTTTAACTGATTTTAACAATGGTGGCTAGTGCCATTTGGGGCTGGTGGGGCAGAAGGCAGGGAGCCCACACAGTAGGCGGAGCTAGAGCCAATGAGAGGAGGAGTTCCACAGGGGCAAAAATGAGACTAAGCTGACAGCCAGAGAGACCCCCTAGACCAGATGTGGGTAACAAAGCAGGCGGGTGGGGGCTGGCAGACTGAGGCAGTGCCCGCTTTGCCCTTATAGACAAGCCTCTACTGCATATAATCCAGTTACTTAGATATACAGGTAGTTTCTGGTATATACTAGGGGTGATCATTCTCCGAATATTGAGGAAGAATCTGACGGGCAGCACCACCCTTTGGACTGGTTGGAAGTAAGAAAGGGGGCTGGCAGCGGACCAGTCCCTACCGGATTTCAACATTACATTTTCATGTTGTTGGAACCTGCCCTGGGACCTTATGGTGAAGGGTGTGTAAGAAACCTACCTGACAATCGTCACACTAATATTAACTCTTAAGATGTACCTGCCATCCCTACAGGCAGTGTAGTCGTTTGTGGTGTTGTGGTGTTGTGAACGCCAGCAGGTTGCTCTACTGGTCTCTTGGTCACAGGGCGGATGACAGATTCAGTGACATCTGTCACTGGAGAGGAAAGATTTCTATTAGTGCCAGACAGAGCATTTCAACCCCCCACTAGATCCATGGCATGATGGGAAAATAGTGATGATTTAAATGCCAAATTCGAGAAAAATGTATTCTTGCTGATTTTTTATCTGATTTTGTCAAAAAAATACCTGCTGCATTCTAATTGATGTTCTTAACTGATCGTTTTAGTTTTTAATCCCTTTTCCCTTTCTTTCGGCAGAGTGGCATGTTTAACCATTAAACTACTCAGGCCCCAAATATCTCAGAGACCGCCTCCTTCCCTTCAGACACTCTCGGGTGTTGAGGTCAGCAGAGGGGGCCCTTTCGGTAGTTCCGTCCCCCTCAGAAGCTCGGGGGATCATGACCTGGGAGAGGGCCTTCTCTGTGGTAGCCTCTAAATTGTGGGATTTCCTCCCCACAGAGATGCATCCGGCATCTTCTTTGTACAGCTTTCGGCAAATGCTCAAGACACACCTCTTTACCCTGACCTTTGCCACTTGAGATGTATGTTTTCAGGGCCCACCCTATTCTTGTGAATGTAATGTGTTCTAAGTGATTTTAATAATCTGCTTTAAATTTTGTAACCTGCCCTGGGACTTACTGGTGAAGGACACGAATAAATATATAGATTTAAAAAACAAATAAAACAAAATAGGCCAAAGAATTAAAGCCGCATTTTACATTGCCCCTTTTCCTTGTATCCGAAATGCTGCATTTTTGAAGCTTGATGTTTAGTATAGCGCAGGAGCCTACAAACCTGCCTTTATACTGAGTCAGACCATGGGTCCATCAAGCTCAGGGTTGTCTACACTGACTGGCAGCGACCTCCCAGGGTTTCAGACTCAGGACTGTTTCCCAGACGTATCTGGAGGTGTTGGGGATTGAACCTGAGGCCTTCTGCGTGCAAGGCAGGTCCTCTACCCATTGAGCTACGGCCACTTCTGCAAATTTAGGAATCAGCATTTCATTTCTCCCCACCAGTGTCCCACAACTTGCACTCCATTTGGCCGTGAACCCAAAACAAAGAGGTCTCCGTGCTGAATCCCAGCCTCCCAGTGGAAAATGCATTTGGAAATCAAAACTGACTCAGGGACCGGTGTCAAGGGTTCGACAGGGTCAGGCATCTGCTGAGGGTCAGTGACAAGAGCTCCCAAGCAAGCGGGCGATAATAACAAGGGGAAGAACGAGGTGAGGAGGTCGACCCACTAAGGGAGGGTGTCTTGCCAAAGGGCCCTCTAAACCTGGAGCCAGCACTGAGGCTGCCAACTGTAAAAGGCTCTAGGAGAGGGAGAGAGATGGGCCAGCAGAGCCTCTTTGTCCACTCAGCTGAAAAATCAACGCTTTTTTCCTTGCAAGAATTCTGTAACTAAGGGCTTGTTTACATGGGACCCAAGGTCCACATTAAAAATTCTGCTTTTTCCATCGCAATTGATTTTGACAGTTCACATACTTCTGCCCTCGCTACGAATAAATTGGCTGTTTTTCGTTGTAGCATTCACACACATGTGCGTTTATTGCTATCAGTGTTTCCTTGTTGCCACACATTAGCATGTTAACTGTGGAGGCGGGGAAGGGGCGGTGTTTCCCTCAACGAAGGAATAGGTGCTTGAAAGAATGGGAATCGCTCCCTCCCGTGGCTGTTAGGCTGTCCCTGCGCGAGATTTGTGTGCCTTTGGAACCCCGGGACGAGCCTCAGCATGCGTTCTGGGAAACATTAAAAACCCTATCTTTAGAGAGACATTAAAAGCAGCTACTAAAGGAAGCATTGACCGTTTAATGTTATCGCTCTCCGTGAGTGGAGCAGATTCTGGGATGAGACCCCAAGGCAGCTCCCCTTTCCCCTGAGCTTTTGGGCACTTATAAATTACCCCAGCAGCGCTTTCACCAGCCTCCTCTCGCCGTGGCTGTGAAAAGGGCGCATGCATCAGCCCGAGCGGGGGGAGAGATCCATCTTTGGGGGGGAGTGGAAGGATGCTATGAGGCAGAAGAGGTCCTCCACACTCACTCTCGCACGCACACACGCTAGACGTAAACAACAGTGCCAAAACCACAGCTCTGAGGAAGGAATTTTACAAGCTCCAGCCCCATTACCCTCGGGGAGTTGCTGGTGTCGGTGCAGAAGAGAGAGAATGAAGGGGCGGGGAGCGTGATTTTGTTTAAAGAAGCAGGAGAGGAAATGTATTGGGGGGGAAGCGGCAGAAAGCGGGAGAAAGGAAGGCAAGAGCAACCAGAAGTTGCTTCGTCAAGGGCAGGAAACAAAATAACGCCCAGAGACAGTTAAAGGGGTGGAGAAAAGGGAGGATCTAATGGCGAAGAAACTGCGCAGCCAAAAAAAGGCGCTTAAAAGGTAATACATGGTAGAAGCAGGTGCGGATTTTAAAAGCAAATTTGGGTTTTTGTTGCATCCATTTAATCCGGAGTTAAAAGCGGTAGAATGCACGTGCGTTGGCTAAAACGTCAAGTAAACGGTCCAAATTAAAAGGATCTGCAGAAAGCGCCAGATGGAGATTTTTCTGGCATGTAAACAGGCCCTAAGAAACAGTGCCCAAGTTTTCTTCTTTCCTCCTCCCTCCCAATCAGTTTTCCTTTTGTGCATTTTTGGACTGTTAACTCCCAAAAGACCGAGTAAAGGTAAAACATTCAATTAAGCAGAGTTGTATTTTGTTAACTTGATTTTTAGATGGTAAAACCTGGAGCTGATGTGGCATGATTCACATACCATTATCTTCTTATTTTCAAAGCCCAGGTTTTGAAAACAGAGTAACAAACAAGTTGGAAAACGTAGGAAACGATTCCACCCCACCCCCACCCCCTTGGCCAAATGGATTAGTTGAATCTGCAGGGGTGACTGTCCCGTTATTTGCTGCTGGAATCATGGTGAGTGATGCTGGTGACCTTTTCACTTGCCTTGTAAGCAGGCCTCCTTTGGGGATCAAGGGGGTTGTCCCAACGAGACAGCAAACATACTGAGATCCAGGCTGCCAGAACTAATGATAATCCCTGCCCGGACTTCCTGCAGTGAGAATAGTCCCTGCTCTGTCTTAACTCAGTTGTAAAATGCCCTATGTGTAGAAGGTTAAAGAATACCCAATAATAATAGCCACAGGAATAGACATACCTCTCTTTGTCTCTGACGTGGCGGCCAATGTAGTCACTAAGGAACTAGCAGGGGCTTCTGTAATTTCTCTGGGAGTTGTAAAGGCTCCTGTAGTCATTGTCGAAGTAGTTCCTGTCCTCACTGAGGAAGTAGTCGAAAGCGCTGTACTTCCTAAGGCAGCAGTATAGGTCCCTGTAGTTACTGCAGAAGTAATAGAAGGCTCCGTTCTTTCTAGGGAAGTACTAGTGGCCCCTGAAAGCATTGCGGACTTTGTAGAGGTCCCTGTAATTGCTATGGAAGTAGTAGAGATTCCTGTCATCATTGAGGAAGTAGCTGAAGTCTCTGTAATTTCAGGGAGAGTAGTAGTGACGCCTGTTCTCGCTAAAGAAACAGTAGAAGCCTCTGTAGTTTCTTTGGGTGTAGTAGGGATTGCTGTTATCATTGAGGAAGAAGTTGATGTATCTATAATTTCTGTGGAAGTAGTAGTAGCTTCTGTAGTAACTGAGAAACTAGTTGAAGGCTCCAAAAGTGCTGTGGAAGTAGTAGTGGCCCCTGTAGCCACTACAAAAGTAGTAGGGGGCTCCGTGCTTTCATGGGAAGTAGTAGTGGCCTCTGTAGTCACTGAAAAAGTAGTGGTAGGTTTGCTACTTTCTTGGGAAGAAGTGATGGTCACTGTAGTCATTGAAGAAGTAGGAGGAGACCCTCCACTTTCTGGGAAAGATGTAATGGACAATGTAGTCATTGGGGAAGCAGTAGGAGGCCTTGTGCTTTCTGGTGAAGTAGCAGTGACTGCTGTAGTCACTATGGAAGTAGTAGTAGGCTCTGTACTTTCTGGAAAAGATGTAGTGGCCACTGTAGTTACTGAGGAAGTAGTAGGAGGCTCTTTGCTCTCTGAGGAAGTAATGCTGGCCATGGTAGTCACTTTGGAAATTGTAGGAGGCTCTGTGCTTTCTGGGGAAGTGACGGCCGTGGTACTCGGTGATGAAATTGTAGGAGTCGCTGTGCTTGCTGGGGAAGTAGTGGTTGCTGTAGTCACTGAGGAAGTTGTAGGAGGCTCTGTGCTTTCTGGGGAAGTAGCGCTGGCCATGGTACTCACTTTGGAAATTGCAGGAGTCTCTGTGATTTCTGGGGGAGTGATGGTCATGGTACTCAGTGATGAAATTGTAGGAGCCTCTGTGCTTTCTGGGGAACTAGTGGTTGCTGTAGTCACTGAGGAAGTTGTAGGAGGCTCTGTGCTTTCTGGGGAAGTAGTGGAGACCATGATAGTCACTGAGGAAGTTGTAGGAGGCTCTGTGCTTTCTGGGGAAGTAGCGCTGGCCATGGTACTCACTTTGGAAATTGCAGGAGTCTCTGTGCTTTCTGGGGAAGTGATGGCCGTGGTACTCGGTGATGAAATTGTAGGAGTCTCTGTGCTTTCTGGGGAACTAGTGGTTGCTGTAGTCACTGAGGAAGTTATAGGAGGCTCTGTGCTTTCTGGGGAAGTAGTGGCGGCCATGGTAGTCACTGAGGAAGTTGTAGAAGTCTCTGTGCTTTCTGGGGAATTAATGGGAGCCGCTGTAGTTACTGAGGAACTAGTAGGACGCTCTGTACTTTCTACGGAAGTAGCAGTTGCCGCTGTAGTTACTGAGGAAGCTGTAAGAGGCTCTTTGCTTTCTGGAAAAGTAATGCTGGCCATTGTAGTCACATTGGAAATTGGAGGAATCTCTGTGCTTTCTGGAGAACTAGTGCTTGCTGTAGTCACTGAGGAAGTTGTAGGAGGCTCTGTACTTTTTGGGGAAGTAGTGGTGGCCATGGTAGTCACTGAGGATGTTGGAGAACTCTCTTTGTTTTCTGGGGAAGTAATGGGAGCCGCTGTAGTTACTGAGGAACTAGTAGGAAGCTCTGTGCTTTCTAGGGAAGTAGTAGTTGCCACTGTAGTTACTGAGGAAGTTGTAGGAGGCTCTTTGCTTTCTGAGGAAGTACTGCTGGCCATGGTGGTCACATTGGAAATTGCTGGAGTCTTTGAGCTTTCTGGGGAAGTAGTGGAGACCATGATAGTCAGTGAGGAAGTTGTAGGAGGCTTTTTGCTTCCTGGGGAAGTAGCGCTGGCCATGGTACTCACTTTGGAAATTGCAGGAGTCTCTGTGCTTTCTGGGGAAGTGATGGCCGTGGTACTCGGTGATGAAATTGTAGGAGACTCTGTGCTTTCTGGGGAACTAGTGGTTGCTGTAGTCACTGAGGAAGTTGTAGGAGGCTTTGTACTTTCTGGTGAAGTAGTAGTCACAATTGTAGTTACTGAGGAAGTTGTAGGAGGCTTTTCGCTTTCTGGGGAAGTAGCGCTGGCCATGGTACTCACTTTGGAAATTGCAGGAGTCTCTATGCTTTCTGGGGAAGTGATGGCCGTGGTACTCGGTGATGAAATTTTAGGAGACTCTGTGCTTTCTGGGGAACGAATGGTTGCTGTAGTCACTGAGGAAGTTGTAGGAGCCTCTGTGCTTTCTGGGGAACTAGTGGTTGCTGTAGTCACTGAGGAACTTGTAGGAGGCTCTGTGCTTTCTGGGGAAGTAGTGGAGACCATGATAGTCAGTGAGGAAGTTGTAGGAGGCTTTTTGCTTTCTGGGGAAGTAGCGCTGGCCATGGTACTCACTTTGGAAATTGCAGGAGTCTCTGTGCTTTCTGGGGAAGTGATGGCCGTGGTACTCGGTGATGAAATTGTAGGAGTCTCTGTGCTTTCTGGGGAAGTAGTGGTTGCTCTAGTCACTGAGGAAGTTGTAGGAGGCTCTGTGCTTTCTGGGGAAGTAGTGGCGGCCATGGTAGTCACTGAGAAAGTTGTAGAAGTCTCTGTGCTTTCTGGGGAATTAATGGGAGCCGCTGTAGTTACTGAGGAACTAGTAGGAAGCTCTGTGCTTTCTAGAGAAGTAGTAGTTGCCACTGTAGTTACTGAGGAAGTTGTAGGAGGCTCTTTGCTTTCTGAGGAAGTAATGCTGGCCATGGTGGTCACATTGGAAATTGCAGGAGTCTCTGTGCTTTCTGGGGAACTAGTGGTTGCTGTAGTCACTGAGGAAGTTGTAGGAGCCTCTGTGCTTTCTGGGGAACTAGTGGTTGCTGTAGTCACTGAGGAAGTTGTAGGAGACTCTGTGCCTTCTGGGGAAGTAGTGGAGACCATGATAGTCAGTGAGGAAGTTGTAGGAGGCTTTTTGCTTTCTGGGGAAGTAGCGCTGGCCATGGTACTCACTTTGGAAATTGCAGGAGTCTCTGTGCTTTCTGGGGAAGTGATGGCCGTGGTACTCGGTGATGAAATTGTGGGAGACTCTGTGCTTTCTGGGGAACTAGTGGTTGCTGTAGTCACTGAGGAAGTTGTAGGAGGCTTTGTACTTTCTGGGAAAGTAGTAGTTGCCACTGTAGTTACTGAGGAAGTTGTAGGAGGTTCTGTGCTTTCTGGGGAAGTAGCGCTGGCCATGGTAGTCACATTGGAAATGGCAGGAGTCCCTGTGCTTTCTGGGGAAGAACTGGTGGCCATGGTAGTCACTGAGGAACTAGTAGGAAGCTCTGTGCTTTCTAGGGGAGTAGTAGTTGCCACTGTAGTTACTGAGGAAGTTGTAGGAGGCTCTTTGCTTTCTGAGGAAGTAATGCTGGCCATGGTGGTCACATTGGAAATTGCAGGAGTCTCTGTGATTTCTGGGGGAGTGATGGTCATGGTACTCAGTGATGAAATTGTAGGAGCCTCTGTGCTTTCTGGGGAACTAGTGGTTGCTGTAGTCACTGAGGAACTTGTAGGAGGCTCTGTGCTTTCTGGGGAAGTAGTGGAGACCATGATAGTCAGTGAGGAAGTTGTAGGAGGCTTTTTGCTTTCTGGGGAAGTAGCGCTGGCCATGGTACTCACTTTGGAAATTGCAGGAGTCTCTGTGCTTTCTGGGGAAGTGATGGCCGTGGTACTCGGTGATGAAATTGTAGGAGTCTCTGTGCTTTCTGGGGAACTAGTGGTTGCTCTAGTCACTGAGGAAGTTGTAGGAGGCTCTGTGCTTTCTGGGGAAGTAGTGGCGGCCATGGTAGTCACTGAGGAAGTTGTAGAAGTCTCTGTGCTTTCTGGGGAATTAATGGGAGCCGCTGTAGTTACTGAGGAACTAGTAGGAAGCTCTGTGCTTTCTAGAGAAGTAGTAGTTGCCACTGTAGTTACTGAGGAAGTTGTAGGAGGCTCTTTGCTTTCTGAGGAAGTAATGCTGGCCATGGTGGTCACATTGGAAATTGCAGGAGTCTCTGTGCTTTCTGGGGAACTAGTGGTTGCTGTAGTCACTGAGGAAGTTGTAGGAGCCTCTGTGCTTTCTGGGGAACTAGTGGTTGCTGTAGTCACTGAGGAAGTTGTAGGAGACTCTGTGCCTTCTGGGGAAGTAGTGGAGACCATGATAGTCAGTGAGGAAGTTGTAGGAGGCTTTTTGCTTTCTGGGGAAGTAGCGCTGGCCATGGTACTCACTTTGGAAATTGCAGGAGTCTCTGTGCTTTCTGGGGAAGTGATGGCCGTGGTACTCGGTGATGAAATTGTGGGAGACTCTGTGCTTTCTGGGGAACTAGTGGTTGCTGTAGTCACTGAGGAAGTTGTAGGAGGCTTTGTACTTTCTGGGAAAGTAGTAGTTGCCACTGTAGTTACTGAGGAAGTTGTAGGAGGTTCTGTGCTTTCTGGGGAAGTAGCGCTGGCCATGGTAGTCACATTGGAAATGGCAGGAGTCCCTGTGCTTTCTGGGGAAGAACTGGTGGCCATGGTAGTCCCTGAGGAACTAGTAGGAAGCTCTGTGCTTTCTAGGGGAGTAGTAGTTGCCACTGTAGTTACTGAGGAAGTTGTAGGAGGCTCTTTGCTTTCTGAGGAAGTAATGCTGGCCATGGTGGTCACATTGGAAATTGCAGGAGTCTCTGTGATTTCTGGGGGAGTGATGGTCATGGTACTCAGTGATGAAATTGTAGGAGCCTCTGTGCTTTCTGGGGAACTAGTGGTTGCTGTAGTCACTGAGGAACTTGTAGGAGGCTCTGTGCTTTCTGGGGAAGTAGTGGAGACCATGATACTTAGTGAGGAAGTTGTAGGAGGCTTTTTGCTTTCTGGGGAAGTAGCGCTGGCCATGGTACTCACTTTGGAAATTGCAGGAGTCTCTGTGCTTTCTGGGGAAGTGATGGCCGTGGTACTCGGTGATGAAATTGCAGGAGTCTCTGTGATTTCTGGCGGAGTGATGGTCATGGTACTCAGTGATGAAATTGTAGGAGCCTCTGTGCTTTCTGGGGAACTAGTGGTTGCTGTAGTCACTGAGGAACTTGTAGGAGGCTCTGTGCTTTCTGGGGAAGTAGTGGAGACCATGATAGTCAGTGAGGAAGTTGTAGGAGGCTTTTTGCTTTCTGGGGAAGTAGCGCTGGCCATGGTACTCACTTTGGAAATTGCAGGAGTCTCTGTGCTTTCTGGGGAAGTGATGGCCGTGGTACTCGGTGATGAAATTGTAGGAGTCTCTGTGCTTTCTGGGGAACTAGTGGTTGCTCTAGTCACTGAGGAAGTTGTAGGAGGCTCTGTGCTTTCTGGGGAAGTAGTGGCGGCCATGGTAGTCACTGAGGAAGTTGTAGAAGTCTCTGTGCTTTCTGGGGAATTAATGGGAGCCGCTGTAGTTACTGAGGAACTAGTAGGAAGCTCTGTGCTTTCTAGAGAAGTAGTAGTTGCCACTGTAGTTACTGAGGAAGTTGTAGGAGGCTCTTTGCTTTCTGAGGAAGTAATGCTGGCCATGGTGGTCACATTGGAAATTGCAGGAGTCTCTGTGCTTTCTGGGGAACTAGTGGTTGCTGTAGTCACTGAGGAAGTTGTAGGAGCCTCTGTGCTTTCTGGGGAACTAGTGGTTGCTGTAGTCACTGAGGAAGTTGTAGGAGACTCTGTGCCTTCTGGGGAAGTAGTGGAGACCATGATAGTCAGTGAGGAAGTTGTAGGAGGCTTTTTGCTTTCTGGGGAAGTAGCGCTGGCCATGGTACTCACTTTGGAAATTGCAGGAGTCTCTGTGCTTTCTGGGGAAGTGATGGCCGTGGTACTCGGTGATGAAATTGTGGGAGACTCTGTGCTTTCTGGGGAACTAGTGGTTGCTGTAGTCACTGAGGAAGTTGTAGGAGGCTTTGTACTTTCTGGGGAAGTAGTGGTTGCTCTAGTCACTGAGGAAGTTGTAGGAGGCTCTGTGCTTTCTGGGGAAGTAGTAGTTGCCACTGTAGTTACTGAGGAAGTTGTAGGAGGTTCTGTGCTTTCTGGGGAAGTAGCGCTGGCCATGGTAGTCACATTGGAAATGGCAGGAGTCCCTGTGCTTTCTGGGGAAGAACTGGTGGCCATGGTAGTCACTGAGGAACTAGTAGGAAGCTCTGTGCTTTCTAGGGGAGTAGTAGTTGCCACTGTAGTTACTGAGGAAGTTGTAGGAGGCTCTTTGCTTTCTGAGGAAGTAATGCTGGCCATGGTGGTCACATTTGAAATTGCAGGAGTCTCTGTGATTTCTGGGGGAGTGATGGTCATGGTACTCAGTGATGAAATTGTAGGAGCCTCTGTGCTTTCTGGGGAACTAGTGGTTGCTGTAGTCACTGAGGAAGTTGTAGGAGGCTCTGTGCTTTCTGGGGAAGTAGCACTGGCCATGGTACTCACTTTGGAAATTGCAGGAGTCTCTGTGCTTTCTGGGGAAGAACTGGTGGCCATGGTAGTCACTGAGGAACTTGTAGGAGGCTCTGTGCTTTCTGGGGAAGTAGTGGAGACCATGATACTTAGTGAGGAAGTTGTAGGAGGCTTTTTGCTTTCTGGGGAAGTAGCGCTGGCCATGGTACTCACTTTGGAAATTGCAGGAGTCTCTGTGCTTTCTGGGGAAGTGATGGCCGTGGTACTCGGTGATGAAATTGCAGGAGTCTCTGTGATTTCTGGCGGAGTGATGGTCATGGTACTCAGTGATGAAATTGTAGGAGCCTCTGTGCTTTCTGGGGAACTAGTGGTTGCTGTAGTCACTGAGGAACTTGTAGGAGGCTCTGTGCTTTCTGGGGAAGTAGTGGAGACCATGATAGTCAGTGAGGAAGTTGTAGGAGGCTTTTTGCTTTCTGGGGAAGTAGCGCTGGCCATGATACTCACTTTGGAAATTGCAGGAGTCTCTGTGCTTTCTGGGGAAGTGATGGCCATGGTACTTGGTGATGAAATTGTAGGAGTCACTGTGCTTTCTGGAGAACTAGTGGTTGCTGTAGTCACTGAGGAAGTTGTAGGAGGCTCTGTGCTTTCTGGGGAAGAAATGGCGGCCGCTGTAGTTACTGAGGAAGAAGTAATAGGCTCTGTGCTTTCTGGGAAAGTAGTAGTTGCCACTGTAGTTACTGAGGAAGTTGTAGGAGGCTCTGTGCTTTCTGGGGAAGTAGCGCTGGCCATGGTAGTCACATTGGAAATGGCAGGAGTCCCTGTGCTTTCTGGGGAAGAACTGGTGGCCATGGTAGTCACTGAGGAACTAGTAGGAAGCTCTGTGCTTTCTAGGGGAGTAGTAGTTGCCACTGTAGTTACTGAGGAAGTTGTAGGAGGCTCTTTGCTTTCTGAGAAAGTAATGCTGCCCATGGTGGTCACATTGGAAATTGCAGGAGTCTCTGTGATTTCTGGGGGAGTGATGGTCATGGTACTCAGTGATGAAATTGTAGGAGCCTCTGTGCTTTCTGGGGAACTAGTTGTTGCTGTAGTCACTGAGGAAGTTGTAGGAGTCTCTGTGCTTTCTGGGGAAGTGATGGCCGTGGTACTCGGTGATGAAATTGTGGGAGACTCTGTGCTTTCTGGGGAACTAGTGGTTGCTGTAGTCACTGAGGAAGTTGTAGGAGGCTTTGTACTTTCTGGGGAAGTAGTGGTTGCTCTAGTCACTGAGGAAGTTGTAGGAGGCTCTGTGCTTTCTGGGGAAGTAGTAGTTGCCACTGTAGTTACTGAGGAAGTTGTAGGAGGTTCTGTGCTTTCTGGGGAAGTAGCGCTGGCCATGGTAGTCACATTGGAAATGGCAGGAGTCCCTGTGCTTTCTGGGGAAGAACTGGTGGCCATGGTAGTCACTGAGGAACTAGTAGGAAGCTCTGTGCTTTCTAGGGGAGTAGTAGTTGCCACTGTAGTTACTGAGGAAGTTGTAGGAGGCTCTTTGCTTTCTGAGGAAGTAATGCTGGCCATGGTGGTCACATTGGAAATTGCAGGAGTCTCTGTGATTTCTGGGGGAGTGATGGTCATGGTACTCAGTGATGAAATTGTAGGAGCCTCTGTGCTTTCTGGGGAACTAGTGGTTGCTGTAGTCACTGAGGAACTTGTAGGAGGCTCTGTGCTTTCTGGGGAAGTAGTGGAGACCATGATACTTAGTGAGGAAGTTGTAGGAGGCTTTTTGCTTTCTGGGGAAGTAGCGCTGGCCATGGTACTCACTTTGGAAATTGCAGGAGTCTCTGTGCTTTCTGGGGAAGTGATGGCCGTGGTACTCGGTGATGAAATTGCAGGAGTCTCTGTGATTTCTGGCGGAGTGATGGTCATGGTACTCAGTGATGAAATTGTAGGAGCCTCTGTGCTTTCTGGGGAACTAGTGGTTGCTGTAGTCACTGAGGAACTTGTAGGAGGCTCTGTGCTTTCTGGGGAAGTAGTGGAGACCATGATAGTCAGTGAGGAAGTTGTAGGAGGCTTTTTGCTTTCTGGGGAAGTAGCGCTGGCCATGATACTCACTTTGGAAATTGCAGGAGTCTCTGTGCTTTCTGGGGAAGTGATGGCCATGGTACTTGGTGATGAAATTGTAGGAGTCACTGTGCTTTCTGGAGAACTAGTGGTTGCTGTAGTCACTGAGGAAGTTGTAGGAGGCTCTGTGCTTTCTGGGGAAGAAATGGCGGCCGCTGTAGTTACTGAGGAAGAAGTAATAGGCTCTGTGCTTTCTGGGAAAGTAGTAGTTGCCACTGTAGTTACTGAGGAAGTTGTAGGAGGCTCTGTGCTTTCTGGGGAAGTAGCGCTGGCCATGGTAGTCACATTGGAAATGGCAGGAGTCCCTGTGCTTTCTGGGGAAGAACTGGTGGCCATGGTAGTCACTGAGGAACTAGTAGGAAGCTCTGTGCTTTCTAGGGGAGTAGTAGTTGCCACTGTAGTTACTGAGGAAGTTGTAGGAGGCTCTTTGCTTTCTGAGAAAGTAATGCTGCCCATGGTGGTCACATTGGAAATTGCAGGAGTCTCTGTGATTTCTGGGGGAGTGATGGTCATGGTACTCAGTGATGAAATTGTAGGAGCCTCTGTGCTTTCTGGGGAACTAGTTGTTGCTGTAGTCACTGAGGAAGTTGTAGGAGGCTCTGTGCTTTCTGGGGAAGTAGCACTGGCCATGGTACTCACTTTGGAAATTGCAGGAGTCTCTGTGCTTTCTGGGGAAGTGATGGCCGTGGGACTCGGTGATGAAACTGTAGGAGACTCTGTGCTTTCTGGGGAACTAGTGGTTGCTGTAGACACTGAGGAACTTGTAGGAGGCTCTGTGCTTTCTGCGGAAGTAGTAGTCGCCATTGTAATTACTGAGGAAGTTGTAGGAGGCTTTTGGCTTTCTGGGGAAGTAGCGCTGGCCATAGTACTCACTTTGGAAATTGCAGGAGTCTCTGTGCTTTCTGGGGAAGTGATGGCCATGGTACTGGGTGATGAAATTGTAGGAGTCACTGTGCTTTCTGGAGAACTAGTGGTTGCTGTATTCACTGAGGAAGTTGTAGGAGGCTCTGTGCTTTCTGGGGAAGTAGCGCTGGCCATGGTAGTCACATTGGAAATGGCAGGAGTCCCTGTGCTTTCTGGGGAAGAACTGGTGGCCATGGTAGTCACTGAGGAACTAGTAGGAAGCTCTGTGCTTTCTAGGGGAGTAGTAGTTGCCACTGTAGTTACTGAGGAAGTTGTAGGAGGCTCTTTGCTTTCTGAGGAAGTAATGCTGGCCATGGTGGTCACATTGGAAATTGCAGGAGTCTCTGTGATTTCTGGGGGAGTGATGGTCATGGTACTCAGTGATGAAATTGTAGGAGCCTCTGTGCTTTCTGGGGAACTAGTGGTTGCTGTAGTCACTGAGGAACTTGTAGGAGGCTCTGTGCTTTCTGGGGAAGTAGTGGAGACCATGATACTTAGTGAGGAAGTTGTAGGAGGCTTTTTGCTTTCTGGGGAAGTAGCGCTGGCCATGGTACTCACTTTGGAAATTGCAGGAGTCTCTGTGCTTTCTGGGGAAGTGATGGCCGTGGTACTCGGTGATGAAATTGCAGGAGTCTCTGTGATTTCTGGCGGAGTGATGGTCATGGTACTCAGTGATGAAATTGTAGGAGCCTCTGTGCTTTCTGGGGAACTAGTGGTTGCTGTAGTCACTGAGGAACTTGTAGGAGGCTCTGTGCTTTCTGGGGAAGTAGTGGAGACCATGATAGTCAGTGAGGAAGTTGTAGGAGGCTTTTTGCTTTCTGGGGAAGTAGCGCTGGCCATGGTACTCACTTTGGAAATTGCAGGAGTCTCTGTGCTTTCTGGGGAAGTGATGGCCGTGGTACTCGGTGATGAAATTGTAGGAGTCTCTGTGCTTTCTGGGGAACTAGTGGTTGCTCTAGTCACTGAGGAAGTTGTAGGAGGCTCTGTGCTTTCTGGGGAAGTAGTGGCGGCCATGGTAGTCACTGAGGAAGTTGTAGAAGTCTCTGTGCTTTCTGGGGAATTAATGGGAGCCGCTGTAGTTACTGAGGAACTAGTAGGAAGCTCTGTGCTTTCTAGAGAAGTAGTAGTTGCCACTGTAGTTACTGAGGAAGTTGTAGGAGGCTCTTTGCTTTCTGAGGAAGTAATGCTGGCCATGGTGGTCACATTGGAAATTGCAGGAGTCTCTGTGCTTTCTGGGGAACTAGTGGTTGCTGTAGTCACTGAGGAAGTTGTAGGAGCCTCTGTGCTTTCTGGGGAACTAGTGGTTGCTGTAGTCACTGAGGAAGTTGTAGGAGACTCTGTGCCTTCTGGGGAAGTAGTGGAGACCATGATAGTCAGTGAGGAAGTTGTAGGAGGCTTTTTGCTTTCTGGGGAAGTAGCGCTGGCCATGGTACTCACTTTGGAAATTGCAGGAGTCTCTGTGCTTTCTGGGGAAGTGATGGCCGTGGTACTCGGTGATGAAATTGTGGGAGACTCTGTGCTTTCTGGGGAACTAGTGGTTGCTGTAGTCACTGAGGAAGTTGTAGGAGGCTTTGTACTTTCTGGGGAAGTAGTGGTTGCTCTAGTCACTGAGGAAGTTGTAGGAGGCTCTGTGCTTTCTGGGGAAGTAGTAGTTGCCACTGTAGTTACTGAGGAAGTTGTAGGAGGTTCTGTGCTTTCTGGGGAAGTAGCGCTGGCCATGGTAGTCACATTGGAAATGGCAGGAGTCCCTGTGCTTTCTGGGGAAGAACTGGTGGCCATGGTAGTCACTGAGGAACTAGTAGGAAGCTCTGTGCTTTCTAGGGGAGTAGTAGTTGCCACTGTAGTTACTGAGGAAGTTGTAGGAGGCTCTTTGCTTTCTGAGGAAGTAATGCTGGCCATGGTGGTCACATTGGAAATTGCAGGAGTCTCTGTGATTTCTGGGGGAGTGATGGTCATGGTACTCAGTGATGAAATTGTAGGAGCCTCTGTGCTTTCTGGGGAACTAGTGGTTGCTGTAGTCACTGAGGAAGTTGTAGGAGGCTCTGTGCTTTCTGGGGAAGTAGCACTGGCCATGGTACTCACTTTGGAAATTGCAGGAGTCTCTGTGCTTTCTGGGGAAGAACTGGTGGCCATGGTAGTCACTGAGGAACTAGTAGGAAGCTCTGTGCTTTCTAGGGGAGTAGTAGTTGCCACTGTAGTTACTGAGGAAGTTGTAGGAGGCTCTTTGCTTTCTGAGGAAGTAATGCTGGCCATGGTGGTCACATTGGAAATTGCAGGAGTCTCTGTGATTTCTGGGGGAGTGATGGTCATGGTACTCAGTGATGAAATTGTAGGAGCCTCTGTGCTTTCTGGGGAACTAGTGGTTGCTGTAGTCACTGAGGAACTTGTAGGAGGCTCTGTGCTTTCTGGGGAAGTAGTGGAGACCATGATACTTAGTGAGGAAGTTGTAGGAGGCTTTTTGCTTTCTGGGGAAGTAGCGCTGGCCATGGTACTCACTTTGGAAATTGCAGGAGTCTCTGTGCTTTCTGGGGAAGTGATGGCCGTGGTACTCGGTGATGAAATTGCAGGAGTCTCTGTGATTTCTGGCGGAGTGATGGTCATGGTACTCAGTGATGAAATTGTAGGAGCCTCTGTGCTTTCTGGGGAACTAGTGGTTGCTGTAGTCACTGAGGAACTTGTAGGAGGCTCTGTGCTTTCTGGGGAAGTAGTGGAGACCATGATAGTCAGTGAGGAAGTTGTAGGAGGCTTTTTGCTTTCTGGGGAAGTAGCGCTGGCCATGATACTCACTTTGGAAATTGCAGGAGTCTCTGTGCTTTCTGGGGAAGTGATGGCCATGGTACTTGGTGATGAAATTGTAGGAGTCACTGTGCTTTCTGGAGAACTAGTGGTTGCTGTAGTCACTGAGGAAGTTGTAGGAGGCTCTGTGCTTTCTGGGGAAGAAATGGCGGCCGCTGTAGTTACTGAGGAAGAAGTAATAGGCTCTGTGCTTTCTGGGAAAGTAGTAGTTGCCACTGTAGTTACTGAGGAAGTTGTAGGAGGCTCTGTGCTTTCTGGGGAAGTAGCGCTGGCCATGGTAGTCACATTGGAAATGGCAGGAGTCCCTGTGCTTTCTGGGGAAGAACTGGTGGCCATGGTAGTCACTGAGGAACTAGTAGGAAGCTCTGTGCTTTCTAGGGGAGTAGTAGTTGCCACTGTAGTTACTGAGGAAGTTGTAGGAGGCTCTTTGCTTTCTGAGAAAGTAATGCTGCCCATGGTGGTCACATTGGAAATTGCAGGAGTCTCTGTGATTTCTGGGGGAGTGATGGTCATGGTACTCAGTGATGAAATTGTAGGAGCCTCTGTGCTTTCTGGGGAACTAGTTGTTGCTGTAGTCACTGAGGAAGTTGTAGGAGTCTCTGTGCTTTCTGGGGAAGTGATGGCCGTGGTACTCGGTGATGAAATTGTGGGAGACTCTGTGCTTTCTGGGGAACTAGTGGTTGCTGTAGTCACTGAGGAAGTTGTAGGAGGCTTTGTACTTTCTGGGGAAGTAGTGGTTGCTCTAGTCACTGAGGAAGTTGTAGGAGGCTCTGTGCTTTCTGGGGAAGTAGTAGTTGCCACTGTAGTTACTGAGGAAGTTGTAGGAGGTTCTGTGCTTTCTGGGGAAGTAGCGCTGGCCATGGTAGTCACATTGGAAATGGCAGGAGTCCCTGTGCTTTCTGGGGAAGAACTGGTGGCCATGGTAGTCACTGAGGAACTAGTAGGAAGCTCTGTGCTTTCTAGGGGAGTAGTAGTTGCCACTGTAGTTACTGAGGAAGTTGTAGGAGGCTCTTTGCTTTCTGAGGAAGTAATGCTGGCCATGGTGGTCACATTGGAAATTGCAGGAGTCTCTGTGATTTCTGGGGGAGTGATGGTCATGGTACTCAGTGATGAAATTGTAGGAGCCTCTGTGCTTTCTGGGGAACTAGTGGTTGCTGTAGTCACTGAGGAACTTGTAGGAGGCTCTGTGCTTTCTGGGGAAGTAGTGGAGACCATGATACTTAGTGAGGAAGTTGTAGGAGGCTTTTTGCTTTCTGGGGAAGTAGCGCTGGCCATGGTACTCACTTTGGAAATTGCAGGAGTCTCTGTGCTTTCTGGGGAAGTGATGGCCGTGGTACTCGGTGATGAAATTGCAGGAGTCTCTGTGATTTCTGGCGGAGTGATGGTCATGGTACTCAGTGATGAAATTGTAGGAGCCTCTGTGCTTTCTGGGGAACTAGTGGTTGCTGTAGTCACTGAGGAACTTGTAGGAGGCTCTGTGCTTTCTGGGGAAGTAGTGGAGACCATGATAGTCAGTGAGGAAGTTGTAGGAGGCTTTTTGCTTTCTGGGGAAGTAGCGCTGGCCATGATACTCACTTTGGAAATTGCAGGAGTCTCTGTGCTTTCTGGGGAAGTGATGGCCATGGTACTTGGTGATGAAATTGTAGGAGTCACTGTGCTTTCTGGAGAACTAGTGGTTGCTGTAGTCACTGAGGAAGTTGTAGGAGGCTCTGTGCTTTCTGGGGAAGAAATGGCGGCCGCTGTAGTTACTGAGGAAGAAGTAATAGGCTCTGTGCTTTCTGGGAAAGTAGTAGTTGCCACTGTAGTTACTGAGGAAGTTGTAGGAGGCTCTGTGCTTTCTGGGGAAGTAGCGCTGGCCATGGTAGTCACATTGGAAATGGCAGGAGTCCCTGTGCTTTCTGGGGAAGAACTGGTGGCCATGGTAGTCACTGAGGAACTAGTAGGAAGCTCTGTGCTTTCTAGGGGAGTAGTAGTTGCCACTGTAGTTACTGAGGAAGTTGTAGGAGGCTCTTTGCTTTCTGAGAAAGTAATGCTGCCCATGGTGGTCACATTGGAAATTGCAGGAGTCTCTGTGATTTCTGGGGGAGTGATGGTCATGGTACTCAGTGATGAAATTGTAGGAGCCTCTGTGCTTTCTGGGGAACTAGTTGTTGCTGTAGTCACTGAGGAAGTTGTAGGAGGCTCTGTGCTTTCTGGGGAAGTAGCACTGGCCATGGTACTCACTTTGGAAATTGCAGGAGTCTCTGTGCTTTCTGGGGAAGTGATGGCCGTGGGACTCGGTGATGAAACTGTAGGAGACTCTGTGCTTTCTGGGGAACCAGTGGTTGCTGTAGTCACTGAGGAAGTTGTAGGAGGCTTTGTACTTTCTGGTGAAGTAGTAGTCGCCATTGTAGTTACTGAGGAAGTTGTAGGAGGCTTTTGGCTTTCTGAGGAAGTAGCGCTGACCATGGTACTCACTTTGGAAATTGCAGGAGTCTCTGTGCTTTCTGGGGAAGTGATGGCCGTGGTACTCGGTGATGAAATTGTAGGAGACTCTGTGCTTTCTGGGGAACTAGTGGTTGCTGTAGTCACTGAGGAACTTGTAGGAGGCTCTGTGCTTTCTGCGGAAGTAGTAGTCGCCATTGTAATTACTGAGGAAGTTGTAGGAGGCTTTTGGCTTTCTGGGGAAGTAGCGCTGGCCATAGTACTCACTTTGGAAATTGCAGGAGTCTCTGTGCTTTCTGGGGAAGTGATGGCCATGGTACTGGGTGATGAAATTGTAGGAGTCACTGTGCTTTCTGGAGAACTAGTGGTTGCTGTATTCACTGAGGAAGTTGTAGGAGGCTCTGTGCTTTCTGGGGAAGAAATGGCAGCCACTGTAGTTACTGAGGAAGAAGTAATAGGCTCTGTGCTTTCTGGGAAAGTAGTAGTTGCCACTGTAGTTACTGAGGAAGTTGTAGGAGGCTCTGTGCTTTCTGGGGAAGTAGCGCTGGCCATGGTAGTCACATTGGAAATGGCAGGAGTCCCTGTGCTTTCTGGGGAAGAACTGGTGGCCATGGTAGTCACTGAGGAAGTTGTAGAAGCCTCTGTGCTTTCTGGGGAAGTAATGGCGGCCGCTGTAGTTACTGAGGAACTAGTAGGAAGCTCTGTGCTTTCTAGGGAAGTAGCAGTTGCCGCTGTAGTTACTGAGGAAGCTGTAAGAGGCTCTTTGCTTTCTGGAAAAGTAATGCTGGCCATTGTAGTCACATTGGAAATTGAAGGAATCTCTGTGCTTTCTGGAGAACTAGTGCTTGCTGTAGTCACTGAGGAAGTTGTAGGAGGCTCTGTACTTTTTGGGGAAGTAGTGGTGGCCATGGTAGTCACTGAGGATGTTGGAGAACTCTTTGTGTTTTCTGGGGAAGTAATGGGAGCCGCTGTAGTTACTGAGGAACTAGTAGGAAGCTCTGTGCTTTCTAGGGAAGTAGTAGTTGCCACTGTAGTTACTGAGGAAGTTGTAGGAGGCTCTTTGCTTTCTGAGGAAGTAATGCTGCCCATGGTGGTCACATTGGAAATTGCAGGGGTCTCTGTGATTTCTGGGGGAGTGATGGTCATGGTACTCAGTGATGAAATTGTAGGAGCCTCTGTGCTTTCTGGGGAACTAGTGGTTACTGTAGTCACTGAGGAAGTTGTAGGAGGCTCTGTGCTTTCTGGGGAAGTAGTGGAGACCATGATAGTCAGTGAGGAAGTTGTAGGAGGCTTTTGGCTTTCTGGGGAAGTAGCGCTGGCCATGGTACTCACTTTGGAAATTGCAGGAGTCTCTGTGCTTTCTGGGGAAGTGATGGCCGTGGTACTCGGTGATGAAATTGTAGGAGTCACTGTGCTTTCTGGAGAACTAGTGGTTGCTGTAGTCACTGAGGAAGTTGTAGGAAGCTCTGTGCTTTCTGGGGAAGAAATGGCAGCCACTGTAGTTACTGAGGAAGAAGTAATAGACTCTGTGCTTTCTGGGAAAGTAGAGGTTGCCACTGTAGTTACTGAGGAAGTTGTAGGAGGCTCTGTGCTTTCTGGGGAAGTAGCGCTGGCCATGGTAGTCACATTGGAAATGGCAGGAGTCCCTGTGCTTTCTGGGGAAGAACTGGTGGCCATGGTAGTCACTGAGGAAGTTGTAGAAGCCTCTGTGCTTTCTGGGGAAGTAATGGCGGCCGCTGTAGTTACTGAGGAACTAGTAGGAAGCTCTGTGCTTTCTAGGGAAGTAGTAGTTGCCGCTGTAGTTACTGAGGAAGCTGTAAGAGGCTCTTTGCTTTCTGGAAAAGTAATGCTGGCCATTGTAGTCACATTGGAAATTGCAGGAATCTCTGTGCTTTCTGGAGAACTAGTGCTTGCTGTAGTCACTGAGGAAGTTGTAGGAGGCTCTGTACTTTTTGGGGAAGTAGTGGTGGCCATGGTAGTCACTGAGGATGTTGGAGAACTCTTTGAGTTTTCTGGGGAAGTAATGGGAGCCGCTGTAGTTACTGAGGAACTAGTAGGAAGCTCTGTGCTTTCTAGGGAAGTAGTAGTTGCCGCTGTAGTTACTGAGGAAGTTGTAGGAGGTTCTTTGCTTTCTGAGGAAGTAGCTCTGGCCATGGTACTCACTTTGGAAATTGCAGGAGTCTCTGTGCTTTCTGGGGAAGTGATGGCCGTGGTACTCGGTGATGAAATTGTAGGAGACTCTGTGCTTTCTGGGGAACTAGTGGTTGCTGTACTCACTGAGGAAGTTGTAGGAGGCTTTGTACTTTCTGGTGAAGTAGTAGTCACCATTGTAGTTACTGAGGAAGTTGTAGGAGGCTTTTGGCTTTCTGGGGAAGTAGCGCTGGCCATAGTACTCACTTTGGAAATTGCAGGAGTCTCTGTGCTTTCTGGGGAAGTGATGGCCATGGTACTTGGTGATGAAATTGTAGGAGTCACTGTGCTTTCTGGAGAACTAGTGGTTGCTGTAGTCACTGAGGAAGAAGTAATAGGCTCTGTGCTTTCTGGGAGAGTAGTAGTTGCCACTGTAGTTACTGAGGAAGTTGTAGGAGGTTCTGTGCTTTCTGGGGAAGTAGCGCTGGCCATGGTAGTCACATTGGAAGTGGCAGGAGTCCCTGTGCTTTCTGGGGAAGAACTGGTGGCCATGGTAGTCACTGAGGAAGTTGTAGAAGCCTCTGTGCTTTCTGGGGAAGTAATGGCGGCCGCTGTAGTTACTAAGGAACTAGTAGGAGGCTCTGTGCTTTCTGGGGAAGAAGTAGTTGCCACTGTAGTTACTGAGGAAGCTGTAGGAGCCTCTTTGCTTTCTGGGGAAGTGACGGCCGTGGTACTCGGTGATGAAATTTTAGGAGTCGCTGTGCTTCCTGGGGAACTAGTGGTGGCCATGGTAGTCACTGAGGAAGTTGTAGAAGCCTCTTTCCTTTCTGGGGAAGTGACGGCCGTGGTACTCGGTGATGAAATTGTAGGAGTCTCTGTGCTTTCTGGGGAACTAGAGGTTGCTGTAGTCAATGAGGAAGTTGTAGGAGGCTCTTTACTTTCTGGGGAAGTAGTGCTGGCCATGGTAGTCACATTGGAAATGGCAGGAGTCTCTGTGCTCTCTTTGGAAGTGATGGCCGTGGTACTCAGTGATGACATTGCAGGAGTCTCTGTGCTTTCTCGGGAACTAGAGGTTGCTGTAGTCACTGAGGAAGTTGTAGGAGGTTCTGTGCTTGCTGGGGAAGTAGCGCTGGCCATGGTAGTCACTTTGGAAATGGCAGGAGTCTCTGTGCTTTCTGGGGAAGTGGTGGCTGTGGTACTCGGTGATGACATTGTAGGAGTCTCTGTGCTTTCTGGGGAAGTAGTGGTTGCTCTAGTCACTGAGGAAGTTGTAGGAGGCTCTGTGCTTTCTGGGGAAGTAGTGGCGGCCGTGGTAGTCACTGAGGAAGTTGTAGGAGACTCTGTGCTTTCTGGGGAAGTAGTGGAGACCATGATAGTCAGTGAGGAAGTTGTAGGAGGCTTTTTGCTTTCTGGGGAAGTAGTGCTGGCCATGATACTCACTTTGGAAATTGCAGGAGTCTCTGTGCTTTCTGGGGAAGTGATGGCCGTGGTACTCGGTGATGAAATTGTAGGAGACTCTGTGCTTTCTGGGGAACTAGTGGTTGCTGTACTCACTGGGGAAGTTGTAGGAGGCTTTGTACTTTCTGGTGAAGTAGTAGTCGCCATTGTAGTTACTGAGGAAGTTGTAGGAGGCTTTTGGCTTTCTGGGGAAGTAGCTCTGGCCATGGTACTCACTTTGGAAATTGCAGGAGTCTCTGTGCTTTCTGGGGAAGTGATGGCCGTGGTACTCGGTGATGACATTGTAGGAGACTCTGTGCTTTCTGGGGAACTAGTGGTTGCTGTAGTCACTGAGGAAGTTGTAGGAGGCTGTGTACTTTCTGGTGAAGTAGTAGTCGCCATTGTAATTACTGAGGAAGTTGTAGGAGGCTTTTGGCTTTCTGGGGAAGTAGTGCTGGCCATGATACTCACTTTGGAAATTGCAGGAGTCTCTGTGCTTTCTGGGGAAGTGATGGCCGTGGTACTCGGTGATGAAATTGTAGGAGACTCTGTGCTTTCTGGGGAACTAGTGGTTGCTGTACTCACTGGGGAAGTTGTAGGAGGCTTTGTACTTTCTGGTGAAGTAGTAGTCGCCATTGTAGTTACTGAGGAAGTTGTAGGAGGCTTTTGGCTTTCTGGGGAAGTAGCTCTGGCCATGGTACTCACTTTGGAAATTGCAGGAGTCTCTGTGCTTTCTGGGGAAGTGATGGCCGTGGTACTCGGTGATGACATTGTAGGAGACTCTGTGCTTTCTGGGGAACTAGTGGTTGCTGTAGTCACTGAGGAAGTTGTAGGAGGCTGTGTACTTTCTGGTGAAGTAGTAGTCGCCATTCTAATTACTGAGGAAGTTGTAGGAGGCTTTTGGCTTTCTGGGGAAGTAGCGCTGGCCATAGTACTCACTTTGGAAATTGCAGGAGTCTCTGTGCTTTCTGGGGAAGTGATGGCCGTGGTACTCGGTGATGAAATTGTAGGAGTCGCTGTGCTTTCTGGAGAACTAGTGGTTGCTGTAGTCACTGAGGAAGAAGTAATAGGCTCTGTGCTTTCTGGGAAAGTAGTAGTTGCCACTGTAGTTACTGAGGAAGTTGTAGGAGTCACTGTGCTTTCTGTAGAACTAGTGGTTGCTGTAATCACTGAGGAAGTTGTAGGAGGCTCTGTGCTTTCTGGGGAAGAAATGGCGGCCGCTGTAGTTACTGAGGAAGAAGTAATGGGCTCTGTGCTTTCTGGGAAAGTAGTAGTTGCCACTGTAGTTACTGAGGAAGTTGTAGGAGGCTCTGTGCTTTCTGGGGAAGTAGCGCTGGCCATGGTAGTCACATTGGAAATGGCAGGAGTCCCTGTGCTTTCTGGGGAAGAACTGGTGGCCATGGTAGTCACTGAGGAAGTTGTAGAAGCCTCTGTGCTTTCTGGGGAAGTAATGACGGCCGCTGTAGTTACTAAGGAACTAGTAGGAGGCTCTGTGCTTTCTGGGGAAGAAGTAGTTGCCACTGTAGTTACTGAGGAAGCTGTAGGAGCCTCTTTGCTTTCTGGGGAAGTGACGGCCGTCGTACTCGGTGATGAAATTTTAGGAGTCGCTGTGCTTCCTGGGGAACTAGTTGTGGCCATGGTACTCACTGAGGAAGTTGTAGAAGCCTCTGTGCTTTCTGGGGAACTAGTGGTTGCTGTAGTCACTGAGGAAGTTGTAGAAGGTTCTGTGCTTGCTGGGGAAGTAGCGCTGGCCATGGTAGTCACTTTGGAAATTGCAGGAGTCTCTGTGCTTTCTGGGGAAGTGATGGCCGTGGTACTCGGTGATGAAATTGTAGGAGTCTCTGTGCTTTCTGGGGAACCAGAGGTTGCTGTAGTCACTGAGGAAGTTGTAGGAGGCTCTTTACTTTCTGGGGAAGTAGTGCTGGCCATGGTAGTCACATTGGAAATGGCAGGAGTCTCTGTGCTATCTGGGGAAGTGATGGCCGTGGTACTCAGTGATGACATTGCAGGAGTCTCTGTGCTTTCTGTGGAACTAGAGGTTGCTGTAGTCACTGAGGAAGTTGTAGGAGGTTCTGTGCTTGCTGGGGAAGTAGCGCTGGCCATGGTAGTCACTTTGGAAATTGCAGGAGTCTCTGTGCTTTCTGGGGAAGTGATGGCCGTGGTACTCGGTGATGAAATTGTAGGAGTCTCTGTGCTTTCTGGGGAACTAGAGGTTGCTGTAGTCACTGAGGAAGTTGTAGGAGGCTCTTTACTTTCTGGGGAAGTAGTGCTGGCCATGGTAGTCACATTGGAAATGGCAGGAGTCTCTGTGCTTTCTGGGGAAGTGGTGGCCGTGGTACTCGGTGATGAAATTGTAGGAGTCTCTGTGCTTTCTGGGGAAGTAGTGGAGACCATGATAGTCAGTGAGGAAGTTGTAGGAGGCTTTTTGCTTTCTGGGGAAGTAGCGCTGGCCATGGTACTCACTTTGGAAATTGCAGGAGTCTCTGTGCTTTCTGGGGAAGTGATGGCCGTGGTACTCGGTGATGAAATTGTAGGAGACTCTGTGCTTTCTGGGGAACTAGTGGTTGCTGTAGTCACTGAGGTAGTTGTAGGAGGCTTTGTACTTTCTGGGGAAGTAGTGGTTGCTCTAGTCACTGAGGAAGTTGTAGGAGGCTCTGTGCTTTCTGGGGAAGTAGTGGCGGCCGTGGTAGTCACTGAGGAAGTTGTAGGAGACTCTGTGCTTTCTGGGGAAGTAGTGGAGACCATGATAGTCAGTGAGGAAGTTGTAGGAGGCTTTTTGCTTTCTGGGGAAGTAGCGCTGGCCATGGTACTCACTTTGGAAATTGCAGGAGTCTCTGTGCTTTCTGGGGAAGTGATGGCCGTGGTACTCGGTGATGAAATTGTAGGAGACTCTGTGCTTTCTGGGGAACTAGTGGTTCCTCTAGTCACTGAGGAAGTTGTAGCAGGCTCTGTGCTTTCTGGGGAAGTAGTGGTGGCCATGGTAGTCACTGAGGAAGTTGCAGAAGTCTCTTTGCTTTCTGGGGAATTAATGGGAGCCGCTGTAGTTACTGCGGAACTGGTAGGAAGCTCTGTACTTTCTACGGAAGTAGCAATTGCCACTGTAGTTACTGAGGAAGCTGTAAGAGGCTCTTTGCTTTCTGGAAAAGTAATGCTGGCCATTGTAGTCACATTGGAAATTGCAGTAATCTCTGTGCTTTCTGGAGAACTAGTGGTTGCTGTAGTCACTGAGGAAGTTGTAGGAGGCTCTGTACTTTTTGGGGAAGTAGTGGTGGCCATGATAGTCAGTGAGGAAGTTGTAGAAGTCTCTGTGCTTTCTGGGGAAGTAATGGTGGCCGCTGTAGTTACTGAGGAACTAGAAGGAGGCTCTGTGCTTTCTACGGAAGTAGTAGTTGCCATTATTGTTACTGAAGAAGCTGTAAGAGGCTCTTTGCTTTCTGGGGAAGTCGTGCTGGCCATGGTAGTCACTTTGGAAATTGCAGGAGTCTCTATGCTTTCTGGGGAAGTGATGGCCGTGGGACTCGGTGATGAAATTGTAGGAGTCTCTGTGCTTTCTGGGGAACTAGAGGTTGCTGTAGTCACTGAGGAAGTTGTAGGAGGCTCTGTGCTTTCTGGGGAAGTAGTAGTCACCACTGTATTTACTGAGGAAGTTGTAGGAGGCTTTTTGCTTTCTGGGGAAGTAGTGCTGGCCATGGTAGTCACTTTGGAAATGGCAGGAGTCTCTGTGCTTTCTGGGGAAGTGATGGACGTGGTACTCGATGATGAAATTCTAGTAGTCTCTCTGCTTTCTGGGGAACTAGTGGTTGCTGTAGACACTGAGGAACTTGTAGGAGGCTCTTTGCTTTCTGGAGAAGTAGTGCTGGCCATAGTAGTCACATTGGAAATGGCAGGAGCCTCTGTGTTTTCTAGGGAAGTGATGGCTGTCGTACTCAGTGATGAAATTGTAGGAGTCTCTGTGCTTTCTGGGGAAGTAATGCTGGCCATGGTAGTCACATTGGAAATTGGAGAAGTCTCTGTGCTTTCTGGGGAAATAGTGGTTGCTGTAGTCACTGAGGAAGTTGTAGGAGGCTCTGTGCTTTCTGGGGAAGTAATGCTGGCCATGGTAGTCACATTGGAAATTGGAGAAGTCTCTGTGCTTTCTGGGGAAATAGTGGTTGCTGTAGTCACTGAGGAAATAGTAGGAGGCTCTGTGCTTTCTAGGGAAGTAGTAGTTGCTACTGTAGTTACTGAGGAAGTTGTAGGAGGCTTTTTGCTTTCTGAAGAAGTAGCGCTGGCCATGGTAGTCACATTGGAAATGGCAGGAGTCTCTGCGCTTTCTGGGGAAGTAGTGGTGGCCATGGTAGTCACTGAGGAAGTTGTAGAAGTCTCTTTGCTTTCTGGGGAAGTAATGGGAGCCGCTGTAGTTACTGAGGAACTAGTAGGAAGCTCTGTACTTTCTACGGAAGTAGCAATTGCCGCTGTAGTTACTGAGGAAGCTGTAAGAGGCTCTTTGCTTTCTGGAAAAGTAATGCTGGCCATTGTAGTCACATTGGAAATTGCAGTAATCTCTGTGCTTTCTGGAGAACTAGTGGTTGCTGTAGTCACTGAGGAAGTTGTAGGAGGCTCTGTACTTTTTGGGGAAGTAGTGGTGGCCATGATAGTCAGTGAGGAAGTTGTAGAAGTCTCTGTGCTTTCTGGGGAAGTAATGGCGGCCACTGTAGTTACTGAGGAACTAGAAGGAGGCTCTGTGCTTTCTACGGAAGTAGTAGTTGCCATTATTGTTACTGAAGAAGCTGTAAGAGGCTCTTTGCTTTCTGGGGAAGTAGTGCTGGCCATGGTAGTCACTTTGGAAATTGCAGGAGTCTCTATGCTTTCTGGGGAAGTGATGGCCGTGGGACTCGGTGATGAAATTGTAGGAGACTCTGTGCTTTCTGGGGAACTAGAGGTTGCTGTAGTCACTGAGGAAGTTGTTGGAGGCTCTGTGCTTTCTGGGGAAGTAGTAGTCACCACTGTATTTACTGAGGAAGTTATAGGAGGCTTTTTGCTTTCTGGGGAAGTAGTGCTGGCCATGGTAGTCACTTTGGAAATGGCAGGAGTCTCTGTGCTTTCTGGGGAAGTGATGGACGTGGTACTCGATGATGAAATTCTAGGAGTCTCTCTGCTTTCTGGGGAACTAGTGGTTGCTGTAGACACTGAGGAACTTGTAGGAGGCTCTTTGCTTTCTGGGGAAGTAGTGCTGGCCATAGTAGTCACATTGGAAATGGCAGGAGCCTCTGTGTTTTCTAGGGAAGTGATGGCTGTCGTACTCAGTGATGAAATTGTAGAAGTCTCTGTGCTTTCTGGGGAAGTAATGCTGGCCATGGTAGTCACATCGGAAATTGGAGAAGTCTCTGTGCTTTCTGGGGAAATAGTAGTTGCTGTAGTCACTGAGGAAGTTGTAGGATGCTCTGTGCTTTCTGGGGAAGTAATGGGAGCCGCTGTAGTTACTGAGGAAATAGTAGGAGGCTCTGTGCTTTCTAGGGAAGTAGTAGTTGCTACTGTAGTTACTGAGGAAGTTGTAGGAGGCTTTTTGCTTTCTGAAGAAGTAGCGCTGGCCATGGTAGTCACATTGGAAATGGCAGGAGTCTCTGCGCTTTCTGGGGAAGTGATGGCCGTGGTACTCAGTGATGACATTGTAGGAGTCTCTGTGCTTTCTGGGGAACTAGAGGTTGCTGTAGTCACTGAGGACGTTGTAGGAGTCTCTGTGCTTTCTGGGGAAGTAGTGGTGGCCATGGTACTCACTGAGGAAGTTGTAGAAGTCTCTGTGCTTTTTGAGGAAGTAATGGGAGCCGCTGTAGTTACTGAGGAATTAGTAGGATGCTCTGTGCTTTCTACGGGAGTAATAGTTGCCACTGTAGTTACTGAGGAAGCTGTAGGAGGGTCTTTGCTTTCTGGGGACGTAATGCTGGCCATGGTAGTCACATTGGAAATTGCAGGAGTCTCTGTGCTCTCTGGAGAAGTGATGTCTGTGGTACTCAGTAATGAAATTGTAGGAGTCGCTGTGCTTTCTGGGGAAGTAGTGGTTGCTGTAGTCACTGAGGAAGTTGTAGAAGTCTCTATGCTTTCTGGGGAATTAATGGCAGCCGCTGTAGTTACTGAGGAACTAGTAGGAGGCTCTGTGCTTTCTGGGAAAGTAGTAGTTGCCACTGTAGTTACTGAGGAAGCTGTAGGAGACTCTTTGCTTTCTGGGGAAGTAATGCTGGCCATGTTAGTCACATTGGAAATTGTAGAAGTCTCTGTGCTTTCTGGGGAAGTGATGGCCGTGGTACTCAGTGATGACATTGCAGGAGGCTCTGTGCTTTCTGGGGAACTAGTGGTGGCCATGATAGTCACTTTGGAAATTGCAGGAGTCTCTGTGCTTTCTGGGGAAGTAATGGGAGCCTCTGTAGTTACTGAGGAAATAGAAGGAGGCTCTGTGCTTTCTGCGAAAGCAGTAGTTGCCGCTGTAGTTATGGAGGAAGTTGTAGGAGGCTTTTTGCTTTCTGGGAAAGTAGCGCTGGCCATGGTAGTCACCTTGGAAATTGCAGGAGTCTCTCTGCTTTCTGGGGAAGTGATGGCCGTGTTACTCGTTGATGTAATTGTAGGGGTCTCTGTGCTTTCTGGGGAACTAGAGGTTGCTGTAGTCACTGAGGACGTTGTAGCAGGCTCTGTGCTTTCTGGGGAAGTAGTAGTCACCACTGTATTTACTGAGGAAGTTGTAGGAGGCTTTTTGCTTTCTGGGGAAGTAGCGCTGGCCATGGTAGTCACCTTGGAAATGGCAGGAGTCTCTGTGCTTTCTGGGGAAGTGATGGATGTGGTACTCAGTGATGACATCGTAGGAGTCTCTGTGCTTTCTGGGGAACTAGTGGTGGCCATGGTACTCACTGAGGAACTTGTAGAAGTCTCTGTGCTTTCTAGGGAAGTAATGGGAGCCGCTGTACTTACTGAGGAACTAGTAGGAGGCTCTGTGCTTTCTAGGGAAGTAGTAGTTGCCACTGTAGTTACTGAGGAAGCTGTAGGAGACTCTTTGCTTTCTGGGGAAGTAATGCTGGCCATGTTAGTCACATTGGAAATTGTAGAAGTCTCTGTGCTTTCTGGGGAAGTGATGGCCGTGGTACTCAGTGATGACATTGCAGGAGGCTCTGTGCTTTCTGGGGAACTAGTGGTGGCCATGATAGTCACTTTGGAAATTGCCGGAGTCTCTGTGCTTTCTGGGGAAGTAATGGGAGCCTCTGTAGTTACTGAGGAAATAGAAGGAGGCTCTGTGCTTTCTGCGAAAGCAGTAGTTGCCGCTGTAGTTATGGAGGAAGTTGTAGGAGGCTTTTTGCTTTCTGGGAAAGTAGCGCTGGCCATGGTAGTCACCTTGAAAATTGCAGGAGTCTCTCTGCTTTCTGGGGAAGTGATGGCCGTGTTACTCGTTGATGTAATTGTAGGAGTCTCTGTGCTTTCTGGGGAACTAGAGGTTGCTGTAGTCACTGAGGACGTTGTAGCAGGCTCTGTGCTTTCTGGGGAAGTAGTAGTCCCCACTGTAGTTACTGAAGAAGTTGTAGGAGGCTTTTTGCTTTCTGTAGAAGTAGCGCTGGCCATGGTAGTCACATTGGAAATGGCAGGAGTCTCTGTGCTTTCTGGGGAAGTGATGGCCGTGGTACTTGCTGATGAAATTGTAGGAGGTGCTGTGCTTGCTCGGGAAGTAGTGGTTGCTGTAGTCACTGAGGAGGTTGTAGGAGGTTCTGTGCTTGCTGGGGAAGTAGTGGTGACCATGGTACTCACTGAGGAAGTTGTAGAAGTCTCTGTGCTTTCTGTGGAAGTAATGGCAGCCGCTGCAGTTACTGAGGAAATAGTAGGAGGCTCTGTGCTTTCTAGGGAAGTAGTAGTTGCTACTGTAGTTACTGAGGAAGTTGTAGGAGGCTCTGCGCTTTCTGGGGAAATCGTGGTTGCTGTAGTCACTGAGGAAGTTGTAGGAGGCTCTGTGCTTTCTGGGGAAGTAGTGGTGGCCATGGTAGTCACTGAGGAAGTTGTAGAAGTCTCTGTGCTTTCTGGGGAAGTAATGGGAGCCACTGTAGTTACTGAGGAAATAGTAGGAGGCTCTGTGCTTTCTAGGGAAGTAGTAGTTGCTACTGTAGTTACTGAGGAAGTTGTAGGAAGGTTTTTGCTTTCTGGGGAAGTAGCGCTGGCCTTGGTAGTCACCTTGGAAATTGCAGGAGTCTCTGTGCTTTCTGGGGAAGTAGTAGTCACCACTGTATTTACTGAGGAAGTTGTAGGAGGCTTTTTGCTTTCTGGGGAAGTAGCGCTGGCCATGGTAGTCACCTTGGAAATGGCAGGAGTCTCTGTGCTTTCTGGGGAAGTGATGGATGTGGTACTCAGTGATGACATCGTAGGAGTCTCTGTGCTTTCTGGGGAACTAGTGGTGGCCATGGTACTCACTGAGGAACTTGTAGAAGTCTCTGTGCTTTCTAGGGAAGTAATGGGAGCCGCTGTACTTACTGAGGAACTAGTAGGAGGCTCTGTGCTTTCTAGGGAAGTAATGCTGGCCATGGTAGTCACATTGGAAATTGTAGAAGTCTCTGTGCTTTCTGGGAAAATAGTGGTTGCTGTAGTCACTGAGGAAGTTGTAGGAGGCTCTGTGCTTTCTGGGGAAGTAATGGGAGCCGCTGTAGTTACTGAGGAAATAGTAGGAGGCTCTGTGCTTTCTAGGGAAGTAGTAGTTGCTACTGTAGTTACTGAAGAAGTTGTAGGAGGCTTTTTGCTTTCTGAAGAAGTAGCGCTGGCCATGTTAGTCACATTGGAAATGGCAGGAGTCTCTGTGCTTTCTGGGGAAGTGATGGCCGTGGTACTCAGTGATGACATTGTAGAAGTCTCTGTGCTTTCTGAGGAACTAGTGGTGGGCATGGTACTCACTGAGGAAGTTGTAGAAGACTCTGTGCTTTCTGGGGAAGTAATGGGAGCCGCTGTAGATACTGAGGAACTAGTAGGATGCTCTGTGCTTTCTACGAAAGTAGTAGTTGCCACTGTAGTTACTGAGGAAGCTGTAGGAGGCTCTTTGCTTTCTGGGGAAGTAATGCTGGCCATGTTAGTCACATTGGAAATTGTAGAAGTCTCTGTGCTTTCTGGGGAAGTGATGGCCGTGGTACTCAGTGATGACATTGTAGGAGGCTCTGTGCTTTCTGGGGAACTAGTGGTGGCCATGATAGTCACTTTGGAAATTGCTGGAGTCTCTGTGCTTTCTGGGGAAGTAATGGGAGCCGCTGTAGTTACTGAGGAACTAGAAGGAGGCTCTGTGCTTTCTGCGGAAGTAGTAGTTGCCGCTGTAGTTACGGAGAAAGTTGTAGGAGGCTTTTTGCTTTCTGGGAAAGTAGCGCTGGCCATGGTAGTCACCTTGGAAATTGCAGGAGTCTCTCTGCTTTCTGGGGAAGTGATGGCCGTGTTACTCGATGTAATTGGAGGAGTCTCTGTGCTTTCTGGGGAACTAGAGGTTGCTGTAGTCACTGAGGACGTTGTAGCAGGCTCTGTGCTTTCTGGGGAAGTAGTAGTCACCACTGTATTTACTGAGGAAGTTGTAGGAGGCTTTTTGCTTTGTGTAGAAGTAGCGCTGGCCATGGTAGTCACATTGGAAATGGCAGGAGTCTCTGTGCTTTCTGGGGAAGTGACGGCCGTGGTACTCGGTGATGAAATTGTAGGAGGTGCTGTGCTTGCTCGGGAAGTAGTGGTTGCTGTAGTCACTGAGGAGGTTGTAGGAGGTTCTGTGCTTGCTGGGGAAGTAGTGGTGACCATGGTACTCACTGAGGAAGTTGTAGAAGTCTCTGTGCTTTCTGTGGAAGTAATGGCAGCCGCTGCAGTTACTGAGGAAATAGTAGGAGGCTCTGTGCTCTCTAGGGAAGTAGTAGTTGCTACTGTAGTTACTGAGGAAGTTGTAGGAGGCTCTGCGCTTTCTGGGGAAATAGTGGTTGCTGTAGTCACTGAGGAAGTTGTAGGAGGCTCTGTGCTTTCTGGGGAAGTAGTGGTGGCCATGGTAGTCACTGAGGAAGTTGTAGAAGTCTCTCTGCTTTCTGGGGAAGTAATGGGAGCCACTGTAGTTACTGAGGAAATAGTAGGAGGCTCTGTGCTTTCTAGGGAAGTAGTAGTTGCTACTGTAGTTACTGAGGAAGTTGTAGGAAGGTTTTTGCTTTCTGGGGAAGTAGCGCTGGCCTTGGTAGTCACCTTGGAAATTGCAGGAGTCTCTGTGCTTTCTGGGGAAGTGATGGCCGTGGTACTCAGTGATGACATTGTAGGAGTCTCTGTGCTTTCTGGGGAACTAGAGGTTGCTGTAGTCACTGAGGAAGTTGTAGGAGGCTCTTTACTTTCTGGGGAAGTAGTGCTGGCCATGGTAGTCACATAGGAAATGGCAGGGGTCTCTGTGCTTTCTGGGGAAGTGATGGCCGTGGTACTCAGTGATGACATTGCAGGAGTCTCTGTGCTTTCTGGGGAACTAGAGGTTGCTGTAGTCACTGAGGAAGTTGTAGGAGGCTCTTTACTTTCTGGGGAAGTAGTGCTGGCCATGGTAGTCACATTGGAAATGGCAGGAGTCTCTGGGCTTTCTGGGGAAGTGATGGCCGTGGTACTCAGTGATGACATTGCAGGGGTCTCTGTGCTTTCTGGGGAAGTGATGGCCGTGGTACTCAGTGATGAAATTGCAGGAGTCTCTGTGCTTTCTGGGGAAGTAGTGGTGGCCATGGTACTCACTGAGGAAGTTGTAGAAGTCTCTGTGCTTTCTGGGGAAGTAATGGGAGCCGCTGTAGTTACTGAGGAACTAGTAGGATGCTCTGTGCTTTCTACGGAAGTAGTAGTTGCCACTGTAGTTACTGAGGAAGCTGTAGGAGGCTCTTTGCTTTCTGGGGAAGTAATGCTGGCCATGGTAGTCACATTGGAAATTGCAGGAGTCTCTGTGCTCTCTGGAGAAGTGATGTCTGTGGTACTCAGTAATGAAATTGTAGGTGTCTCTGTGCTTTCTGGGGAAGTAGTGGTTGCTGTAGTCACTGAGGAAGTTGTAGAAGTCTCTATGCTTTCTGGGGAATTAATGGCAGCCGCTGTAGTTACTGAGGAACTAGTAGGAGGCTCTGTGCTTTCTACGGAAGTAGTAGTTGCCGCTGTAGTTACTGAAGAAGCTGTAGGAGGCTCTTTGCTTTCTGAGGAAGTAATGCTGGCCATGGTAGTCACTTTGGAAATTGCAGCAGTCTCTGTGCTTTCTGGGGAAACAGTGGTTGCTGTAGTCACTGAGGAAATTGTAGGAGGCTCTGTGCTTGCTGGGGAAGTAGTGGTGGCCATCGTAGTCACTGAAGAAATTGCAGAAGTCTCTGTGCTTTCTGGGGAAGTAATGGCAGCCGCTGTAGTTACTGAGGAACTAGTAAGAGTCTCTGTGCTTTCTGGGGAAATAGTGGTGGCCATGGTAGTCACTGAGGAACTAATAGGTGGTTCTGTCCTTCCTGGGGAAGTATTGGTGGCTCCTGTAGTCAGTGGGGAAGTACGAGTAGGCTCTCTACTTTCTTGGTAGGTAGTAGTGGCAACTGTAGGTACTGAGGAAGTATGAGGAGGCACTGTGGTTTCTGGGGAAATGCTGGTGGTTGTGGAAGTGTCTGGAGAAGTAGTTTGAGGCTCTGTGCTTTTTTGGGATGAAGTAGTGGCTGTTGTAGACACTAAAGAAGTATAAATAGGTTCTGTGGTTTCTGGGGAAGTATTAGTGGCTGCTGTAGTTACTGAGGAACTAGTAGGAGGCTCTGTGCTTTCTAGGGAAGTAGTAGTGGAAACTGGGGAAGTAGTGGTGGTTGCTGTAGTCACTGAAGAAGTGGTAGTAGATTTTGTGCTTTCTGGGGAAGAAGTAGTGGCTGCTATATTCACCGAGGAACTTGTAGGAGGCTTTGTGCTTTCTGGGGAAGTAGTGGTGGCCACCGTAGTTACCTGGGAAATAGTAGGAGGATTTGTGCTTTTGGGGGATGCAGCAGTGGCTGTTGTAGACACTAAGGAAGTAGAAATATGCTGTGTGCTTTCTTGGGAAGTCGTGGTGGCCACAGAAGTCACTGAGGAAGTTGCAGGAGTCCCTGTGCTTTCTAGTGAATTAATGGTGGCTGCTGTAGTCACTGAGGAAGTTGAAGGAGGTTCTGTACTTTCTGTGGAAGTAGTGGTGGCCACGGCAGTCACCGAGGAAGTTGTAGAAGTGTCTGTGCTTTTTGGGTATGAAGTAGTGACTGCTGTAGACACGAAGGAAGTAGAAATAGGCTCTGTGCTTTCTGGGGAAGTATTAGTGGCTGCTGTAGTTACTGTGGAAGTAGTAGGAGTCTCTGCGCTTTCTTGCAAAGTAGTGGTGGCCACTGTAGGTACTGAGGAAGTAGTAGGAGGCACTGTGCTTTCTGGGGAAATACTGGTGGCTGCGGAAGTGTCCGGGGAAGTAGTAGGAGGCTCTGTGCTTTTTGGGGATGAAATAGGGGCTGTTGTAGATACCAAGGAAGTAGAAATAGGCTCCATGGTTTCTTGGGAAGTAATGGTGGCCGCTGTAGTCACTACGGAAGTAGTAGGCGGCACCGTGCTTTCTGGGGAAGTAGGAGTGGCTGCAATAGTTTTGGAGGAATTAGTAAGAAGCTCTTTGCTTTCTTGGGATGTCGTCATGGCAGCTGTAGTCACTGTGGAAGGAAGCTTTGTGGTTTCTGGGGAAGTAGAGTTGGCCACAGTCGTCACTTTGGAAATTGCAGGAGTCTCTGTGCTTTCTGGAGAAATAGTGGTGGCCATGGTAGTCACTGAGGAACTAGTAGGAAGCTCTGTGCTTTCTGGGGAAGTATTGGTGGCTCCTCTAGTCAGTGGGGAAGTACGAGTAGGCTCTCTACTTTCTTGGTAGGTAGTAGTGGCAACTGTAGGTACTGAGGAAGTATGAGGAGGCACTGTGGTTTCTGGGGAAATACTGGTGGCTGCAGAAGTGTCTGGGGAAGTAGGAGGAGGCTCTGTGCATTTTGGGGATGAAGTAGTGGCTGCTGTAGACACTAAGGAAGTAGAAATTGGCTCTGTGCTTTCTGGAGAAGTATTAGTGGGTGCTGCAGTTACTGAGGAAGTAGTAGGATACTCTCTGGAAACTGGGGAAGTAGTGGCGGCCATGGTAGTCACTGAGGAAGTGGTAGGAGATTCTCTGCTTTCTGGGGAAGTAGTTCTGCCCATGGTAGTCACTGAGGAACTTGTAGGAGTCTCTGTGCTTTCTGGGGAAGAAGTAGTGGCTGCTATATTCACTGAGGAACTCGTAGGAGTGTTTGCGCTTTCTGGGGATGTAGGGGTGGCCGCTGCAGTTACTGAGGAATTTGTAGGAATCTCTCTGCTTTCTGGGGAAGTAGTGCCAACCACTGTAGTCACTTTGAAAGTTGTAGGAATCTCTGTGCTTTCTTGGACAGTAATGGTGGCCACGGTAGCCAGTGAGGAAGTTCCAGGAGTCTCTGTGCTTTCTGGGGAAGTGGTAGTGGCGGTTGCTGTAGTTAGTGTGGAAATATGGGGAGGCTCTGTGCTTTTTGGGGATGAAGTAGTGGCTGTTTTAGACACTAAGGAAGTAGAAATAGGCTCCATGGTTTCTTGGGAAGTAGGCGTGGCTGCAGTAGCTTCAGGGGAAGTAGTAGGAGGCTCAGTGCTTTCTGGGGAAGTATTGGTTACCACAGTAGTCACTGAGGGAGTAGGACGAGGCTCTGTGCTTGCCAGGGATGTAGTAGAGGCCGCTGTAGTTACTGGGGAAATATTAGGAGGCTCTGTGGTTTTTGGGGATGAAGTAGTGGCTGTTTTAGACACTAAGGAAGTAGAAATAGGCTCCATGGGTTCCTGGGAAGTAGTGGTGGCTACTATAGTCACTGAGGAAGTAGAAGGAGGCTCTGTGGTTTCTAGGGAAGAATTAGTGTCCACTGTAGACACTAAGGAAGTAATAAGAGGTTCTTTGTTTTCTGGAGAAATAGTGGTGGCTGTTGAATTTACTGAGGAAGTAGTAGGAGTTTCCTTGCTTTCTCGGGAAGTGCTAGTGGCTGCGGTACTTACTGGGAAAATAGTAGGAAGCTCTGTGTTTTCTTGGGAAGTAGTGGTAGCCACTGGAGTCACTGCGGAAGTTGAAGGATTCTGTGCGCTTTCTGGGGAAGTAGTAGTTGTTTTAGTTACTGAGGAAGGAGTAGGAGGCTCTGTGCTTTCTCGGGAAGAATTAGTGGCCGCTGTAGACACTGACAAAGTAAGAGGAGGTTCTTTGCTTTCTGGGGAGATAGTGGTGGCTTCTGAAGTTACCGAGGAAGTAGTAGGAGGCCCCATGTTTTCAGGGGAAGTAGGAGTGGCCGCAGTAGTTTTGAGGGAAGTACTAGGCCCTGTTGTTTGTGGTGGAGAAGCCATTCTCTTCGTGATCTGTCCGGTTTGCAAGGAAAAATTCGCCTTCTCATTCGTTTCCATGGTTTGCATTATAGTTGTGGTCGGTGAGGGGAATGTGGACGTTGACGTGACATCTGCTGGGGAATTCCTTACATCAGGAGTCGTTGACGAGGATGACAGCAGGCTACTTGCCCCTTTAAAGAGAAACAGGATCAGTGTTACTCAGATGCTTTAGTAAGATGGTAATTAGATTTTATTAACAGCCATTTGCTAATGGAAAATGAAAGCAATAGCACATCTGGGTTTGCGTGAAGACTATTAGTAGCAGATATATTCACATGTTTCTCCTTGATTTCATCCATTTGTAATCCCGTGCATTACAATGCGCTTTGTTGTCATTTCCATCTCAACCTTACAATTTACAATAGCTCTGGCAGAATTTATGCTGCAGCTGCTGGACCCGCGTCAAGGGCATCTCACCGTATGGATTCAATGTACAGGTAAAGCCGAATTTACTAACTCTACACTTTCCAAAAGAGTAAGAGAACTGAGCCATCCTTCGAAACGCGCACCTGTCCAGATTTTGCACGTATAATTTTTAAATTTAATTTTATTTATTTGATTTATACCCTGCCCTCGTGCATCAAAATTAATATACGAGTGAAAATAAGATGCCAAAATGCATTATATGATGAGAAATGGCTTGCAAAGTCAAAACTACATACAAAAATGTGTTTACTAGGACAAATTCACACAAAAATGCTCGAGAATTTTCATGAGGATTTTTTTAAAAATTGCCAATTGTTCCAGAAATGTGGAGAAGTGAATTGGGGATTGGAAGAAATGAGAAACAGAGAGGATTGAAATAGATTTTTCCATCCCTACACTCTGGATATCACTGGACTCCAACTTCCAACTGACATGCAGCATGCTTCTGAAAACCAGTTGCCGGAAGCCTCAGGAGGGGAGAGTGTTCTTGCACTCGGGTCCTGCTTGCGGGCTTCCCCCAGGCACCTGGTTGGCCACTGTGAGAACAGGATGCTGGACTAGATGGGCCACTGGCCTGATCCAGCAGGCTCTTCTTATGTTCTTATGTTCTTATGTTCCATTAGCATTATTATTATTATTATTTATTATTATTTATTAAATTTATATACCGCCCGACTAGCGATAGCTCTCTGGGCGGTGAACATAAAATAGTATAAAAATACAATGAATAACAAAATAATATTAAAATACAACCAACAATACAATAAACATTATTAAAATTAGATCAATGTAACTTAAAATGCTTCAGAGAATAGGAAGGTTTTGACCTGGCGCCGGAAGGAAAGCAGAGTCGGCGCCAGGCGTACTTCCTCAGGGAGACTGTTCCATAGTTCGGGGGCCACCACTGAGAAGGCCCTAGATCTTGTCATCACCCTCCGGGCCTCCCTGTGAGTTGGAACCCGGAGGAGGGCCTTCGTAGCAGAACGTAGTGCACGGGCCGGTTCATATCGGAAGAGGCGTTCCACAAGGTATCGTGGTCCCGCACCGTATAACGCTTTATAGGTTAATACCAACACTTTGAATCTAGCCCGGAAACATATTGGCAACCAGTGCAAGCTGGCCAGAACAGGTGTTATATGCTCGGACCGCTTGGTCCTTGTCAGCAATCTGGCCGCCGCATTTTGCACTAGTTGTAGCTTCCGAACTGTCTTCAAAGGTAGCCCTACGTAAAGCGCATTACAGTAATCCAAACGTGAGGTTACCAGAGCATGTACCACTGATGTAAGGTCCTCTTTACTCAAATAGGGACGTAGCTGGGCTACCAACCGAAGTTGGTAAAACGCATTCCTAACCACCGAGGCTACTTGAGCCTCAAGTGAGAGGGAAGAGTCTAAAAAGACTCCCAGACTACGAACCCGGTCCTTTAGGGGGAGTGTAACCCCGTCCAGGACAGGGTATATATCCACCATCCGATCAGAGAACCCGTCCACCAACAGCATCTCAGTCTTGTCGGGATTGAGCTTCAGTTTGTTAACTCTCATCCAGTCCATTGTCGAGGCCAGGCAACGGTTCAGCAAATCGACAGCCTCACCTGAAGAAGATGAAAAGGAGAAGTAGAGCTGCGTGTCATCAGCATACTGATGACAACGCACTCCAAAACTCCTGATGACCTCTCCCAACGGCTTCATGTAGATATTAAAAAGCAGGGGGGACAAAACTGACCCCTGCGGGACCCCATATTGGAGAGCCCGCGGTGTCGAGCAATGTTCCCCAAGCACTACCTTCTGGAGACGACCCGCCAAGTAGGAGCGGAACCACTGCCAAGCAGTACCTCCAACTCCCAACTCCGCGAGCCTCTCCAGAAGGATACCATGGTCGATGGTATCAAAAGCCGCTGAGAGATCAAGGAGAATCAACAGAGTTACACTCCCTCTGTCTCTTTCCTGACATAGGTCATCGTACAGGGCGACCAAGGCTGTCTCAGTGCCAAAACCGGGCCTAAAACCCGATTGAAATGGATCTAGATAATCAGTTTCATCCAATAGCGCCTGGAGCTGGCCAGCAACCACCCGTTCCAAGACCTTGCCCAGGAATGGAACATTCGCCACTGGCCTGTAGCTGTTAAAATTGTCTGGGTCCAAGGAAGGCTTTTTCAGGAGTGGTCTCACCACTGCCTCTTTCAGACAGCCCGGGACCACTCCCTCTCGTAAAGAGGCATTTATCACTTCCTTGGCCCAGCTACCTGTTCCATTCCTGCTAGTTTTTATCAGCCAGGAGGGGCAAGGATCCAGTACCGAAGTGGTTGCACGTACCTGTCCAAGCACCTTGTCCACGTCCTCGAGTTGAACCAACTGAAGCTCATCCAACAAAACAGGACAAGACTGTGCTCCGGACACCTCACTAGGATCTACTGCTATAACTTGAGAGTCTAGGTCCCGGCGGATACATGAGATCTTATTCTGGAAGTGATCGGCAAACTGATTACAGCGGACCTCCGATGATTCCACCCTGTCCGGAGGATTTGAATGGAGAAGCCCCCGGACAACTCGAAAGAGCTCCGCTGGGCGGCAAAGAGATGATTTAATAGTGGCAGCAAAATGATGTTTTTTAGCTGCCTTCACTGCTCCTACATAGAGCTTAGTCGAAGCACTAACCAGCGCATAATTGTATCCGTCGGGAGTTCGTCTCCATTTCCGCTCAAGCCTCCTCCTATCTTGCTTCATCGCTCTCAGCTCCGGAGTATACCATGGAGCTGTATGAGCTCTACACAGGAGAGGGCGTGCAGGAGCGATCGTGTTTACAGCCCGGGTCATCTCCGTATTCCACAGAGTGACCAGGGCTTCAGCAGGAGCGCCAGTCCTATCAGCCGGAAAATCCCCCAGAGCCCTTTGAAAACCTTCAGTAGTCATGGATGATGGCAACTGCAGCCCAGCAAGTCTTGCCACTTGAGATGGTTTTACCTGGTGGAGCTTGGAGGGGGGTTGAATCTGTGAAACATTCCCTTCTGACGATTCCCTATTTTTGTAAAAATGTTAAAAATATTCAGGGAGGCTTTCTGAGCAACATATGGAAAAGGCAAGATCCCTGCACCTAGGAGTATACCATGTAAAGTGCAGGCAACATGGAGAGGAAGACACAATGGGTAGGTAACAAGAGTCAGCAAAGGAGCGTCCATCATCTTCCAGTCAAGGCAGCCCATTCCACCACTGAATAGCTCATCCCATCCAGGTTAGCTGACATCCCTTTCTTGCAATTTAAACCTGGTA